>NC_060073.1:25216666-25523958 GCF_922984935.1 Meles meles
ATGTGTGATATGTGTATTAGGATCTGACTGTCACCCCTGGGTTTTCTTACTTATTCTTCCTAGGATGCATCCTTTAGAGAATAAAAAAATAAATAATGGAGAAACAACCAAGAAGCAATTTTCATTTTCCAAACCTAGGAAAAAGTAGTTAATTAATGACTACTTTTATAAGGACATGCATGTGTGTCACTGTAACAGTATATCCCATTAATATATCAAAGGGGATCCAGTTCCTTATTGCTTTTCATGGATTTTCCTGATCTTTTTCCCCATGGTATGTTTTTGGAAATGATGCTGTTTGGGCCAAGGAGTATCAGATAACACTTGGAGTTCTTGTTTTGCACAGTACTGTGTTAACTGAAGCTTGTTCGTATTGGAATGGAGTCTTCATGTTGCAAGGTTCCATGGTAACTGAGAGCAAATCTGTCATAAAAGAACTATGCAAAAAAAGAGGACTTGGTGCCAGTATGCATGACCTATGTGTAACACGGCACCAAGCAAAATGAGGACTGCCTTAACTAAATGACTAAGAATCCAATTTCCAAATGTCTGCATCTGCCATATAATTCCCTCTTTTGCGGTCATTAGGGGGAAACAAAGAAATCACTGATTACAGTCATTCCCATTATCTGACATGTCATCACCAAGCTTTTGTCATTATGCAATGTTAACAGTGTTGAGGTTACTTGAAACCAGCTCCAGTTCCAATTAGGAGACCATCCCTGCTATCTGCATTCTGATTAAAGGACGTTGCCTGGAAATCACAGAAGGAGTCTACTCTGTTTCCTCCCCTTGCTCAGATCTCAAAAACACAGACTCAATTAAAGAGAGTTTCCTTATCAGGTTTTTGTGGGTCATTTTGGTGAATTTATTAAACTCTTGAGTCATGCTGAGAACTGGCAGGTGGTTGTTCAGAAGTCTTCAGTAGGAGCCAGGACCTGATGTACAGGTTTGCTCTGATGTTTTAAGGAGTCTGAAATATACAGGCGTTAGAGCAGCCAATCATGGGTCAGGATTCAAGGCAGCTGGTGAACTACAAAGGGAGTCTCACAGCATAAGGATTGCAGAGCAGAGATGTGAAAATCTTCATGTCATGTCAGCCTAGATTTTAGCTAAAAAGGAGACCCTAGTCCAGGCTCTCATTTTTTTATTCCTCATTTATTGAAATAATTTCTTAGTAGGCCTTCAGACCTTACACTGTACTCTTTCCCATCCATGTTCCATCCTATTGCAAATTTGCTTTTCCTTCTAATGATCTGCTCAACCACCTACACACTTACTCAGTGCAGCGTTTGGCATTGGTTCGTGACTCTGTTGCTTATGTTAGGCTTGTCACAGCACAGTGTTTCAAATGATTGGTGATGGGGAGTTACTAAGTGGAAGAGATTCCCTCACAGGGAAAGTTCACACAGTATTGGTACCCATCTTTGGAAGCATACATTATTAGAACTGAAATGACTTTAATGGTTCTCTTTCCCAGCATCCTAATATGAAATGAATCCCAAACATCATTAGTATTTTGCCTGGGAAGATTGTGTGTGTGTGTGTGTGTTTGGTTACTGTCTAGAAAATTTGGGTTTTGTACTGTTTAAGAATAAACAGGGAAGTACTTGATAAAACATTGCAAGGTGATTTTAAAATTGGAATGACTCTCTATATGTGGTATTTATTTTCCAGATTCCCAACATGGCAATTTAAATTACATTACTCATTATAAAAATCTATATGCATTTTGGATGCTGTTGTTGGTTTGTTTGTTTTCAACCTATAAAGGCAATGATGACCTTCCACAGGGCATTTCCTAAGGATTAATGAGCAGTTGAGGGTTAATGGCTATCAACTCCTCCTAACTGTCATCAATCCAAAGGAAGCATGGGAAGCAAGGTCATTAACTGCATTACCAACTTTCTGAAATCAAATCCTTCTCTACCTGCCTTGCCAAGGTCTTATGTTAAAGATGGACTTGTTAGATTTTCAAAAGTTTCTTTAGTTACTTGCCTGTCATTAACCTAGACATGAGAATATATAAATATTAATGTAAAATATGAACGTATAAAAGAATATATCATTAGCCCCTATGGACTGATAGAAAATGTCATGAGAAATATAATTTTTCATACTTGGATTAAATGTAACTTGCAATGTTCAGCCTTTTTATCTGCTTTCCTTTTATTCCCTTTTTCAAACCGAAAGCCTAGAATCATCCTATTGTGTGTCCTGAGAGGCTAAAATGTGTGTCTAATCTCTGCAGTTTAACCTCATTCAACAATAGATTTTGTGTTTGTGTGTGTATGAGGGGAAATTCTTATTGGGATTTTGGTTGTATTATTTGTAACAGAATATTACTTTTTTGGTTTGTTCCTGTTATACAAATGATCTTCACTAATATTAATGAGCATGATATTTTCTCTTTAGGCATCAGCCAAAACTACCCAAATATTCTAAGAGATAAATATTAATAATTCAGTTACACTATCTCAGTGCATTTTCCTTTAAGGAATAAATGATGGCTAAATGAGGGATGGATGGTTCTGGAGCAGAGAAGTCCTCATTTCATTATGCAGCATCCTGATTTTTACTTTGACACAAATTCTTTAAAAAATGACAGGGAGTGACAAATTGTCTCCTGAATACCAGTGTTAATGTATGTGGCAAGGATCACTGTCACAAGGGAAGATGGCATTCCAAGACCTTTTCCAATGGACATTCATCTTGAAGTATTTACTCAACACAGGGGTCTGACGGTCCTTAATTTTATACTCTTGGAAATTTGATTTGGGTAGCTCATCAAGAGAAAGTTGTAGTCACACTTATAAACACATAAGACATGAATATAGAAAGCAGAATGCCAGTTTGTTAAATTATAGCTAAAACTATAACAGATACTTCAAGTACTTCAGTCTGTCAAATCTTTTTATGTAGGACTTAAACTTTTTGGAGTCATAAATCTCCTTGAGAATATGATGATAAAACCAATGAATAATCTTCCTATAAAAATATACAATCTCCACATTTATACAAAAATTTGCATATAATTTCAAGAGATTCATAAATGGTTTAAAATCCATTTGTGAGCTTCTTAGGAGCTCTTGGATTGAACTATGCATTTTCATGAAAAAACATTATAATTCAATAAGGCAGTTGATGAGAAATCAACTAAGAAAACTTAATTGTATGATTCAAATTGCTTTAGCATCAGATTATAATTGTCTGATGTATCTGTCATTCTCCATAATTGGACTTCAGCTGTCACTGGGACTAGACAAATAACAATAACATAAATACAACAACAAATGTTCATACAGTATTGACTATATACCAGGCACTGTTCTAAATCCTTCTATATATATATATAAAATCATGTATTCTCACAATGATAGAGTATATATATCAGAGTGTCCAACCTCTAGGCAGTTTTACAGATGGATACTACACACATTTTTGTCTCTGATTTAAAAAAAAACACTCTATATTCCATTAGCCTTCACTTAGTTATGTAAGTAGTTGGTAAGTACCAACTTTTCTTGAGCTTGCTCGCTTTCTTTCTTCCTTCCTTCCTTCCTTTCCTTCTGTCTTTCTGTGTGTGTGTGTGTGTATAATGAAAGATATAATGTTACAATCTGCCATGTACTCTGGATGTAATATTTAGGATACAGCTTATTGATGGTAAAGAAAAAATTTCACTTAGTCTATTGTTTTCAATCACACCTTTACATGGTGAGTTTGGGCAATCTACTTTTTCAGAATTTATTTTTATATTTTGTTTATGTGCATGAGAGGCCAAGGAGTAATTACTGAACCCCTCTCTTTATCATTTGCACTAAATTGTATACCATTTTAACTTTTTTGGTTCTCATATGGATCTTATCAATGGACCTTCATATGTTATTTGTTATTAGAAAATCAGCTTATTATCCTGGCTCCGGACTGTGAATTAAAATATGGGCTACATTCAGTAATACAATTCAACAAATATTTACTGCATGCCTAGAAATCATCCAGGTCCTGTCTTTCAGAAGCTTATGATTAAATAGATTGAATACATACCCAAACATTTAGATTCCAACACAGTTGATAACTGCTATAGTCTTAGCATGACAGGCACTTATGGAAGGATAGATTAGTCCCAGCCCGTAAGACTAACAAAGGTCAAATAGAAAGGGTCACTGTAAAATTGGCTCTGAGATTGGGTACGATTTTGACAGAAAAATCAGAGTAGGACATTGCTGGCAATGGAGACAACAGGAGCAAAGTCTCTGAAGAGGAAAAGTAGGAGGCATATTTTTAGCATCAGAAACAGACTGCAGCCTAGACTGTATTATGGAGAACAGTGGGAGATAAGACTGGGAAAGCAGTATGGTGCAGGATCATGGAGTGTGCTGTGTGTCACACTAACATGGTAGTTTTTAAGAGGGCAAATTTGCCCCCCAGGGGACATTGGCAACGTCTAGAAGACACTAGATCCTCACAACTGGGGGTGCTACTGGCATCTAGTGGGTAGAGGCAGTAAGGGATGTCGGCTTTATTCTCTAAAGCAAATGGGAACTATTGGTGTGTTACGTTTTCTTGAACTGTGATCACCTCGATTCCTAAGGTTTGTTACACTAAATCTGGGAAGTGTTAACTGCATAGATCTTCCCCAGGAAATGTATTAGAAGAAGAGACCAATTCTGGAGATAAAGAATAACATGTACTAATCACGTTATGGCCCTGAACCTGAGAAAAGAGAAAGAATTCAAAAGAAAAGCAGAATAGTGATGTTTTTATGCATTGGTAAGATCTAGACTTAAAAATATTAGTGCAGAGGAGAATGTAGGCATTTCTGGTAATTGGGACAGTCTGATTTCATTTCCTGAAGAAAGAAATATCAAGCAGTATATGGAGCTTAAGGTTTTAAGCTTTTTTCTTTGGCTATTCATTTCACAAAACCAACAGAGCAAACATCTATCATAAAAATACAAACATATCTCTGAACACTTCAAATCCCACCCTTTAATTTGAGAAACAAGTCAGTCATTTATATTTCATTTCTTCATAAATAATAAACATCAGAAAGTGAATATGATCAAAAGGATTCATAACCAGCCAGAAACTTCATGCCAGGTATGTTTATCTCTCTTGCATCATGTGAGACTAAACAAGAAGGAAAAAACAAATTTAATTTTAGCCTTGCCAAGTCATGAGCTATATTTCTGGGTCTGCTTTTCTAACATGAAGGAGATTTGACTTTTCGTAGCTAAAACAGAGGTGGAGCGGTGACCGCCTACCATAATCCCCTGCCTATTCCATCTTTCCTTTGGGTTGTGACAAAAGAATTAAGAGGTCTTTTTTTTTTACCCATGGATTTTCTAATCAATGGTTCAAATGAGTTCCAAAAGCAGAAATGTGATGATCAAGATCTCTTCCATTTTAAAGGGGATTTGAAGATTACTTGACTTTCTGCCATATGAATTCCTGTTCTCTGCTCTAATGGCTCTGATCCAATGGAGTGACTCAGGAGCTGAGCCAGACCTCCCTACCTCTGATGTACATGTAGGTGCACGTGAAGAAGCAAATCAGAACAACTTATGCATTATCCACATTAGAATTTCAAGGCAATCATGCTATTTTAGGCACATACAGCAGAGGGCATTGTTTGGCTAAACTTAAATAGGGCTGCTATTAACAATAATAAAAAAAGAAATCGGGAAGCCTTCCCCTGAAAACAAACACACAAAATAGGAAAGAGAGCTTGGAAACAATGAAATGAACTTTACATTGCATTGCGCTCCCTAACTTTTCTTTGTAGGAAGGACTTCTGTGAAAATAGTTAAAAACTAGACAAGCATCATTTCAGAAGTTGATGACATTCCTACTGTGTGAGTTGGACTCTGCTAGATGCTAGGGACCCCTAGATCAATTAGTGAGTGTGACGTCATTTAGGTCCTCAATGACTTTATAGCCTTAACTATCTACAGGCTGCTTAGATAGCAGCTTACTCATTCATTCATTCATTCAGCAAATATTTGATGAACATTATTCCAGGTGAAAACTACTGAATAGGACAGACAAGTCTCTGCTCCATGGAACGTAACGTTCCATTCAGATGAGACAGACATTAAGGAAATAAGCATCTAAGGATATGAGAAAAATACCAACAATAAGTATGATAAAAATTAAATATGGTGATGTGATTGATGATGGTAGATGCGTTTCTTTAGGCTGGATGGTCAAGAAAAAAACCTCCTGAGAAGGAAAAATGTAAAGAGTGTTCTGAAGGACAAGGAAGACCAACCACTCAAAAATCAAAGGACATGTGTTGCAGGCAGAGGGGACCCTGCTGCGAAGGTCCCGAGGGAAGAAAGCCTTGGTGCATTTGAGGACCAAAGGAAGTCCAATGTGTTTGAAGAGAGAAGGGGGATAAAGAAAAGCTGAAAGGGACGAGACACAGGCAGGTATCAGAAGATCTTGATTTGGGGACCAGAACAGTTTGCATTTTACTCTAAAAGGATATGGAGCTAATAGGGGCATTTCAGCAGAAGAATGACATGAACATATTTATATTTTAAAAATTTAAAAATTTAAATTTAAAAGATTAAATTTAAATTTAAAATTTAAATGCCATATGGAGAATTCACTGTGGTAAGGCAATTGCAAAGGTAGAGAAACTGGTCAGATGGTATTTCAGTGGTCCAATGAAATGAAGATGATTTGGCCAAGAGAGGGTCAAAAGGAAAAGTAGACCGATCCAGTTTATTTTAGTGAATCCCACGAATAGCACTGTGTTGCATATAAATAAAGAAAAAGGAAAGTCAAGGAAGAGTCTTACATTTTTACATTGAGCAACGGGGTGTGTGGTAGTGGCATTTTGGGAGGTACAGGGGCAGGTTTCAGGATTTGTTTTAGTTTATGCTATGGCATTTAATTCAAGTAATTCTCTCAATGTCTATTTATTAATGTTATTACCATCACTCCCATTTAGAAATGTGCAACTCAGAGAAAAACAATTTGCCGAAGATCAAACAGTCAATAATACTAAGCCAACCTTCCAACCCTCCTCATTCCATTCTCAATCTGGTTTTTGTTCCTCTAAGTTTTGCTAATATAGCTTCCTGGCTCTTTCTGCATTGTTTCAAGTTGGAAAGTGTATTTCTTTAGGGAACCAAAATGGTACATGTGTTTAATTATCCTTGGGGTGCCATTTACAGAGTAGAGACGAGCAGTACCAGAGATCCAAGATGCCTCTCTTTTGACATGCACATCAGAGTTTCCAAAATCATACCCTGATCTCTGTGTATAATATTTTTTTTTTCATGTGACCACATACAGAAGCTAATTTTGCCTTCATTGGTATTTCGTGGTCTACAGGATTTCAACTAGGGCTAATTAATTTCCACCTGTGCACATCTCAGTCATCAGATCATGAAGAGAAGTTTCATTTAGTTTCAAATTAATGCTAGGGATGTGGATTATTGAAGTCGTAGGACTCTTCCGTCAACTGTTCCTCTCTCCAAAATTTCTTTTACATGCGAGGGCAGATCATTCTTTTTATACACCATGCTCTCTCATCAAACCCTTTCCTGCCTAAGGGGATTGCAGTTTCTTTCTAAGTCTCTTTATTGAAGGAAATCCAAACTTCCAGCAGGCTTGTGGTGCCCCTCATTTGGGCCAAGTCAACTATTTAAATTCTGCTGCATAAGCCTTCTGCTTCCGGTACGTCAGTTTTCCTTCATTTCATGCTCCTACTCCTCTGCTTTTTTAAGTAATCTCTTCCCTCCTCCGCCACCACTCTGCCTCAATGCAAGTTTATGTACCCTTAGAGACCTATATATGACCTGAATCCTCTTAAAATTTTCTCTGATTATCTGTTATTTCTGATAATACTTTATAACATTTATAGAACGGGGGAGAGAGGATTCCCACACTTTTTTTTTTTAAGATTTTTTTTTAATTTTTTTTTATTTATTTGACAGAGAGAGATCACAAGTAGACAGAGAGGCAGGCAGAGAGAGAGAGAGAGAGGGAAGCAGGCTCCCTGCTGAGCAGAGAACCCGATGCGGGACTCGATCCCAGGACCCTGAGATCATGACCTGAGCCGAAGGCAGCGGCTTAACCCACTGAGCCACCCAGGCGCCCCACTTTATGGCATTTAAATACTGAATATATTGGTTTGCATTAGTACCCAGGACACCTATATGTACACTTTTTAAATATGTATCTGTACATTTGTATTATAGCTCCAACAAGACTATAATATTCTAGAAGTCCTGGCCAATTTCATTCCTACAATCCTGACTGTACTGTCCAAGCAATAGCAACATGTTGGCCACATGATTTTTTTTTTCCTTTCCTTTTCTTTTTTTTAATACATAGTTCTCTCTACTCACTGTTTCTTTTCACCTGATGATATTGTAATTGTGTCACTTCTAAACCCCAAACACATGTATTCTTTTGCTATAAATCAGATAAATCTTAGAAAAAATGAAAATACAGACTCAGGTGTCATAATTATCATCATCATCATCATCTTCTTCTTCAATCTCAATTTCTTCCAGTTTTCTAGAAACACTGCCAGATCAGTGTGTTCAGCCAAAGAACCTCCTGTTGACTTGACAGGTTGAGTCCCTGGTTTACAGCCATTTAAATGTTGTATTACTTCCATTACATTTGCCTAGAGGGTCAGCCCTAGGCACAGTTACAAAAATTTTCTTCTCGCTGGAAATCTGCAGAGCAACAAAAAACTATATAAGGAGTAGAGAAAACTCAACAGACTTATAAAATTGGGTTTCAATTGGGAAAAAAATGAACTATATTAGAAAATATTTATAAAATAATTTTAATTTGGGGAGTTAAGCTATCTTTGATAATGGTGTTATTTGAGGTGCTGTTTTCCTTCTCTGGTGTATTCTAGCACTCTTTAAAATTTAAAGAGTTTTACAGGAAATGACTGCAATAGAAAGCCATTTAGCGTAATAGGGATGAGGCGTACCTCTTTTCTGACAAACTGTTGCTTCAGTTTACGCTGTTTCTTTTGGTAGGTTTCAAATTTACTTTTTTTTTAAAGATTTTATTTATTTATATGACAGAGAGAAATCACAAGCAGGCAGAGAGGCAGAGAGAGGAGGAAGCAGGCTCCCTGCCGAGCAGAGAGCCCGATGTGGGACTCGATCCCAGGACCCTGAGATCATGACCTGAGCCGAAGGCAGCGGCTTAACCCATGAAATCAGAATTTTTCTGCTGTCTTACTTGTTATTTCTTTGCCATTGGTTTCAGAAATGGGAAGATGGTGAGAGAAAAAAAGAGAGAGGGTGGGAGAAGCAAGGGGAGAGGGAGAAAGGAGAATGAATACGTAAGTATCAAGATAGGTTTGAACATAAGTGACCAGGAAAAAGTAATTGTTTATACTGTAAGGAGTTGAATATTTTATATACTAAGAAAATATAGAGGAAAGATAGTAACAGGATTCATTAATTCAGTTGCCCATCACGAATATAAAAAAATACAAATTCTTCTCTTTCCATTTTCCTTCCTTGGCATAACTTCTTTATCCTCAGGCTTCCTCCTTTCTTGGCCACAAGATGGCTTCAGCAACTCTAGGCATCTTATACTCACAACAATATCCAGAAACAGAATAAGTAACTATTTCTTCTCCCTGTTTTTCTTCTTATTAGTGGGAGAAAAAAAAAATTCCAGAACCCCTCAGCTGACTTCTTCTCACATATCATTGGCCAAATTGTGTCACCTATCCAGACCTAACCAGTCTCTGGCAACAGAAATGTTACAACCAATATTTCTTTAGATAAGAGCTCAGCAAACTATAGTCCAGAGGTTAGCCCCAGGAGCTAAGATTGTTCTTGAATTTTTTTTTAAGATTTTATTTATTTATTTGTTAGAGAGAGAGAGCACGCACACACAAGCAGGGGGAGTGGCAAACAGAAGAAGTAGGCTCTCTGCTGAGCAAGGAGCCTGATATGGGACTCAATCCCAGGACTCTGGGATCTGACCCAAGTCAAAGGCAGATGCCCAACTGACTGATCACCCAGACGTCCCTGTTCTTGAATTTTTAAATAGAAAACAATGTTAAGAATAATATTTTGAGAGGCACCTGAATGGGTCAGTTGGCTAAGCATCTGCCTTCAGCTCAGGTCATGAATGCAAGATCATGGGATCCAGCTCCACATTGGGCTTCCTGCTCAGTGGAGAGCCTGCTTCTCTGTCTGCCTCTGACCCTCCACCCTACCCATTTTGCTCATTCTCTCTTTCTCTCTCAAATGAATAAATAAAAAATCTTTTTTAAAAAAAGAATAATATTTTGAGACATGTGAAAATGGTATGAAATTCAAATTTCAGTGCTCCTAACAGGTTTAATCAGAACCACAGCCATATCCACTCATTTACCTTTTTCACTACAACTACTTTTAGGCTACAATGGCAGAGTAGCATAATTAATTACAACAGGAGATCGTATGGCCTGCAAAGCCTAAAATATTTACTCTCTGGCTCTTTACAGGAAAAGTTTGTCTAGCCCTAGCTTAAACCAAATTCTATTTACCCAGCAGTCCTGAGTCAGACTCTTCCAAAGCAGAGAATATGGTTTCATGATTTTTTTTTTAATTTTTTTTTTAGGATGGGAGTGAAGATTCCCGAACAAAATGTTCTAGGGCAAGAGTAAGGAATGAAAGTGTTGGGTAGGCAACAAATGAGAAGAAAGAGAGAAAGAGAGCATCAAGCACAACTTAAATGAATAATCCATTCTTAGTGCTATAAAAAGCTGACTCCCAATACAACCTGTTGAAAACAGAGCAAGTTTATTGCTTGTTCTGTTAAGGGAGGTCACCATCTCACAAAGGTATGAGAGTATCTGTGAATAGAGTGGTAAAGATTAGGACAGAACTTATGGAGAATTGGAAGTCTGATTTGAGAGGAGTTTTCACTGTGGGAGGTCGATTAGGAGAGATAATCAGTACAGCCATCTAGGATTTGTGAAAATAGCTAGGTGAGGCAAGAGATTGAAAGAATCTTAGAGGATGAACTGCCATTAGATGCACTGGTGGGTCTTTGGGCAGATTCCTAGAGGGACAGTGAAACAATTTGCTTGGACAGGAGAGTCCCCACAGATAGAGAGGCTAATAAAGATGATGGAAGAGCAAAAATCATGACTATGTCAACAGAAAGGTATGGTTTGGAGGTCTGTTTCCAGGCTGAGTGTGGGGCAAGTGGTTTTGGTTCTCAGAATTTAGGAGGTTTGCTGGAGATTCATATGAGGGAGACTGTGTTCTGTGGGGGAGAGTGGTTGTGGCTAATAAATTCACCTTTCTTTTACCTGGCTTCCAAACTATTTCCAATACCTAGACTCAGTTTCTGCTAACTGAGCAATGAAACTGTGCTAAATAGAGCAGCCCCCTGTATCTCAGTGCACTGAAGCATGGGTAGGGAAAGAAGAAAGGTCTGTTGACAAAGTCAGAATATCCTCTGGGACAAGGCTGAAAGTATTACAGCTTAATTCAAAACCCATACAGATCCATTTGTAAATAAACCCTGTCAGATGACATTGTAATGGATAGAGCATACTTTTAAATTGATTTCTTTTTGATGTGATAAAATCATCTTATGAAAGAGATGCTGAAACATGGCTTTTAATGTAAAGTAACATAATTTAGATTTTAAAATAGAAAACCTTTTGTTGATAGTAGGTTATTCGATTCAGTGCACGTACCAAGCGTTATTTTCTGTGGGTTGTAAATTACCTTTGAACCGGCTATAATTCATAAATTGTTACTTATGACTGATTTATAGGAAATCTCATTAATAGCAATAGTAGAAAGACCTTGAAGTAAGTAAGAAATAGAAAATAAAACAGCCTGGGGATTGAAAAAGGGGAGACACATGCACTCTACAATTAATTGCAATGCATTGGATTTGCATATGAAAGAATGCTTCTGATCATTGCAGTTAATCCTTACTATAACTCTGAGTAATAGATATTAGTGTTATTCCTATCTTATATGAGGAAGAAACTGAGTGTTCTATCACTTTATTTTTAGTTTGAATATGTTTTACATATTTATTATAAATTGCTAATTATGAGCTGGTAAGTATATGTCTGTATATATATGCATATATATGTGTGTGTGTGTGTGTGTATATATATATATATATATATATATGTATATATATATATATATAATGTGATATTGCTAGCAAAAGCCTTTTGAATAGACGGAAAAGTAAAATAAAGAGAAATGAGAAATGAAGTAACTTTCTCAGTTGCAGAGTCATGGAAGTTTAAGCCGGCATTTAAATTTAGGAAAGCTTTACCAGAGCCTTTCCCTTTGACCATGGGACATGGCTCCTTTGCTGTTTCTTATTTTAAAGAGAAAAGGATAGCAAATAGCTTATCTTGAGCAAAGGACTTAGCTTCTTCACTTCTGTGCTATGTCCAGTCAATCAGTTATTTCTCTATATCTCTATTACCAGAGACCCTAGGATTCGGAGAGTCATAGGGTAGGGAGGTAGTAGGACCCTAGAGGAGTAGGACCCTTGGACTCCAGTCCTAAAAATACCCATCAGTTAATGTATCAGAGATTTTTTTTTTTGCTTTTATAATTTATTTATTTTTTCAGCATAACAGTATTCATTGTTTTTGCACAACACCCAGTGCTCCATGCAACATGTGCCCTCCCTATTACCTATCACCTGTTCCCCCAACCTCCCACCCCCACCCCTTCAAAACCCCCAGGTTGTTTCTCAGAGTCCATAGTCTCTCATGGTTCGCCTCCCCTTCCAATTTCCCCCAACTTACTTCTCCTCTCCATCTCCCAATGTCCTCCATGTCATTTGTTATGCTCCACAAATAAGTGAAATCATATCTGTATCAGAGATTTTATGTGCTATTTTCTAATTGCCCAATTACCTTAAAAAGTGTGTGTTGGAGAGAGGGGAGCAAATGTATAACTACACCAAATCATGTGAGTGAAAAATTTTCAGTGGTCATGTCACTGGAAATGTAAGTTGGATTCTATTTAAAATGGAAATCCCTAAGGGTTTTTAAGGTCATGCTTGAATTTACAATAAAAAATATCTCTTAATCTAGCTCAGGGTGAGAAGCCTACCAATCTTATTATTGTCACTGTGTAAATGGGACAATAGAATAGACCTATAAAGCCATCAACAAGATTATTAAGATGAGCAGGCCCCCGCTATTTAGTGATTAGTTATTTTTAAATGTAGATTTTATTATTATTTCGGTATAATGAGACAAATCAGGAGACAACTGTCATTGAAGAGATACATACTTTTTCTTTACTCACAGTTCCCAAGGGAGGGAGCATGCCATGTCTTAAGGGGGCCACACAAGGAAGCACCAGGGTCAGTCACAGGAGTAGAAGGAGTAAGGAAAACTCTGAGCAAGTGCCTTTATCATGGTTTGAGAGAGAAAGCAAGAGAAGGCAGGGTAAGCAGGCTTGCAGCTGGCATTACCCTGTGAGATCCTGAGAAAGGAGTTGACTGGGGTATAAGCTTCAGGTTGATTGGTTTGAATATGAAAGGCATGCTTGTGGGCAAGTCCTTTACTATTTCAAGGAATTGGCTAGTCCTTGAGGGGCTCTCTCTGGAACAACAAGGCCCCAGGTATCAAAACATCAGAAAATATAGAAGATAGGGTCACCTGAGTGGCTCAGTTGGTTAAGCATCCAGACTTTTGATTTCCACTCAGGTCATGATCTCAGGGTCATGAGGTGGAGCCCTGCATCGGGCTCCATGCTGGGTGAGGAGTCTGCTTAAGATTCTCTCCCTCTCCCTCTCCTTTTTCCCTTCTCCTGCCAACTGGTGAGCTCTCTCTTTCTCTTAGAAGAAAGAATGAAAGGAAGAAAGAGAGAGATGGATGGATGGAAGGAAGGAAGGAAGGAGGGAAGGAAAGAAGGAAGAAAATATGGGAAGTAGAAAGTCATGATTACTATATTAGTGTCTATCATTACACATACACAGAGTTGTAACTAGATAGTAACTGCTTCTACACATTTACAACAGCCTTTTTACCCAATGTCTGAAGTGTGACAGGTGAGAAAAACCATCAGACATGGTTTCTGTCCTCATGGTGTTCACAGGCTAGTGGGAGAAGCAGGACCAGAGACTAATGATCTAGTACTAATGATCATAGTACTAGAATGAATATATATATATAGTATGAAAAGTCAATCTAGAGCTGCAGCAGCGTAGAAGAAAGAACTGTCTCTTTTCCAGGCCCTCCATTCTCATGCCACAGAGAATGGTTTACTGGTCCCTGGACATGCAAGCATCTTTCTGGGTCCTTGTCTCTTGGCTGAAGGTGTTCCTTGGCGAAAGTGCTCTTCTTTCCTTTTTTTTTTTTTTTTAAATCAACTTCTTCTAGAGAACCTAGATCAGATGATCTTCTTCTTTTAAAATCCTATGATTTACCAACACGGACTGAGCTGATCTGATATCAGTGCCCTTATGCCAGAGTGGCCTGGTCTTATACCAATGAACATATATTATTGCAATTCATCTTTGGCCTATCTGTCTCCCCTTTTAAATGATCATTTCCTCAGGGGTAAGGATGATGGTCTTCATCTTTATATGCTCAGCAAGATAACTGGGTAAGGACAAGAACAAGAACGGTAATAATAATGGCTGACATTACTCAGTTTTTAACATGGGAGAGGTGTTATTCGAAGTGCTTTATCTGCATTAACTAATTTTATCCTCACAACACCACTAAGGGTATGTACTGTTGTCATTCCCATTTTGCAAGTGAGGAGGATATGTTATGGAGAGAAGATTAATAAGTTGCCCAAGGTGATACATAATAAAAGTACTAAATTAGTGCCTTTTTGAGTTGGAAGGTAGTGATCCCCATCCCTTTTTTTCATTTGTTTGTTTCCAAGAGATTCATAGAAGGGACACTTTATTGAGATGAGAGATTTGGAAGAAGTCATTACACAGGTGCCCAGTTCATGATAAGAATGAGACGAGCACTGGGTAACCCAAAGTTCCTTTAAAATTCCTTCTTGTGCTGGAAGAGATGCAGAAAGTAAGTTATTTTATTCCCCTTCCCACAAATCTACTTGAAATCAGTGAGAGTAGGGGTACGAGATATATAGTATTTCTTTTATACTAAGGTGTCCTCTGTACATAAAAGTTATGTTTCATGGAAATTATTTAATTTGTTTAATTTGTGGTCTGTCTGCCTATAGCTAGCAGTTGTTATAATGAGTTTGGGTATTTGAAAATCTCTAAAAGTTTATGTACATTTGTACATGCCATTGTTTCAGTGTATTTTCACAGTTGCCAGGGTTCAGAGCTGAGGTCACCCCCCAGAAAAGGTATTTTAGAGAAATTAATATGAAAAAATATTTTGTCTTTGCCATCGTTCTCCCAGAAATTTTTTCATGGAGATTTGAGATCATATGCTCTTGGACCAGTCAGATGAGTGTGTGAGTCCTGATTCTGTACTTATGAACTTTGTGACTTTGTGTTAGTTTCCCTATGATTAAACTTCTTCATTTTGGAAATGGAGACAGTAAACCTCCCTACCTCAGAGCAGTGGTGTAAGGACAAAAAAGGATCAGTCCATGCACCCTATGTAATTGAAAAGGACCCCATTCACAGAAGGGCCCACACTTGGTTAATACTCTGTTGTTACACAGAGTTGAAAGTCTTCATAATTTTTAAGAAGCCATCCTCCAGTTTCATTTGGCACTGGACCCTGCAAATTATGTAGCTACTCCTGGACAGGATTGCTTGTGAAGGCTATAGCCCATGGTTTCTGGCATATAGAAGAATCCTCAATACAATCTCAGGTATTACTGGTTTTGTAAGGAAGCTTTTAGTTTGTTGGGTATAGGCCCAAATCTTATTTTCTGTACTTTTCCAATCTGGTCTGGCTTTTGAACCTACTGATGGGGTCCATCTCATATGTCCTCATGCATTCAAGTCATACTCGGTTGCTGAACACTGCTGTAAGGTGTTTCCCCTCATTCTCTGTGAGCGCACGCTTGATAGATATGGGCTGTGGATGACTGCTGATTTGAAGTACAGAAACATTTTCTCTATAAATATGAGCCACATTGCTCAATAAAAGGACATTAGATTTGTTGTTTGCTTAGTGTGAGAAATGATAGCTTTAGCTGGTATATTATGTCACTGACATTGCTCCAGAAAGGCATTTGGAGGAGATCTAATACCCCTTTTTGCTCTTATGTTGCAGACTATTTGAACTCCAGACGGACCAACACCAGATAAATTATGAATGTTGAACAAGATGACCTTACATCCACAGCAGATAATGATAGGTCCTAGGTTTAACAGGGCCCTATTTGACCCCCTGCTTGTGGTGCTGCTGGCTCTTCAGCTTCTTGTGGTGGCTGGTCTGGTGCGGGCTCAAACCTGCCCTTCTGTCTGCTCCTGCAGCAACCAGTTCAGCAAGGTGATTTGCGTCCGGAAAAACCTACGGGAGGTTCCAGATGGCATCTCTACCAACACGCGGCTGCTGAACCTCCATGAGAACCAAATCCAGATCATCAAAGTGAACAGCTTCAAGCACTTGAGGCACCTGGAAATCCTACAGTTGAGTAGGAATCATATTAGAACAATTGAAATCGGGGCCTTCAATGGTCTGGCAAACCTCAATACTCTGGAACTCTTTGACAATCGTCTTACTACCATCCCAAATGGAGCTTTTGTATATTTGTCTAAACTGAAGGAGCTCTGGTTGAGAAACAACCCCATTGAAAGCATTCCTTCTTATGCTTTTAACAGAATCCCTTCTTTGCGCCGACTAGACTTGGGGGAATTGAAAAGGCTTTCATATATCTCAGAAGGTGCCTTTGAAGGTCTGTCCAACTTGAGGTATTTGAACCTTGCCATGTGCAACCTCCGCGAAATCCCTAACCTTACACCTCTCATTAAACTAGATGAGCTGGATCTTTCTGGGAATCATTTGTCAGCCATCAGGCCTGGCTCGTTCCAGGGACTGATGCACCTTCAAAAACTGTGGATGATCCAGTCCCAGATTCAAGTGATTGAACGGAATGCCTTTGATAACCTTCAGTCACTCGTGGAGATAAACTTGGCACACAACAATCTAACACTACTGCCTCATGACCTCTTCACACCCTTGCATCACCTAGAGCGGATACACTTGCATCACAACCCTTGGAACTGTAACTGTGACATACTGTGGCTCAGCTGGTGGATAAAAGACATGGCCCCCTCCAACACAGCTTGTTGTGCTCGATGTAACACTCCTCCCAATCTGAAAGGGAGGTACATCGGGGAGCTTGACCAGAATTACTTTACATGCTATGCTCCTGTGATTGTGGAGCCCCCAGCAGACCTCAATGTCACTGAGGGCATGGCAGCCGAGCTGAAATGTCGGGCCTCCACATCCCTGACCTCTGTATCTTGGATTACTCCAAATGGAACAGTCATGACACATGGGGCATACAAAGTGCGGATAGCTGTGCTCAGTGACGGCACATTAAATTTCACGAATGTAACCGTGCAAGATACAGGCATGTACACATGTATGGTGAGTAATTCTGTCGGAAATACCACTGCTTCCGCCACCCTGAATGTTACTGCAGCAACCACTACTCCCTTCTCTTACTTTTCAACCGTCACAGTAGAGACTATGGAACCTTCTCAGGATGAGGCACGGACCACAGATAACAACGTGGGCCCCACTCCAGTGATTGACTGGGAGACCACCAATGTGACCACCTCTCTCACGCCACAGAGCACAAGGTCGACAGAAAAAACATTCACCATCCCAGTGACTGACATAAACAGTGGGATCCCGGGAATTGATGAGGTCATGAAGACCACCAAAATCATCATTGGCTGTTTTGTGGCCATCACACTCATGGCTGCAGTGATGCTGGTCATTTTCTACAAGATGAGGAAGCAGCACCATCGGCAAAACCATCACGCCCCGACAAGGACTGTTGAAATCATTAATGTGGATGATGAGATTACAGGAGATACACCCATGGAAAGCCACCTGCCCATGCCTGCTATCGAACATGAGCACCTAAATCACTATAACTCTTACAAATCTCCCTTCAACCACACAACAACAGTTAACACAATTAATTCAATACACAGTTCAGTGCATGAACCGTTATTGATCCGAATGAACTCTAAAGACAATGTACAAGAGACTCAAATCTAAAACATTTACAGAGTTACAGAAAACAAACAATAAAAAAAAGACAGTTTATTAAAAATGACACAAATGACTGGGCTAAATCTACTGTTTCAAAAAAGTGTCTTTACAAAAAAAAACAAAAAAGAAAAGAAATTTATTTATTAAAAATTCTATTGTGATCTAAAGCAGACAAAATTATGTGTATTCCTCAGAACCTGTTTTTGCTGCACTTATTTACTATTTTCCCACATCTCATCCCTGCCTTCCCTGGTTGCCATATTTTTCATAGATCTCAAGTCCCTAAAGAACTGGCCTAGGAAATTTTGTAAGAATTCTGTTACACTTTGAGATTTTTATGGTGAATTCCAGTGGTGAGAACCAGTCTATTTTGTCTTTCTTTCTTTCTTTTTTTTTCTCTTTCCTTTCTTTCCCTCATGCCCTTATGAAGTAGTCCAATGGGGAATGCAATATTAGAAATAGATTTTTAAGAGAGAACGAGATAAAAAAAATGCAGGATCTTATATTTTTCATGTAATGACCTGTTCTGTATTTATGAGGAGAACCATTCAATGACAAAGAATAAAAAAAAAAAGGAAAAAAGCAAAAAAAAAAGAAAAAGAAAAAAGTAAGCAAACAACAGATTAATTTACATATGAGCATCTATAAAACCCATGATCTTTTAAACACGTCTAGAACCAGAATTTGTAGTTCAAAAACCAAAAAAATAAGGTTATAAATAAAATATTGTTGGTTTTTCTGTACCTGGACACAGCTCATTTGTAGTATGGCTCAAATGTGAGAAACTTGAAGGTAATTAGATTTCCTACTTTCTAAGAAAGAAAAAAGTATATTCTTCAGCCCCAGCATCAGTCTCTTTGGGGTCCTATTTCACTAGCTGACTTGAGTGTTGGACCTATATTCAAGGATGCTGTGGTAGTTTTTTTTTCTTCTTCTTCTCACTAGGAGCACCCTTTGTAGAATGTGCAGATTAAAAAACAATGATTTTGTGAAGTAAATTCAATCCCACTTGGAAGAAAGTTTCAGTATAATTTATTCACTGTCTCCTAAGTTAAGTCCTACTGGCTAAAGTACAACAAGAGAATGTGAAGGTATTCTAAATGATCTAAGTTGAAAAATAATTTTTGGTGCTGAGTATTAGCAAATTCAGCTCAATTCCACAATAATTATTAAAGACCTTCTGTTTTAAACACTGATTTTAGTGCTGTGGGTACACAGTTGACAAGGCCTGCTTCTTGTCCTTAAATCACTCATGATCTATATGAAATATGATTAGAAAAATATCAGCCTTTTACTCAGGGCTAACTCTAATTTTACTGATAAGTGGAAGGCACTGAATTGGGAACCTGATATTTCAAAAATATTGGGTTATTATTACAGAAAGCTCCTGTTTATGGTTTCTTCTGTCCTTCTGGAAGAACTGACTCTCTTCTTTCAAATGCAAATCGCAGAGCTATAAAGTTGTGTGAGTATGGATTTACCGTCATGGGTGTGTGCGCTCCAAGAGATAGCCATGTTAATACAGTAGTAATTCACTAAAAGTCCTTGAAGGAACTGGAGAAACTTTAGGTATGAGAACATACACTAGCTTCCAACTAAAAGAAGAACTTGCTGGTTCTTAGTACATTGGCACTCTCCTGATATTTTAACATAGTATGTCTATGACTTCTATCCTGATCTATGTAAAGCAAAGTGAAAACAGACACCTCTTATTACTGACCTTGAAACCTACCACCTTGTTGGTGAAACGAGTGATGCCCAAGTGTTGAATACTTCCGTCTTCTAATGGAGGAACTTGAGTCTGCAGGCTGGAGCTCACACCAAAGTGTTGTGTTCTCCGGGTGTGGAGAATCAATCATTACTCACAAAGCAGTTCAGAGAACGGGAATGAAGGGAAGCAAATGAGTAAGACCACATAAGGGTTTTACCTATTTTTTTTTTTTTTAAGATCACTAATTCCCCAGTACGTTTTTCATCCCTAGTATTTTACCTCCCTTTGTTAGGAACACAATTCACATTTACTTTTACTGTGGAGAAGATCCCCCAAAAAGAGGAAAACACATGTTGGCTGTCACTATTCAATATAGAGCTATTCAATATAGAATGTACTTAATATATTCCCAAGATGTAGATCACAAAGCAAACGAACAACCCACCAAGGGATATCCAGCAGGTGCTAGTCCAAAGAAGAGTGGTATAAGCCAAGAGAGAAAAGAATCCTGCCTTCTCTGCTTGATCTGTGTTCACTGAGCTCTCTCTTTGCAGGCTCTGAACCTTCATTCATTTTGAGCTGATAATTCTTAGGGAGTTAGTCCCAGCACACAACTTCCCTTAGCTGTGAGGGTTGGCTGAATGATTGGAAAACTTCTACTAAAGAGAATGAAAGGTGAACTCAAACTAAAAAGTTAAGAAAGCATATATTTCAGTCCTATGGGAGATTATAGTTGCTGTAATAAATACATTCTAGAAGCAAAAGTAATTGATGAAAGACTGGTTAAGCCAAACTTGACCTTCACAGTAAATTTAGAAACACTTTTGATCAAAGGTCCTCATTGCAGGTTGTGGGGTTGGAGAGTGGGGTGCTGTAAATGCATTACCTAGAGGTATGTGTCTAGAGGTTTATGATTAGCAGGGTTTGTGTTTGCTCTGCATAGCACACTTGGCTTTTGGCCCTCAAGTATAGGAGTTGTACTGTGTTAGATGTGTCAGAGACCATCATGCACTGTGGACTTCTTGGTCCACCAGGAAGTTCACGTGACTGTCCAACATCTGGTCTGTCCTTGTAACAAAACATAATCCTATGTCAATCTCTCTTTTTATTCTATCCAAAGACAATCAAGTGGTAGCACTCTTAAATACTCATGTGCATCAAAAATATGTCCTTTACAAGGAACCAGGTTAAGGTAACCTGATGATAATTGAGTGAGTGTGTGTGTGTGTGTGTGCGCGCGCGCGTGTGTGTTTTCCTTACTAAAGGTATGTACTTTGCTTCAGGGAAACATCAAGGATGTTTTAGAAAGAAGATTCTGCAACATTTCCTTTTTCTATAAGGAATCCTGTACACCTGGCTATCATGTCAATCTCCTGACTTCTTCTGAATGTGTTTGGATACATTTTCAGTGGCAAAATGGGAGAATTTGGTATAGTTCATGCACATAGGCCCTGATACAGCTTTACTAACTTTTCCCTCATATTCTGAATATTCTGTAATCAAATATCTTTTCCCAAACTGAAATAGGTCATTTGATCTTAGAACGTTAACCAGTGTTTGTTTGAGGAGAAAAATTTTGCTAGTCCATGATTGCTATGAGGCCTTATAATCAAAGAGTTAAAAATCAGAATATTTGAGACTCTACACTATGAAATTCTGACTGTAGATTGCTGGAAAATAACTTGACAGTAGAAGGGTTAGTTGCATGAAGGAAGGAAAAGAAGACATTTTTTAAAAATAGGAGTTACTGAAAGATTTAAAAAAAGTTTTTAATGGATAATCCCAGAGTATCAACATTTCCAAGGTAAATACTGAAAAGGGGAAAAACATTAATAACATTCCTGAATCCTTTATCCTTTTGAGATAATCTTCAAGATGCTTAGAAAAGTAGAAGGGTCAGGTGACCGGTTGTGAATAAGGTGCAGTGCTCTAAAGCAATGTAATTTTTAAATAATGTGTTCAGTTGTTGATCCTATCTTCAGGCTGCTAGTTTCAATAAGGATATTGAAGATAATAATATCATTAAATGTCACACATATAACATGTGGGGGACTGAGGAGTCAGACTCCTCTAGGAAACCATTCCTTTGTTTCTCCTAAAATATATTAGCACAGAGCCCATATCATTATATTTGATCAGAATGTGATTTCTGTACAAAGCTACTTTATTTATTTATTTTTAAAGATTTTATTTTTAAGTAATCCCTACACCCAACATGGGGCTCAAACTCGCAACCCCGAGATCAAGAGTCACATGCTCTTCTGACTGAGCCTGTCATGTGCCCCTGTATAAAAGCAACTTTAGATAAAGATGAGTTTCAAAAATTGCCTTAAAAAAACACAAGGTATCTTGTATTCTTTTTCTTCTGCCATAAGGAAAGAGATGAATTCCTAAAGACTCTGTGTTGGATAGAAACCAGCTGTGACACTGTTGTCTCTCCATGCTCCAGCAGGATACAAAATAAGATACGTCTGGCTCCATGAGAGGAAAAAAGAAATGTCGAAAAAATAAGAGTGCACTATCAGTTAAGATCCAAATTTAGATGCTGAGAGAAGCATTCTTACAACACAAATCAGTTCGTGTCCTTTGCTTTTTTTTTTTTTTTTTTAAATGCCGCCAACAACACTCCTGGGGCTTCACCCTTTCTTAGCGTTATTTTAAAAAAATATATATATGCATTACATATAAACTTGTATGATTAAATTGGATAACAAGTGTTAGAAACAGTAGGTGAGACTGTCATTCATTTTGCTTTTGCATGAAAAGAAAAAACAGAAAATAAAGGGGGAGCACTGTAGTGAGACAATCAATTAAGCTGTTTTCATGAAAGCACATGATACTGGAAGATCCTTCGGTCTTGTAAATTTTGTCAAGCCCAGAAAGCAAGGATTCTCACACAACCACTGCACAAAAGACAGAAAGTAAGGACCTCTGAAACTCCAGACCGTAAGGCCTTATCTTTCAATATTTGGTCCAGTAATTTAATTCCACTTTCCAGATTATTAAGACTACACTTTATTATCTATTTGATGCTGAATTGCTGAGTTTGAATTTGTCCAAATGGCATCAATCTTGTCTTTATCTGGCTGGTAGAGGTAGTGAATATATGACTTTTAACTCAGATGAAAGAGAAGCTTCAGTGTGGTTTGAAGGAGAGGGACTGGTCTCTGTGGTGGCAGGGAAATCCCTTCTGATTTATGTCCCATAGTCCTGAGAACTTGGCAAAATAGCCACTAGCTTGGCCCCAAGATATCATGATGAAAACCTATTATGGGAACCCCTAACATTTATTATGTCCATATATCAGTAAGGCTTTCTGAATGACGATTAGTAAATCTCCTTACTTCTCAGCCCCTAGTTCCACATTAGAAGAGATAAAAATAAAGTGGAAATTAATTTCTATTTAAACACAGCTGCTAGTTTTGTAGCATGTATGGTTCTCTAAGAGAAATAAGTCACACATCAACCCAGCTAAATATATAAAGCATACACAGGAGTAATTATGATATATTTTATGGTATATACTTTTTTATGGGAGCTACTATAAAATTTTAAATCAAATAATTTGTAATACTAGGGAAATCATGAGTTTCTTTACTAACAGAATCTTTATGAAGAAAAATTAACCTTAACAAAATGTGTAAAATGCCTCAAAAGTCAAATGTTGAAGTGGAATTCCCAGTCCTATGGCTAGTTCTGTTTTTGAGAAATAAAGTTTTACAAAATGAAAGAGAGAAGTAATAAAGTTTCTCTTTCCAGCATCCCTCAAGCAGAATAACTCATAATTGTAAAGGTATTTTTCAACATAAATTGACTGTTAAAGAATGAACTTAAGTTCACTCTGGCCATAAAAAATGTCTTGTAGCTATGTATTCTCACCTAAAATTTTTTCAAGAGTCTTACAAACAAGCCACTCTTAAAAAAATCAATGCCAGTCTTTATGGGCTCAATTGCATTTTCGGTTTTCAATACATATTCTTAAGCTATGTAGAAGTATATTTTATCCCAACATGTGTTTGTGTTCTCCAGAAGTCCTCTAAAATCAGGATCTATCACTTCTGCACAACAGTTAGTTACACTATCTGGAGTGCAACTCTAACAATATTGAGGACAACTCACACAGGTGAATAAATTATTTCCTAAGCTTTGTAGGTCTGGTACCTCTTTTAATTTCTACTTTTGATCTCTGCTTAAAAGATCTGGTATTTTTATTATAATTACTATAACTGCTACTTCCAAGAAATTTGAAGAAACCAGGAATTTCACAATACTGAGAAATACTTAAAAAGCTGCAGAATATATATACATATATGAAAATAATTTTATATATGTAATTGATCTATCTATCTAATCTATAATTGTGTAAACACAAATGTGATACTATACTTCCTATCAAAGACAAATACCAATATATATTGATTATTCATCAGAAAGTATATGCTAATGAGACAAAAATGTCATTTATTGGCCAACCTGGTTTCAACTTATTCACATTACCATTAAACTCTTATAAAACTCTATTTATAACAAATCTTGAGAATGATTTATAATAGGTAATTAAAAGTCATTTTAGTAACCAGAAGAAGCACTGATGTTCAGGAGTAAAGATCCACAATTAATGTCAGAAATAAACTGGGCTTGTGCAAATTAGTGAGAAACCATTAAGTAATCCTAAAGTAATTCAAAAATAAGAATTGTGTCCTTTATAGCTTAGAAAGGCTTTCATCTGTTTTCTTATTTGTTGAGCCTTGAAAGAATGGTATGGGAGTGTATTTTAATTAATGTATCAAGTTCCCTGAATTGTGTATTTGTCTGTAGGTAGAACTATTAATATTTTGAGGCCCTAAACAGAATAAAAAGAAAGAAAACAAAACACTGGGAAAGGGAAAAAAAGGAAGTGGTATAAGGAGAAAACATGGTTAGAGTATTTTTAGGTTAGAATGGATTAATTTGCATAGTGAGAATGAATTGAGCAACCTACTTAAATCTAGGCATTGTTCAAGACTCTGGATATACAATAGTGAACAAAATAAAGCTATGCCCTATATGATAGTGTGACCAATTCATCTTGGTTTGCTCAGGCTTCCCTGGTTTTAGCAATGAAAATCCTGTGTCCTAGGAACCACTTGATTCAAGGCAAGTTGGGATAGTTGGTCACGTTCCTCCAGATCTTACTTTTCTGGTAATTGTTACCTTGATTCCATGATTCAAATTAATGTGCTTATATCATTGCTAATGGCACTGCCAAATAACACTGACCACAAGTAAGGAGTGGCCAGAATACCTTGTTTCTAATTTGGGCAAGGTCATCCTAAGAGTAAATGCCAGTTATATCAAATTCCTTAGAATAACTTCGAGACAGCCCTCTGTAGAGTTCAACAGAAATACAGAAAACAGAACTTGTCCTCAAGAAGCAGCTATAGTTTGAACATGTCCACAATCATATTACCATTGCTACCATTTACAGGTCCCCTACATTTCTCAGTGCCAGTACTCACAAAAACCTATAATGTAGGTTATTGTTTTCTTCCTTTTAGGGAGGAAGACATAGAGAGTAAACTCTTTCCACTGCACAAAAATTAGAAGAAAACCAAGGATGGAAGAAGAGAATTAGAGTTTTCAGATGGCAATCTCAAGCCTTAATTTAGCAATGACATTTATTATTCAGAATAGAAAACCACTGACACTCTTCTCAGAATATTTTATGTCTTGTATTCTATTAAGTTGTCTCCTCCTGGAAAACAGCCTTCTCTTGGGGACACATCTTGGTAATTAGTGTCCGTCTTATTTGTTTCTTTATTCAAATTTATTAATGAAATTTGTAGGACAACAACTTTGAAGCACTTCATTGGCTAATGTGACAGTATTTGAAATATTGATATGTTGAACTTCACAGAGGAACTACAAATGGAAAATATTATGGATCAGCTAGCATTCAAAGATGAAATGAATCAATCAATACTATATCACAGTAACTAATCAGTTTTAGGTATTTTATTTTTAGGGTTTCATTATGATTGACTTTTATATTCTAATCAAACATCATTGATGGATATAGTCATGAATGAAACAGTAGCTAAAGTATCATATTCCAATTCCTTTCCATATTAAAAAAAAATCCTCTTTACCAACCTCAATAGGTCTTTAACATCTCATTATGTAAACTGTTCCATGGAGTCAATAAAAGCCTCTAACTTATCTTTCTTAGAATACAACACACTGTTCAAAATTTTCTAAACTATTTAAGAGGTAAACACTAGGCAACATTTTTTAGGCAATATTTTTTACTTGCAAAGTAGCTGAAAGAGACAAAATTAAAAAACAAAACAAAACATAAGTTATACCCCAAAGCCAAAGGTTTAACTTCTGAAAATTGAAGATTCAAATGAACAATTCTGAATAAAAAATGATTATTCTAACCAAGTACCCCTTACAAATTTAAGCCTCTATACTTCAGCTTTTGTAGTTAATTTTCACACTAAGTAAAAGCATTTGCTTGATAAATAATGAATACACCAAAGAGAAGGTATCATAAAAATAGATGGCTACATGAGAGATTTAATTGGTTATATGAATCAGTATTAAAATACGGTTGGAATGTTGTCTCTCTGCATAAAGGTATGAGTGACAGACTTGAGAATGGGACTCTTGTATATAAACCTTTTAATATAGCACCAGTGGTTAGTTTTAAATCTTTGACCTTAGTCTGTATCTTTTCATTCTTAAATACTTGTAATCATATACTCAAAAAACATTCATTGAGTGCTATATGCCAGCAATGAGTAAAGTTGTCAGGAATACAAAGAATAAGGACATAGTCTTTGCTTTCAAGGAGCACTATATTACAGTATGATAAATTGAATGGAAAAGGCAGTGTATGGTACTTAAGTAGAGAAAAGGGCAATGGTCCTAGGCTATGTGATTGAAGGAGGGCAAATCATAGTTGCTTCTCTTAGGAACTAATGCCTGGCTTGAGCTCTAATTTCTAACAGAAATTAGCCAGGTGGAAGGACAGGATACATTAGCTTTTACAGCACAATGTACAGCAAGGTCAAACAACAAGCAAACATCATGTGTGAGAGAAGTGTAAGTGGTTTAATGTTGTTAGAGCAAAATATGGAATTTGGGGTTCGCTAAAAACAAAGCCAAGACAATGGTTAAAGACCTTAAAAACATGATGACCCTATTGAATTTAGCCTGTAGATGATGGTGAAGTATATAAACATTTTCCAAGTACTTGGTATCCTCAGATTTGAGCTTTGAATAAGTCATTTACACAGCGGAAGAAAAATTTAAGGTTAACAAGACTGGAGCAAAGAGAAACTCATTTTGGAAGGTGTTTCACTACTACAGTGAATAGATAATTAGTGGAAATTATAGTCAGGAAATGTTAAAGAATCCAACTTAAAAAAAATCAAGCTTAGTTAGCTGGACATGTCTCATTAGATGTTGGGGAGGAGAGGAGAGGAAGTCAAGATTTGTTATATTTGTTAACTAGTAGAAATATAGAGGTGAGTGGGTGAGAGAAGAAAATGTTTGTAGTTGGCAGCTGAAATAGAACATGATTTTCTGGATGAATGCTGGGGAAGAGGAAGGTTATGTGCTCACTAAGTTTTAGTTATATAGAATTTGAATACTGTCCAATATCAAACTCTGCACAAGGAACAAAACAAAGCAGTAAGGTGAGTTTATGGGAAGGCTTTCAGCCAACAAGCAGAGAAAGTCAAAGCCATGGGAACAATGAGTTCCTGGAAGCTCACAGGCTAAAGGATGTTTATGGAATAAATGCAGAAATTATTTGGCTTTTTTAGCTGCTTCATTGCTTACTGGTTTTCTTCCCCATTTGGACCAGGGTAGCTAAATCAGGAGAACAAGAAAGTCCAGAGATAACGTGAACAGACTTGGCATTTGGGGATTGGCTAGTGTTCTTTGCTGATTTCTGAAAAGAGCTATAAATTCCTGTAAGGTTAGGTCAGGTTTCCTTTACACACCTGTGTTGACTATCTCTCATTTTGTCCCTGACATAAGCGACTTCACTTTAATTTGGTTCTACAATACCTATGACAAACCCAGGTTGAGTTGTCCAGCAGGAAGCTTCTCCAGACTAACAATAACCATATTGTAATCATCTATAGAAAATTTGTAAAGAAAGCTGAGTAAGTGGGTGGGGCTACCTAGTGTGTGATACAGGAAGTCCAGTGGGTCAAGGATAGAACCATGAGAAACACCATTTGATAGGTGTGGAGAGGAAGAGAAAACCATTTATTAAAATCCATGAAAAAATGACTAACTGAGTCTTTGCTACATGCCAGGTCCTATGTTAGACTTTGGTGTTAGTGCTTTAAAGATGAGTCTCAGGCTGAAAAGGGAAGACAGATGACAAAGACAATCATTTCATTGCAGCCGTAGTAAGAACTATAAGGTAAGAATCGCAGGATCACATCACTGAGAACGTAAGCCAAGGGAATTTGCTCTAGTGTGGCAGATCTCTTTTAAGTAGAGGCTTTTAAAGGGGAGACAGGAAGAATGGATTGTTATAAGGCAAAAAGGGGTGGAGGCAAAGGTTCTTTGAAACAAGCCAACTGGTCTGGGTTAAGTGCCTGGCCTTACAGAAGCAGATGAAAGAGAAGATGGCAGGGTGTTGGGGTAGTGGGAGGAATACAAGAACCAAGAGAAGATTTATGATAGCCAGACAAATAGAATTTTGTGAAGGGCATAAATCCAATTATCTAAGAAATTTGAAAGCACTCACTGAATTTGGCCACTGGGAAGTTAGGGATAGCTTTAGCAGAAACAGTTTTAGGAAATGATTGTATGCATTGGCTGGGGTGGGGGAGCAGGTACAAGAGAAAAAGAGGCTGTATTATAGTACAGAGAGGAAATTGATGGGGCAGATGTGGGAGCAATGAGATGGATTCTTTGGAAGGAGTGAAAAGTGTTAAGTAGAGAAATTAGTGGTGAATGATGTTAACTAGAAGGAGACGACAGAAGGCAACAGAAGTTGCTAATCTCAGGAATTCAGACTTTATTCTATAGGCAAGAAGGTAGCCATAGAAAAGAAAAGTATATGTGGACCAACATTCATGGCACAATGATTAATTTATTACAACAAAATGGGACGTCACTGAAATTATAAATCCCAAAATAGCCTGACTTGAGAAAATGACAGGAAAATGCCATAGATTTTTAAAAATTAACTCTCTACTTTCTGATCTATATCACATGAGTAGACTATTATTACCTGGAAATAAAGAGAATTACCTGAGGCATCATGGACTCAGGATCTCTATAATCAGACTAGTTTATAATTTGCAATAGTTGAAAGAACAAGAAACAAATACTTCTGATGCATTTCCTGAATAGCTTGTTAATTGATTTTAGGAAATTCTTTCATCTTGTGATATCCATTGAAGTAATAAAATTTGCCTTTAAAGGAAGAAAAATGAAACATGAAATTTAAAATACTTCAGAGTCCATTAAGGGAGTGAAATTAGGTTATCATCTATTAAATAACATTAATTAATGCCATAATTGCTTAGAGCAAAAGAGTACAGTTGCCATTTTCTAATGCCATCAGATAAGAACTATGATGAATGGAAGGAATAAAGGCTTTTAAATTTGTGAGTAGAATATAGAGGAGAATTTCAAGGAAAGTAGTTAAAGTTCCAACATAGAATAAATGAAAGCTCTAGAGACCACATTACAGGTAACTATCTTGCTGTGAACATGAAGACACAGACAAGAAATGTAATACATCTCTTCTATCTCATTAAATGTGTAGTGATCACATGTGATACTAATCCAACCATCTGAAAGCTATTCAAAATCTTCCGGTATTTGTTCCAAGAGAAATGATATTAAATTGGTAAGTAAATGACAAAGACTTCTACTTTATTTTTACATAAAACAGTATTTGTAAGTGATCTGCTCATGCTGGTATAGCAATATATACTAAAATAAATGTTTATTGCACAATAATAAATTTACTTTTGTATTAATAATGAACATTTTGAAAAGCATTTGAGAAAAGCAGCCTGGAATCTACCTGCTGAGTCATGATGACTGGGTTAGTCATGCTTGGCACACAGATTAGAGTAAAATTGTTCTATCTTAACCACTTTAGAATGAAAAAGACCAAAAGTCATGAGCAGGTTAAAAAAAAAAAAGTGATGAGTAGGTAACTCACTTGAATCAAGATGATAATTATTAGAATTGAGGACACAGAAGACGGAAGAAAAGAAAAGTTTTTAATTAGACACAGTATGTTTATTTTTTATTTTTTAACTATTTAATTGACTTTATTAAACTATTCATGAATTGGGTAGCAAACTTTTTAGCAAGTAGAGAGATGCTCCCCAGACACAGGGTGTATAAAACAAAAATTACACTTTTCAGTTTGTAGGTTGTTAACCTTAAAAATAAAACTGTGAGGTCATTTACCAGCAGGAATAGGTTTATTTGGGAATGGCAGAGAATTGCAATTGGTGACAGGCAAGCTATGGCAAAACCATAGGCAAATCCAGAGAACAAAGGAGAAGAGCCCTCTTTTATAAAGGAGGGGGGATGATAGGAGGGGCTGTTATGAACAAGAAGTCCATTGGAATAAACTGGGTGTTCAAAGTGTAGGGGCTTTCCATTGGCTGAGTTGTGATAGTTTCTTAGTAACTGGGTTTTTGCTGGGTAAAGAGAAAATCTTTCTTCTGCTGGGGTAATAAAGTATAAGCTTCTTCCTATAGAGGATACAAAGTACTGTCTGTTGGTTCTGTAGTGATGACAAATGATAGGGAGTGAGCACTCCCTTTTGGCCTTCCAACTCCATTTTAGTGAGGGTTGTCTTTATTAAATTTCACAAATTCTAACACGAGGGATTTGGACTCTACATTGCTTCTTTTATGGTTCTCCAGTTGGATACTTACTAGTACAACACCCATGGAAGTCCATCCCTTGAAATCATTTCATTCCATGATGACTTAGCATGTCTCAAAGTGGAAAATTTTGTGTAGGATTTAGAAAAAGTCTCTGTCTGAAGTTGATCATCTTTAATTTTACTTGATTAATTTAAGTAATTGATTAAAATTTAATGAATGAATTAAGATTCCATACGCATCTGAACTCTGTACCTGGTGAATCAAATATAGGTATTGAGCTCTGACTTTTACCCTTTATCTTTTTATTCTTTTGGTCCTCAAAAAAGGGACCACAAACATATTTGCAAAACAAAGGATTTTTATTGTGCTTTATTGTATTCTATACCTGGAAATCGTTCAACTTTTTCATAGTTATGGAAAATATCCCACATTTTAGAATATTTGTTTTATATGCTGCCTTTAAAAATTTGGCACAAACACTGTGATTTAGCCATAATTTTTTTGGATCAAGTCATAGTCAATTAGATTTACCCATTTGTCACTGAGTTTCAGTCATAAAAAATTTCGGAACAGGCATATCATCCTCAAGGAAAGGAGTAGAATGTCATTAAACCATCATATCTGTGCTAATTCCATCTATTCAAGTTTTCAGGTTCAATGTTTTTTTGGTCTTAGTAGCCACGCACTCACTAATTGCAGTATTTTAGCTTTTAGTTTTAGTTTCCAAATTTCCATTTAGAAAAAAAGATTTGACTTTTTTTTTTTAAAGATTTTATTTATTTATTTGACAGAGAGAGATCACAAGTAGGCAGAGAGGCAGGCAGAGAGAGAGGAGGAAGCAGGCTCCCTGCTGAGCAGAGAACCTGATGCGGGACTCGATCCCAGGACCCTGAGATCATGACCTGAGCCGAAGGCAGCGGCTTAACCCACTGAGCCACCCAGGCGCCCCAGGACCAGAATTTCACATCTTTTTTATTCCTTTTCTACTAATTTCTATTTTTGAGGAATAGGAATTTTGCCACTATACTTGTTGCTTACATGAAGAGATCACTTTATTGAATCCTATTTGATAAATAAGTCCCTCAAAAAAAGAACTGAAGAAAGCGGTTAGTAAATCTATACTTAATTTCACTCAGCCTCTCTTAGGTCCATAAAAGGGAACATGAACCACAGAGGTTAATCACACACAAAATCTCTGGTTCTGAACTATTTCTGTATGTTGAAAATGTGTTTCAGAGTTACAGAACCCTTTCAGGGACCTAAAATTCAGACCTTGAAAATGTAGCCCTAAAGAAATTCATTAAGGATATAAAAGGAATAAATGTGAAAAGTGCAGTTTATAATTTTGCCAAGTTGATGCCCAGTCCTTCTCTCTTCCTGATATTTCTAATAATTATCTTGCTAAACAGAACTGAGTTAATATGGGCTCCTGGGACATCACTTCCTGGCCTCAATCATATTTCTGCCAAGCAGTGTGTTTTCAGGCTGAAGACTTTCAGAAAATATATAATATGATGCAGTTTGAGAATTTTTGATTCATTTTCTTTTCCTCTAAAATTTGGGAATCTTGAAAAGTGGAAAATTTTGATCATATTACACAAAAACACAAAGGTGTCACACATAAAGATGCAATAGATTTTAAAAGTAAAATGCATGCACCAGTTACCAAACACCGTAAGTGAATTTAAAAGAAAACTTGCAAAACAGTTACATTTGTTTCATGGCTCCAAACTCTTATTTATAGTTTATAGGTATTTTTGCCAAATATTCTCCCTACTTTTAACTCAGCTTTACTCTAAAACCCCTTTTTAGGGGTTAGAAGGGTCCTTAATAGCCCTAGATCTATTTTTAAATGTGACCTCTTTTCTTCCAGTTCTCCCTGTGGAATTATTCCATCCTTACGATTTTTCTAAAATATGTTAGAAGAAAGCCTTTGAAATTTCAGATCAACTGACCAGAAAGCAATGGATACATCAGAAATCTTGCAAACTATATAGAATCAATCTGCAGATCAGTTATGTGGCAAAATTTTACTCTGCGCAAAGTTTATTGGCATCAGGGTCAGCAAACTACTCCTCACCTGTCAATGGCCACTGCTAGTAAACAGAACATTATTGGAACACAGTTATGCCCATTGACTTATTATGCGTTGTCTATGGTTGCTTTCATTCCACAATGGCAGAGTTCCTTAGTTGCAATTAGGACTGTATATCTCAAAAAGTCTAAAATACTCACTATTTGGCTCTTTACAGGCAGATTGTCAACTCCTGGTGTAGAAGATGGAAATTAAGTAACCTCTGCAATCATGAGCATCACTTATATGGGATTAAATGATTTGTAATAGTTTGACTCAAGTCCCATATCTGTATCCTCAAAACTACCTTTACTTCCACTGTCCCATTTCTACACTGTTCATTAGTACAGTGAAGGTAGAAATAGCATGCTGTTTATGAATAAGGGAAATTTGGCACTGGACATGCCTCCATGCCTTAAATTTCCTGTCTTTGAGATTCCCTCAATGTTTCTTTGGTTGTAGAATTTATTACCACTTTCAATGTTTTTTAATTGCATCAGAGCAAACCAACAAGTCTGTCACTATCAAAAGAAAACTAGCCAATGGGTTTTGATCAAAAGGCTTTCTTTTTGTAAAGAAGGGAATAAAACCAGTGCATCTTCAATGTGAGTGTTCCTTAGAAAATTTCACAGTATCCTTTGCTAAGCTTATATGCTGAATAGATTCTTCAGCTAAATGCTGTTTTCCTGGAGAAATATTTATTTTGCTGTGTTGATGATTCTCTTTCAACTAGAATTATTAGGGAAATATAGTCAGGCCTAAAAATAAAAAGACAGGTGTTCAGGCAACCATGACAAATTTAAATGGCTTGATTACTTCTCTGTGGTAGATGATTTGTTTTATTGTCTGAAATAACACAATTACATTGCGTTCTACTTCCATCTATAGTTACATCAAAGGGAAGATAAAAGAATAAATTAAGCTGGTTTCAAGTACATTTTGGATAATAATTGCAGAGGATTTGAAAGTTGGCAGGGCAGTTGAAATGTGTCCACAATTCACTAAAACTAATATCTAATATTTTGAGGAGTCTGACTTCACATCTATCTTCCAAGTGCTTTTGAACAAGTTCCAGATCTCCATTTGGAATAATGAGCAATAAGGAGATTTTTCTTTGCCTAGTAATCCAAGATAAGCAAAGCTCCTTTTCAGATCATTTTCCCATAAAGAATCTATCCACAGCCTCTGCTTCCCACTTAAATATCTAAGTCAGGCTCTCTCAATCCTGACGCTACATTAGAAACACCTTGGTAGTTTTTACATGATAGTGTCTTCCAGATCTGTGCATACTTCATAGGTTCTGATTGAGCTGGGTCTAGGGTAGCATCAAAGCATCATTTTTTTTTTTTTAAAGATCTCTTTGTAATTATAATACAAACTAAAGTGAAAATGCTTTCGTAACTGCAGGCAGTTAGATTCTATGGAAGGACAAACCCAATAGAGCATCAGTAGTAGCAAAGCATAAAGTTTCTGATGGAGTTTGGAACGGACTTGAAATAGCAAACCAATGCATGGAAACTTAGTTTCTAACACTGCAGGTAAGCAGATGACTGTAGTTGGCTTTCCAGATCAACAATATTACCATACATGTATATGGCATACCATTTGCCATGCAATTTTGTATCAGCCAATACTCGTGATGGCTTAATGGATATAAATGTATATGAATATAAACTGACTACATGTGCAAAACAGTAGCTAGTTGTCAACAATATGCTTTTATCATAATAATGGGTTTAAATGGCTAACCTAATCATTGAGGTTAAAAGTAGTTAATACATCTCGGTGAGTATAGATATGACCTGGGATATAGGATAAAGGAAGTTATAATTCCCATCAGTGGATATCTTTGAGAATGAGGCAGTCATATGCCTTTTCTGGGATAAGAAAGATACAAGCTTCACGGAAGACAGGAAGTTGAATTTCCTAGATAACCAGCCAAGGGTTCCCAAGGGCAGAGGAAGATAAGTGGAGGGTGACAGAATGAAAAGCTTAACCTGCTGCGTGGCAATATGGTATGATCTTGCGATTCAATTCCTGGATTTTCTAGTGAAATCTATGCTGAAAATAATGTCATATAGTGATTAGGTAGCAGATGAAAATAAGAACACCTCGAAATAGATTTATTCTTTCTAAAATGTAATTTAATGAATTCTAACACCTCAACATTTTTATTGTCCTTTCTCATTAAAAAATGTTCGATCCTTAGCTCTTTTTGAAATATTGTGTTTTATGCCACTATCAATGTTGAAATTTCTTACATGTTTAATATTCTTATTTTTTTCCTTCTTTCTCCCTTTTCCTTTCCATCTCTTTTCCTTTGTCTCTTTCTTTTCCTTTTTTCTTTGTTTCATTTTTTAAATTATAACATTAATGAACACTGTTATAATAGAAGAGCCAATACAGTACAAGAATATGTAGAGATGTTGGGGGTGCCTGGGTGACTTAGTTGGTTAAGGCTCTGACTTCAGCTGACTTCAGCTCAGGTCATGATCCCAGGGTTGTAGGATTGAGCCCCACATCAGGCTCTGTGCTCAGCAGAGAGTGTGCTTGTCCCTTTGCCCCTCCCCCTGCTCGGGCTCTCTCTCACCCCCATACAAATAAATAAAATCTTAAAAAAAAGTTTATGTAAAGATGACACTTATTACCCATGTGTCCCAGGTAACCAACATTAAAAGTCTAGTGCTCATCTTGCACACGATCAGTTTGCTTAAACAACTGCCATGATATATATATAATATAATAATTGTTTCCTTCAGGGGAAAGAATTTCCCTGTACCAGCATCTAAGTAAACTAAGTGAAATCCTTAAAAGTTAGCCCCCCCTGGATTTAGAATGCTTCTTTGAATCTTGCCTCCAACACTCACTAGAAAGGAAAAATTTAAGCTCTGAAGCCCTAGTTCATTCATCTGTAAAATGAGAATAATAGCCTAAATACATCATAAAGTGTCGGGAGGCTTTATGTGAGGTAATAATGGATGTACATAAAACATTAGGATGGGGTCTGGAACCTAGACAATTACAAGTAAAGTATGACTTTTATTACCAATCAACTATCCCATTGATTAACGTATGCATTTTAGAAAAGAGAAATTCCCAAGTCGTTTTTCTCCAATCTGTGCAAGAGAGATTTTCCAGTGTACTAAGATAGGACAGTCCATAGCAAGACCCCAGCAGGCAAGTGGGAACAGATCTTGAGCTCAGGGAATTTCTTGATTTCAGTTGGAGGTGAGTGGATATTTTAAAATCCTTCTGAAAAAAAAAAAATCCTTCTGTATAGAAGGATATTCAAGGCAAAGATAGATACTGGTGCCAATAAAGCTCCACAGTGATTATTTTTCAGTTACTTTGTTTACTGGGGCAGGGTTGTGAGTGTGTGAGTGAGGTGAGGTGATTGGGTCCCCTGAGTAAAAAGGCAGACTAGTGAGAAAGCAATACTTTTCATTTTCTCAAACCCTTTCCTGAGACAAACTATTACTTTTCAGGAGAGAGATGCACCCATAGTTAAAGCACTTGATACTCTGTTTCATGTGGCTGGAGTTTATCTTATCCTCAATACTAACGACAGAGTAGGTTCTCAGTAAACATGAATGAGTGGATGGACAGATGGAAGAATGATTGGATGAATAAAATGCATGGCCTCTCATTTCACCCCTGATTTCTACTAAAAGGACTAAGAAAGTCCACAGAGGGCTATGTGTAAAAGCATGTCTTTGGAGTTAGTCAGAATCTCTAATGAATTCTCATTCTTGGGGCGCCTGGGTGGCTCAGTTGGTTAACCGACTGCCTTCAGCTCAGGTCATGATCCCGGAGTCCAGGGATCAAGTACCGCATCGGGCTCCCAGCTCCATGGGAAGTCTGCTTCTCTCTCTGACTTTCTCCCCTCTCTTGCTCTCTCTCACTGTCTCTCTCTCAAATAAATAAATAAAATATTAAAAAAAAAATTCTCATTCTTGATATGGCTTTAAATTTTCTCATCTCCTAGTTGGAACTCTGAGAGAATCCTCAGCGTTATGACAAATAGATTACTTAAGGGAAAATAATTTCCCATATAATAAGTATTATGAACTGGGAGTTTTATTAAAAAGAAATGGAGTTATATGATGCACTAAAAATTGAGCTTTACTCAGGTCGTGATCCTGGAGTCCTGGGATCGAGTCCCACATTGGGCTCCCAGTTCCGCGGGGAGTCTTCTTCTCCCAATGACCTTCTCCTCGCTCATGCTCTCTCTCACTATCTCTCTCTCTCTCAAATAAATAAATAAAAATAAAAAAGTATATTAAAAAATTGAGCTTTACGTGAGCATGACACAATGTGGAGACAATGAAAATTTCACAAATGAGCGAATAAATAAGTGAATGGATGAAAACATCTAAATAAAATTCAATCAGAGCTGAGCTTCTGCTGATTCACACTCTGCCTAGAGTTAGTGATGAAAGATGATTATGCACACACTATACCAGCAGTCATCAACTGTGGGCCAGCTATGGGACAAATCCACCCCCCACCCTGTTTCTGCATGGATGCCTGCATAATAGCCTCAATTTTGCCTCTTAACCTACAAAGCCTAAAATATTTACTATCTAGTTGTGTAAAGAAAGTTTGATGAGCCCACACAATATTATAAGCTCCAAACATGGTGGGCTGTATTTGATACAAATACCATTATCTCCTCAGCACCTAGCTCTCTCTGCCTGGCATAGAGTAGACACTCATTCAATGACTATTTAATGGATTATTAAATAAAAAAATGTATGAATCTATTCTTCACTTTACTGCTCAACACCACATGCACCAAACTTCAAAAGAGAAAGTATTTGTCATCAACGTTCTCCAAAACAGAGATTTTAAATTTTATCAATATAGGAAAATTAATTTGAAAAGCAATGAATACTGTTATGCTGAAAAAAATAAATAAATTAGAAAAAAAATATGGCCACATCGTTAAAATGCAAGTTGTTCAAGAACATTTCAGAAACACAGTAGATGCAATGATGGGAAATTATCTTTTAGTTGCCTCTAGAGACAGAATGTGCTTCTCCACTTCCTGGTTGAAATTCTAGCGGCATGTCCTTCCTCATGTGGATATTGCATGAAAGATGATTAAAGAGCAGAAAAGCTTCTTAAGCATGGAGTTTACCTGGGAGCATTTGTCTTTTTCTGGCCCTTCCTCTGCTCTTGAAAAATTTCAGGTGGGGAGAACTGCATATCCAGTTATGCTAATGAAACCACAGAGGAGGCTCCCTGGCTTCACTCTGTGTGGTATTCAGAGTTTGGAAAGATTTCCTCTTAATACAGTTCTTGGGATTACAAGAGCTGCGTGACTTAAAGCTAAGTACTTCTAAGATTGTCAATATAAATAGAAGAGAGTCTATTTAAATCTATGTGCCCTTTATTGCTATTTGTAAATCTATCACTGTTATTTTCATATTTCTTTCCTTTTGTTTTTGTGATTGGAAATTGTTCCACTCTGATTTCCTCTGGTCTTTTAATATAAATCACTTCAAATCCTTTTTGAAGTGGGTGAGGTAACCATAATTACTAAATATATATAAGCTGTACTTATGATCTTACCTCTGAGATGTATCTGAGTTAGTGATTGTCTCCACTAAATCAAACAAGCAATATGTATTCATTTACAGATAATAACTCCAACACAATATCCATGGGGTTCTGGGTAAACTTACTAATGGAAGATACACACCATATACCTAAAGAATTAAAAGTTATAAATTAATAAATTGGTAAATAAAATATATTCTATTTCCCTGCATTGACAACTATGACTTTATTTCCATATATGCCTGCATGGCGGGTGTGAATTTAACTTTCTTGCCCTCTCAGAATGTGGTGGCTCAGGGAGAGTCATGCTGAAGCCTTCTCTTCTCCCTCCCTCATTCCGTCAACTCTTCCAGGGACCACACAGACAATAAACCTCCTAAGTCCACCACGCTGACCCTTCACCATTTCTGAGGGCCTGAGGTGTGCCATAGTCTACCTTAAGTTGGCCCAGAGATGTTTGGGTAGAGAAATCTAGGGGCCTGCATAACCAAAGTATGGATTAAAATGTGGTGCAGGCTTTGATGGGCATGTTCTTTTAATCCTGTAGTTTTTTCACTCCATGAGATGGCAGAGCCAGAAGGTCCGAGTGAATCTTCTAGATCATGGGATGCTGGCATGGGCTTCTCCAGAGGCTGGTCCCATGTAATGCAATGGAAAGAGCCTTGACATTGAAGTCAACTGCAGATGTGAATTTCAAAGCCGCCTGTTATTAAAATTCTGACCCTGGTCAAGTGACCTAAACTCTCTGAACTTGGTTTTCTATCTGCCAACTTTCCTATGAGTTTATTGTGAGATATAAATATGGTAATGGATGCAAAGAATTATTAACACATGACTTTACATCTAGGAGATGTTTTTAAAATGTTAGTTCTTTTTACTATGTTGCAGTTAATAAATATTTAGAAAATAGCTATAAAATGCCCAGGCTTGTACCTGGTGCAAGCTAGTATACAAATATTATAAAGAAGTAGTTGGTAGCTTTTGAGAAAAACATATATAGAATGCTTGCTGTATACAATGTCAAGCATTTTACATAAATGACATCAAGCTAACTCTACAAGTTACGTGAATTGGCACTTTATAGAAAGACAGATTGTGTGGGCACAGGGCTAATCGAGTTAGAAAGTAATAGGGTGGGGAATAAAATCCAACTCCAACTCCATACTCCATGCTTCTAACTATACATGATCTCAAGTAGTTTGGTGTAGTAAAACTAACATAAAGCAAATCCCTAAGAAAACATTAAATAATTCATTATTAAAGTTAGGATAGCAAAACCCAGCTTTCAATTTTTAGAATAGCAGTTACAGCAAAGGCTTGTTTAAAGGCATTGTTTTCAACTTAAAATATATTGTTTTCTGAAATGGGTTCTTTCCCTCAATCCAATTTTTGTGAAGCCATCTCCATACTCCATAAACCTTTGAAGAAAAGTGTTGAATCCTGGCTTAGCTGTACACAGACGCATCATGCAAGATACTAAATCCAGCAATGCCATTTCAATGTGAATTGTAAAGATCATAACCTAGGCAGTACTTTTCTTAAAATGCAGACTCCAAGGCCCCACCTAAGCATCAGGAATCAGATCCTCTGACTACATGTAGCAGGGACCTGAACTGAATAAGCATTTCAGGATAATTCATGCTTACACTCATCTGTGACCCTTGAGTCTTTCTCTGACTTAATTGATGTAGGGGTGGAGGCAATTTTTTTTTAATTGCTTTCCAGATGATTTTAATTTTGTACCCAAGTTGGAGAACTCCTGGCAGGAGAAATGTTTCCTTTTAGAGCAGAAAGTCTCAGGTAGAAGGAAGTTAAAGGTACGAAAGCTTGGCTTGGTATATTTAGCAAGTTCATATTTAAGGTTTAATTGTTTACTATGTGCTAGGCCTTGTGCATGAAAGGGGCATAAAAAAGAAAGGGACAAGATACGTCCTTTCACATATTATGAAGCTGAAGGCAGAGACCTGTAAACAACTAACAGGTAATGAAATTATATCAAATTGAAGAAATGAGAAACATCTTTTCTACTTGTGTTCATGGAGAGAAGGTTTTTTTTTTGTTTGTTTGTTTTTAATAAAAGGGGTGGGGGGGCATGTTATGCCATTTCAAATACAAAGCCCTTGAGATAAAAGTTAGGACCAGGGTGCCTGGGTGTCTTAGTCAGTTAAGCAGTTGCCTTTGGCTCAGGTCATGGTCTTGGAGTCCCAGGTTTGAGTCCTATATCAGGCTTCTTGCTTAGTGTGAACTCTCCCCCTTCTCGTGCTTTCTCTCTCTCTCTCTCTCTCAAAAAAAAAAAAAAAAATTAGGACTAAAAAAATTAATGGTATTCTGATTTTTGACAGATTTTTCATTGGATTTAATTGATTATTGACTAAATGACTTCCATTTTTGGTTGATTTTGTCTTATCAATTATAAAATTTTACTTGCATTCCCTTGTATGATTCATATCTGGCAGCTTAAATCAGAAGACTGTCAGTTTTTATGATGATGTGAATGGAAAGTTCCTCAAGAACCTCAATTTTCAAGGCTATAAGTGCATGAACCATGGCATTTGACTGGTTACATCTGCTTGCTTCTCACTTTTTAATCAATTGATACCTAGTTTAGATTGGTAGCTGGCTAACTTGAGACCTGTTTGATCTTAGAATAAGGGTCTGGTAATAAATAAATATCCCAGGGAGTCTTTTAGGTTTTATCTAGGTGAAAAATCTCTTTTATCATCAGGATTCTTTGATGTAGGTGACTCTCTGGTCTTTTGATGTGCCAAATGCCCAGAAGGAGAGATAGTCTTAACAAACCAGCAAGTCCAGATTTGGCTTTGTAGAGGTGAAGAACTAAATGATTTCAAGGCAACTGAGAACTACATACACATGCAAATCCACACTCCAATTCCTTCTTTTCATTATATTCTTGGATTGCCCTGTCAGCATGTTGGTTAAAAAGCCATTGGTTTTAGGTTTATTTCTTCCATTCTTTATTTTTTTTCCTGTATCCCACAACTCACTGTTATACATTTTTATCGTGGCTAACAAAATAATCACTTTTAATTTTTGCAAGTACTTGACACATTATTAACAATAATGACCAAAAAAAAAAAAAAAAGTGATGACTCTACATTTTGGACCAGCATATATAAGGCATGGAGACACAATTGTAAAAAAAAAAAAAAGTATAGTGCTCTAGTTGGGGGTTGCAGATACCTACCTTAGGAAAAGTGCACAGGAAAGGTTTCTATTCCGCACTTAGGGGACCAGATAAGACTGGAGAAAATAAAGAATAGAGATGAGATGGTGACCATTTGAGTATTAACATGGGAATGGACAAGAGTGGAATGATTCAAGAGATTATTAGGTCTTTGATAGGACATAGGATCGAATATATTCTAGGTGTACAAGGGAAAATTAATGATGAAACTTAGTTTCTGACTTGGGAAAATTACTACAATGTCATTCCACTCACTGGTTAGAGAGCAAAGAAGGAATGGGTTTGGATGTAGAGAAAGTGGCAATTTTTTGGTCTGTCTGTGAGACATTGAACTGAAGAGGAGCTGTAAACTTTTGAAAACAGGGTCTGGAGCTTGGAAAGGAAAGCTGAACTACAATAGGGATGTGAACATCTTCAGCATAATGGTACCAACTGATGCCATCAGAGTGGACAAAGTTTCCCACAGAGTGGGGTGCCTGGATGACTCAGTTGGTTAAACATCTGACTTTGGCTCAGGTCATGATGTTGGGGTCCTGGGATTGAATCCCACATCAGGTTCTGTTTTCAGTGGAGAGTGTGCTTGTCCCTCTACCTCTCCCCTACTTGTATGCTCTCTCTCTCTCTCAAGTAAGTAAATAAAGTATTTAAACAAAAAAAAACAAAAAGATTTCACACAGAGGGATCAGCATCCACAGAGGCATGCCACTGTATTTTTTTTTAAACCATGTCAGAATTCCTAAGAGAGGAGACTGTTAAGGAATCAGATTATGCAAAACTTTGTAATCTGTAGTAGGGTTTTGGACCTTTTTCCTTTATGCATTGGAAACATCTTTTGCTTGATTTTAGTTACCAGTATATTGTGAATAAGCAGCTCTTGGGGTGGGGGAGGGAGAGTGTTTGTGTGTTTGTGGGATATTGTGAGAGTTTCTGTTCTTATTCATGAGGCAAAAAGACTGAGCAAATGGCAAACTATCAGGCAAAGAGATATTGAATACTCTAAATTCAGTGATTACTGGACATGCTGGGGAAAGTCTAGCAATGGAATCTCCTGCATTTGACCGGATGGTTATGTTATCTTGAACAATGGTAAGTAAGAGGAAGGAAGAGTCCTACTCAGCAGCTGCGTTTTACAGGTGGAACAAAGAAGCTGCCATGAGGCATTCTTTCTTTTAGAAAAACTAGATCAAAAGCCTGTTCTCTTTTGATGGTACAAATATCTGAGGAAGCTCACTAACATTGTTTTCTAATTATTGACTCTTTCGTCAAAAGTGTTCATTTTCAATATAGAACCTGTCACTAGGTTTGGAGCAAATATTTGCAAATGCAGGGATGAAATTGTATCATGATAATTAATAATTACACTTTTCCTTTGGGTTCACAAATTCAGAGTTGCAATTTTAAATGGTACACCTATATTATCATATAATAAAATGTGTTCCCCCCCCCATGGGCACAATCTTTTTTTTTCCTTGAGCAAATAAAATTCAGTAGTATACATATGACTTAGTCTAAATAGAAATCTCAGAAATATGATCAGTTCCCAGAGCAATTACTGCTAAGAAATCAGAAAAGCGAGAGGAATAATCCAAGAGGACCAACCACAAAATAGTCTTGGAGTTTTTAGATTCGGTAATGTGAGAATGGTTAATACTTTGAGTAAATGAACACAGTGATTCTGGGAAAACAAAAATTTGGACAAGAAAATTGAAAATGTTTCTGCCCAAGTGTTTGCTTCTCAAAATTATTGTGCTCTCTTGTTAAATTTATTTTTTTCATTTTTAACTTTTGAGACAGAAACCCACAAAAATAGAACAAAAAATTCCCATATACCCTTTAACTAGCTTTCCCAAAAGAAAATATTTTATGTAAACACAAATAATCAATAAATTATGAAATTAACATTTATGTAAGACGACTCAACTTTTTTTTTCTTAATTTTTCCAGTAATTCTCAGTAATGTCTTTTTATTTGTTTTGATGTGGATCCAATTCAAGGTCCCACATTCTATTTAGTTTTTACATCTCCTTAATCTCTTTTTATCTGGGAGAATTTCTCAGTCTTCATCTTTCATGACCTCTATATTTCTTACTGGCGAGAAATTTTGTAAAAGTCTTTAATTTTGGTTGGGTTTTCACATGATTAAATTCAAACTATGAACTTTTGGCAAAAAAAAAAAAAATACACAGAATGATGTGTCCCCTTAAACATCGGGGCTTCTGAGAGTTTCCGTTTATTAATCTCATTCTCTTTGCTGTTAGATTAGTCTTTGGCTTAAAATCTAATTTGTCTGCCATAAGGATTGCCACCCCAGCTTTCTTTTGATGTCCATTAGCATGGTAAATTGTTTTCCATACCCTTGCTTTAAATCTGGAGGTGTCTTTTGGTCTAAAATGAGTTTCTTGCAGACAGCATATTGATGTGTTTTATTTTTTTATCCATTCTGATACCCTGTGTCTTTTGATTGGGGCATTTAGCCCATTTACATTCAGGGTAACTGTTGAAAGTTATGAATTTAGTGCCATTGTATTGCACTGTAAGGTGACTGTTACCATATATTGTTTCTGTTCTTTTCTGGTCTACTACTTTTAAGCTCTGTCCTTGCTAAGAGGACCCCTTTTCATATTTCCTATAGGGCTGGTTTGGTGTTTGCTGATTCTTTTAGTTTTCATGTGTCCTGAAAGCTTTTTATTTCTCCTTCTATTTTCAATGACAGAGTAGCTAGTATTCTTGGCTGCATATTTTTCTCATTTAGTGCTCTGAATATATCATGCCAGTCCTTTCTGGCCTGCCAGGTCTTTGTGGATTGGTCTGCTTCCAATCTAATATTTCTACCATTGTATGTTACAGACTTCTTGTCCCAAGCTGCTTTCAGCATATTCTCTTTGTCTCCAAGACTTGTAAGCTTTACTATCAGATGACGGGGTGTTGACCTATTTTTATTGATTTTGAGGGGGTTCCCTCTGCCTTCTGAATTTAAAGCTTATTCCCTTTGCCAAATTAGAGAAATTCTCTACTATAATTTGCTCCAATATACCTTCTATGCTCCCTGACCTTTCTTCTTCTTCTGGAATCCCAATTATCCTAATGTTGTTCATCTTATGGCATCACATATCTCTCAAATTCTCCTCTTGTGGTCCAGTAGTTGTTTGTCTCTCTTTTTTTCAGCTTCTTTATTCTCCATCATATGGTATTCTCTATCACTAATTCTCTTCTGCCTCATTTATCCTAGCAGTAAGAACCTCAATTTTTTATTGTAGCTCATTAATAGCTTTTTGATTTCAACTTGGTTAAATTTTAATTCTTTTATTTCTCCAAAAAGGGATTTTATTTTTCCAGAAAGGGGTTCTCTCAAGGGGTTCTTTCAAGCCCAGCTAGCATCTTTATAATAGTCATTCTGAACTCTAGTCTAACATATTATGAACATCCGTATTGATTAGGTCCCCAGTAGTCAGTACAACCTCTTTTCATTTTTTGAGGTAAGTTTTTCTGCCTTGTCATTTTGTCTAGAGAAGAATAGATGAATGAGAGAACAAAATGGTAAAAGGGTAACAGCTATCCCAGAAAAATATAAACAAACCAAATCAGAAGAGACCCAAAACCAGGGGGAGAAGAAAGGAAAAAAAAAATGATTAGGCTTGTGAATAGAACAGAGCCACACACTTGATTTTGGGTGTATTTTGGCTTGTTAGAAGAAACTGGCTCCCAAAATTTTAAAGAAAGAAAAACATGTGTATATAAAAATAAGGGTAAACATCAAGGGATGGAATATGACTGTAAAGATGAAAATTAAAAAAGATTTTAAAAAAGGGATTGATAGGGGTTCCTGGGTGGCTCAGTGGTATAAAGCCTCTGCTTTCAGCTCAGGTCATGATCCCAGGGTCCTGGGATCAAGCCCCGCATTGGACTCTCTGCTTGGTGGGGAGCCTGCTTCCTCTCTCTCTCTCTCTCTCTCTCTGCCTGCCTCTCTGCCTACTTGTGATCTCTACTTGTGATCAAATAAATAAATAAAATATTTTTTTTAAAAAAAGAGATTGATAAGATAAGACGTTGGTTAAAAAAAAAAAAGAGAGAGAGAGAATGTGATCAGGCTGGAGACTAGAACAAAGCCATATGCTAGATTTAGGGTATATTTTGGTCTATTAGAAGAAACTGTAACCCAAAATTTTAAGGAAAGGAAAGCTTATATGTATACAAAAAATAAGGTTAACTACAATGAAGGGATAAAATATGATTGTAAAAATGAAAATTAAAAAATACTCTTAAAAAGGTATTGATAAGATAAAATAGTTTAAAAAGGTTAAAACAGGAAAAGGAAAAATTAAAAAAAAAGAATAAGAAAAAAATAAAATTAAAAAAAAAAACAACTTTTGAAAGACTAAAGAATCCTGGGAAAAGAGCCATGAACTCTATGTGCTGGTTTCCCCTAGCAAGGGAATCCCACAGTTCTCACTGATCCATAAACTTGGTCTTGGCTGGATGTTCTTGTTGATCTTCTGGGGAAGGGGCCTATTGCTGTGATTCTCAAGTATCTTTGTCTGAGGCAGGATTGCACCACCCTTGCCAGGGGCCAGGCTAAGTAATTTGCTCTTGTTCGCTCTTGTGAGCTTTTTTTCCCTGAATGCTTTCCGTAGAGCTGTGGAGGATGGGAATGAAAATGGCGGCCTCCCAATCTCCTGTCAGGAGGAGATGGAGAGCTCGGTGTCCCGCTTCTCAGTGTGCCCTTGGAGAAAAGTAGTCAGTCCCTCCTGTGGCCCTGGTCTCCGGCTGCACACTCTGTGCTCACCCAGCCTATGACCGAGGGCTTTTATCTCTGGTACATGGCCCTGTTTGGAGTCTCCAAATGCAGCAGATTCCTGTGGTGGAGGAGGAAGAAGGGGGTGTCCCTGGATCTGCCACATGTGAGGTCCCTACTCAATGAGCAGAGGTCCTGCCATGCCCCAGATCACGGTAACCCCGTGATTTGTGTAACCCTGTGATTTGTGTAACCCATTACAAGGTAACCCTGAGCTGGGAGGGCATTCCTCAGCTCTGTCTCTGTAGCCGGCTTCCCGGCTCAGATACCTGCGAGCTCTGCCACACTCAGACACCCCCTGTCTTTCTGTGACCCTGAGGGACCTGAGACCACACTGTCCCTGCAAGAGCTCCACTCCTCGCTTAGCCTCTGGAGCGATGCCCCTCAGTGGAGCAGACTTCTAGAAGTTCCGATTTTATTGCTCCGCTGCTCTCTCGCTTGCCGGGAGCTGGCCCCTCCCCCTGAAATCTATCTTCTCCGCAAGTCCCACCTTCTAGTAAGTGGTTGCTTTTCTGCTCGTGGAATTGCTGCTATTCTTTTCTTCGATCTCCTGCTTTAGTTTGTAGGTGTTCAGAATGGTTTGATAACTATCAAATTCCTGGGACCAGATGAAATTTAGGTCTGCACTCTTCCATCTGTCTCCTCCTTTATAGGTCATTTCTTTTTTTTCTCCAAGATTTTATTTATTTATTTGACAGACAGAGATCACAAGTAGGCAGAGAGGCAGGTAGAGAGAGAGGAGGATGCAGGCTCCCCTCTGAGCAGAGAACCTGATGCGGGGCTCGATCCCAGGACCCTGGGACCATGACCTGAGCCCAAGGTAGATGCTTTAACCCACTGAGCCACCCAGGCGCCCCTATAGGTCATTTCTTTTTTTTTTTTTTTAAAGATTTTATTTATTTATTTGACAGAGAGAGATCACAAGTAGGCAGAGAGGCAGGCAGAGAGAGTGAGAGGGAAGCAGGCTCCCTGCCAAGCAGAGAGCCGGATGCGGAGCTCGATCCCAGGACCCTGAGATCATGACCTGAGCTGAAGGCAGCGGCTTAAACCACTGAGCCACCCAGGCGCCCCCTATAGGTCATTTCTTAAGGGAAGACTTCTTTTTTTTTTTTCTTTTTTCATTTTATTTATTTTTTCAGCGTAACAGTATTCATTCTTTTTGCACAACACCCAGTGCTCCATGCAAAACGTGCCCTCCCCATTACCCACCACCTGTTCCCCCAACCTCCCACCCCTGACCCTTCAAAACCCTCAGGTTGCCCCAACCTCCCACCCCTGACCCTTCAAAACCCTCAGGTTGTTTTTCAGAGTCCATAGTCTCTTATGGTTCGCCTCCCCTCCCCAATGTCCATAGCCCGCTCCCCAAGGGAAGACTTCTTACCTAGTTCTTACAGAGGTGGCAACTCCTGGGTCATCCCTAGACTTCCGAATGAGGGAGGCATGGAACAGAAGTAACAGCTGATCTGGGGGGTGGGGGAGGAAGGATGAGTGAAAATATAATATTGGTGGTTTAAACCTCTGAGGTTTGGGGTTATTGGAGTGGGCGATTGTTAATGTATCATGGTCTAGACTATGCTGTATACCAAAGAACTTTGCTGTCTTATCAGGAACATAAAATCAACTTTCAGCCTGTGAGAGGTAGTTTCTCTCCCCAACAAAAGGAAGGAAAGTACTGATAGAAGTTTAATTTTGTGAGACAGCAGGGACTTTGCCAGGGAGAAATTAATCCCTTTCCCAGAAGATGATAACGATGCATAGTAATAATTATATTATTAAAATGAAAATAACATTAATGTCAGCTGACATTGTGGAATACCTATTATGTGCAGTAATGGAGAGGCATTTTATATGCATTGTTCTTTTAATAAGAACGTTGTGAGGTAGCAATTGTTTTATGTTTTGTTATTGACGAACTGAGGCTTAAAGATATTTAAGCTCTTACCCAAGGATTCAGATAACAAGTAAATAAGTAAAACTAGAATTCAAGCCCAATTCTATTTGATTGCACATCTAAGTTTTCATTCATGGTGCTGTACATTTAAGTATATATAATATATATAGTTATATGTAATTATATACATATTTTATGGTAGAGAATTATATATGTAATTATATAATAAATTATATATTATATGCAAATAATATATATTTATATAACAATAATAATAAGGTATATAATAATATATTATATATATATATATAGGTTTGGTGTGAAACATTTGCCTTTAATACCTAGGCTATTTTGCCTTTCCTTAAAAATATCATAAAAGAATTAAAGATGATCTTCCATGACCCTTGAATATGGAATTTCTGTGAAGCACTAGGTAATATACTCATTTCCTAGGGCTGTTGTAGCAAACCACCACAAACTGTGTGCCTCATTTTTTTTCCCATTTTATTTTATTTCTTTTCAGTGTTCCAGCATTCATTGTTTATGCACCATACCCAATGTTCCATGCAATACGTGACTCCTTAATACCCACCACCAGGCTCACCCATCCCCCCACCCCCCTCCCCTCCAAAACCCTCAGTGTGTTTCTCAGAGTACACAGTCTCTTATGGTTTGTCTCCCCATCTGATTTCCCCCAACTCTCTTCTCCTCTCCTTCTCCCAATGTCCTCTTTGTTATTCCTTATGCTCCACAAGTAAGTGAAACCATATAATAATTGACTCTCTCTGCTATACTTATTTCACTCAGCATAATCTCTAACTTTTATATCAACATGAAGAGGACTGGAAGAGATTATGCTGAATGAAACTGTGCTTTAAAACAAGAGGGACTTATTCTCCAATTTTTCTGGAGGCTAGTGGTCCAAAATCAAAGTATCAGCAGTACCATGCTCCCTTTCAGGAGCATAGGAAGAATGTTTCTAGAGAAGAATCCTTGATTCTTCATTGCCTCTGGTTTTTTCTGGCAATACTTGGTGTCCCTTGGTTTTTAGCTGCAACACACCAATCTCCACCTCCATCTTCACAAGACCTTCTTCTCTCTTTGTGTCTTTGTATGCCCTTTCTTCTTAAAGATTTTTTTTAAAATTTGTCAGAGAGAGAGAGCGTGTGTGTGAACAAGCTGGGGGGGGGGCACGGCAGGCAGAAGGAGAAGCAGGCTCCCCATTGAACAAAGAGCCTTATTCAATTCCAGACTAGATCTCAGGACTCTGGGATCATGACTTGAGTTGAAGGCAGATGCTTTAACTGATTGAGCCATCCAGGTATCCCTGCCCTTTTGTCTTATAACTAGGATACTAGTCATCAGGTTTAGGGCCCACTCAGAATAACACCAGCTATCATTATCCTTATTTTTACATTAGAGACTGTCTTCCCAAGCTTCTATTGGTGTCTACTTTCAGAGAAAGTAACCCATGGGAAAATTACTATTCTGCTACCTATAGTGAGTTGAAAAGTGTACCCTAAAACTTGGGTCCACATTTAGAATGTGACCTTATTCTAAATAGGGTCTTTGGAGATGTTAAAGCAGTATTATGGATGTTTCCCATCTGGGAAAGAGTCACTATTTGTAGATTTTAGATGTTGGGTTAAATCTATTGCCTTGAGACATTTTAAAGTGATTCAGGTAAAGTCAGGGGAAATTGCAAAAACAAAAATTGCTGAGATTCTTAAAAATATATAAAAGTTGCTATCAGATGGTGTTATTGCATATAAATGCTGTAGCATAGATACATTTTCAGTGTTAGAAGATTGAGAAGACTGTGCTTCTAGCTGAGAGAATCTAAAATTACAAGGTCTTCCAAGTAGGGCAAAGAGTCCATGAATTTGGGTGGCAAGTTTTTATCATTATCTCCATTACCTTCTAATGGAAACTAGTATTTCCTTAATATGTTTTGGCTATCAATGTCTGCAACAAACCTATTATTTATTATCTATGAATTTAGGTGATAAATCACAGAAGTATTAGTAATACCTGTCATATGTCAACCTTGTAACTAACAGGTGTTTTCCTAAACCATTACGGTAGTTTTAGGTATCTCACCAAAACATATATGCTCATTGCTACTTCACACTTAATAGCCGTCTACAGCTAGATCTTGTTAGGTAAGGTTCTCATAAAGATTAACTTTGGTTAAGTGAATTTCAGTACACGTTCCTGCCTTGTGGGAAAAAAAAATCTATATCTATATCTATATCTATCTATCTATCTATATATATATATAATTCAGAATTTTCCAGGGTAAGGTAAAAAACAGTTACAGAAATTGAAATTTAAAATGGCTGGAAACCACTAGCTGCCTTTTAGAAATCTTTAGTCATATCCTTGTGCATATTTCTGGTTTCAACTTACTTATTGCAACATGCATATAATAAGTGCAGAATGTCAGGAAGGATACAAATATGGAGGAAACACAGTCCTTTTTGACCTAACTGGGGGAAAGGTGAGGATATAGGAAACTACTAACAAAGGAATATATATATATGTGTATGTATATGTACATATACATACACATGTATGTATATATACATATATTCAACAGAGGTAAGACACAACATTTTCAGGGAAATAAGAATGTGTTAAAGAGATTTATGTGTGAGATTAATGGGTGGGTAAGGTTTTCACAGGCAGAAGAGTTGAGGGAGGACATATCAGCTAAGGAATGTATTGTGAGCAAAGGCATTGGATTTGGAAAGTTAAGGGGATTTTGGCCACAGTTTGGTCTCTGTTTTTTGGCAGCATCCTGGAGAGGCTTTTGGCAAGGTAGTTCAACAATAGCTAGAAAGACGTGAACACAAAGACAGAAAAAGCTACCCTTAATCTGGTAGGTATTGAAGAGCTGGTAAGTATTTGAGCAGGTTATTGTCAGAGCTATAATTTAGGAAGATTAATCTGGTGGCAGAATGTTGCCTTGGAGACAGAGAAGGCAGTAGACCAGTGAGAAGGCTATTACAATGACAAAGTAGAAATGTTATAAAGGCCTGTATTATAATGGGTAATGTAGGTGAGAATGAACAAAATATGAAGGACACTGGGAATATAGAATCTATGTGATTTTAGTAGGGGATTAGATAATAGAAGTCAGAAGGAGGAATCCAATCTCTCTGACTGGTGCTATTAGCAGGCATTTTAAAGGAAAGGCGCAAATTCTGTTTTGAACATGATGGGTTTATGGTGTCAGTGGCCCTTGGGCAAGACAGCTAGATGGAGAAGTCAAGCAGTCAGATAGAAATGCAGGTCTGGGTTTCTGAAAACGAGCTGACGTCAAGAAAGAGAGATGCAAAAGTCCAAAGAAGCATACTTTGAATTAATAAATAGCCCCCATTCAAATAATCAGGCCTTCAAGTTGATTAAACTGTACTGGAGACATTCTTTAATGTGCTGTGATTTTCAGTCATGTATTTGTGGTCTCTTCAGAGGTTGTATTTGGTTTAATAAGGACCAATATTACATTTCCAGTATGACCAGGGCTGGAGAGTATGTTTAGCAGAAAATCTGTTCTTGGGCAGTTTTCTAGTCCAATTTGCAAACCGAGAAGTTCTGATTTGCTTTCTAAACTTTAGGTGCTCATCCTACCAAACAAAGATAGATATACTGCCCGTTAATCTTCATACTCAACTCAGCTGTTCTTTCTTCCTTAGAGCAAAATGATTTAGGGTAGTAATATGAAAGGAAATGAACTAACATGATATAAAAAATGGTGCATAACTTGGAACCTTAACTAAGTTCGAAGTTGCTGCTGATTACTTTCCGATCTCATTCTTTATTTGCAAATGCCACTGCCTCATGGCCACTGAGTTCTTATTATATTATTGCATCATTAATCATTATAGGAATCCCAATACAGCTCTAGGATAAACACAAGCATGCTCTATCTTTCATTTGTGTCTTGCGATGTCTCTCCTTTCCTTCATTATCATATTGGAGCTTGCATTTAAATAGCCACTTGCTTCTGAAATATTTTCCAAATGCTTTGCGATCACTGATGTGAGATTCTCTAGGGACAGGGGAAGCAACAAATATTTGGAATTGCATTGGAAGGTGAATTTAGAGGCAGAAATAGAAAACCTCAAATTCATTTGAAGGGGGGGAGATTCAGTAGGTTAGAGGGAATTATGTTGTTTAGCAAGGCAGTAAAAATGTGCTATCCCAATGGAAAATGACATTTAATATTAAGTGAAGTCTTCTAGTCATGTATACATGTCAAGTGTAAAAAAGTTAATGCTTTACAAATCTGACCTAGCAGGAAATAAATAAGACACCATGGACAATATTTAGTCAACAGATATCTGTAGAGAGTGTGTTATGTACTATATTAAGGTACTTCCAAAATGATGGCAAGCCAAACAAGGCAAAGATCATTTTTATTAGGGAAAGATGGGCACTTAACCCTACAAAATGAATAAATACATTATATATCAGAAGGTAATAAATACCTTTGGGGGGGATGTAGAACAAGGTAAAGAGGAGCTATCATGCAGTTATGGCAAAAAAGTTATCATTTGAAATGGGTTGATCAGAGTAGTTCTCATGGACATCAGATTTGATAATGAAAAGAGAAGTTAGCTGTGTAGATATGGGATTTGGGGAAGGGATAGAATATCAAGAAGGGAATAGCCATGAAAAGTAACAGTATGAAGTCCAATTCATTATGAATTATACCTTACATTAACTATCCTTACCTATACACAGGGAATAGTCTCCATTAAGCTAACCCATGTAATAGGAGAATTCCTTTTATTTAAGCTCTTCTATTCTAGAGCTATAGTTAGTAAACCACATCTGTGGGCTAATTCTCATCCACTCCCTGTTTTTGTAAATAAAGTTTTATTGGAATATAGCCATACTCATTTGTTACAGTATTGTCTGTGGCTGCTTTCATGCTACAATGGCAGAGTCGAGTATGCCCAGAGAACATTTGGCCTACAAAGCCTGAAACATTTCCCGTGTGGGTATTTATAGAAAGGTTTGCCAACTCCTATTCTAGGCTCTTCAAAACACCATAAAATTAATCAGTCAGAACCCCTCTAAGGTCCCTAAATACAAAGACTATGTCTTTTTGTTTTTGTTTTTATGTTTTGTTTATTATGAAATATAACACATTTGGAAAAGTACATAAAACAAATGCATAGTGGAACAAAGTATTGTAAAGTACAAAGACTAGGTCTTAAATAGGACACCGTAGACTTTTGAATAATATTTGAGTACCTTCTTCACCAATTCTTGCCTGATTTTGAGAAAGTTACTTGATCCTGGTTTCATTCAATACCTGGGTTTCTTTCAATACCTACTTGAGACAGTCAAAGAGATGCTTTGAATCATGTAGTAAAACTCTTGAATCTAAATATAATATAAATAAAGGTATTTGTTTCCTATTACTACCAAAGCAAATTACCCCAAACTTAGTGATTTAAAACAACACTCTTGTAGTTATATTGAGTCTATCAGAATTACACAGTATAATTCACTATCTCAAGGTTAGATCATTAGCAGCTTTTATTCCACTGCAGACTTAATTCCCCTTTGCCATATAACCTAGTGTATTCACAGGTTCTAGGGATTAGGACCCAGATATCTTTTTTTTTCTAGATTTTATTTATTCACTTGACAGACAGAGATCACAAGTAGGCAGAGGCAGACAGAGAGAGAGAGAGAGAGAGGAGGAAGCAGGCTCCCCGTGGAGCAGAACCCAATGCGGGGTTCCATCCCAGGACCCTGAGATCATGACTGGGGCCGACGGCAGAGGCTTTAACCCACTGAGCCACCCAAGTGCCCCGTGGACCCAGATATCTTTGGAGGGCCATTATTTTGCCCACAACATTAATATCACAAAGTGGCTTACCAAAGGCCATTCAGCTAATCACTTGTAGAGTCCAGATTAAGACCCAAGTTTCCTCACATTTGTGAAATATTGAATGTCCTTTCAGTGTTTTTATGCTGCTTTCAGTGGTAGAAGACTTTTGTTTAATTTGGTAGATGGCACAGAAACTGTACTACATCAACAGAAAGAGTATTTTCCTTACAAAAAAGATCCTAGTATTTATTTTAAGACTTTCATCCATTAAGACCTCATTAGCATCTGTAGAGATGGCACAGTCAAAAAAAGAGAAATGTTTACCAGTGCTGTAGAACTTCTATTCTAAGCTTTGACTTAAATAGGCTTTCTTTATTAAATTCTAGCCAGGGATTAGGTGAAATAGGTCAAGAAATAGGATCAAGGTGGAAAAAATGGAACCGTATCTCTTCTGAACACTTAAAAATGTTTATCTCTGAAACAATGGGGATAATGGTTGAGGCTACATTGCCTCCCCCTCCATGTCTATTTTTTTCCTTGTGTAGTAATATAAATCCCACCCAGGTCCATACCGTACAGTCTTCTGAGCACATAGGTATGGTCATGTGACTAGGTTCTGTCCAGCAGCATATGAGCAAAAGAGATGTGATTAGTTCTTGTGTCATGGTCTTAAAAAGGCAAACTTCTCTCCTTTCTCCTTCCCTTTTTCTTTTCATATGGCTCTACTGCAAGTCTGGGTAAGGGGTATTTTTAAACGATGGTCTCTGTACCTACCCATGTCAAAAAAGGCAAAGACCAAAGGATGGAAGAAGCTAGATGCTTGCTTTACCCTCTGTAATAGCTCCTGTAATAGGCTATGTAAAATAAAAAATAACTTTTGTGCTCTATAAGCCACTCTGTGTTGGGGTCTTCTGTACAGAGAACTGAGCAGAATCCAATGCATGGATAATCAATCCTCTTGGTAACTCTAACTGTTCCCTCAAATATGATTCTAAGTTTATGTCAGCAACAGATCCCTGCTCATATCTAGAAAAGAGCAACATAGTTAAAATGGAAGCCAGGAAATAAAGGGAAAAACAAAATGGTGCCTGGAAGCATTAGATTCTTTTGGTAATGAGCAGCTTTCTTAAAGGAAAGGGACCCTTGCTGTTGTTCATGTTTAAAAAGAAAAAGAAGTTACAAAGGCTTTGTGACGGTTTCATCGTTATTTGAAGTTTTCTAATTAGCTCTCAAATGCATAGATAATTCTAAAAGCTACCAATGTGTTGACACTATAAATGAAACAGAAAGAAATTAAGGGAAATTTATCCATACTTTCACACAGATTTGCAGTTTGGAGCACATTCATTCCCATTGCTCAAAACATAATCAAAGTAGAACGTGTTCAGATGGTTTTAGTTGTTTTGGAACTATGGAATTCTGCAGGGAAGAAATGAAAAGAGGGTATCACCGTGTTTTAGAACAGATAGTAGAGTGCACTGGTTAAGATTACTGGACTAGTCCTGGAGTTGGGAAGACCTGGGTTTCAGTCCCAGCTTTGTCACCACCCCCACTCTGTCAACTTAGGGGAGTTGCCTCCCTTCTGTGCCTGTTTCTAATCTGCCAAATGCAATTAAGCTATTTCTTTCTATGATAGTTATGAGAATGCAGCATATATTGTACATCGCAAAGTGCCAAGCAAACCATAAACACATAGTAAAAATTGGCTCTTAAAATTGTATTAATATCAGCAATTTTAGCAGGAATTTATTCATTAAAAACCAAAGTTGGCCATCGATCAGAATTCACTGATGAACTTAAAAACAACATTCAGATTCATCTCCAGAAGTTTTGAGTTAGTAAGTCTGTGATAAGCCCCCTGAATTTACATTTTTCCAAATTTAAGATTTGAGTAGTTGCTGCAGTCATCTCAACTACTTTGAGTATTGGGTAGTCTCTTGTTTAAATACTCACATAGTTGGGTTGTATGGATGGATCAGTCGCTTAAGACTTTGCCTTCTTCGGTTCAGGTCCTGATCCCAGAGTCCTGGGATTAGGTCCCTCATCAGGCTCCTTGCTCAACAGGGAGCCTACTTCTCCCTCTGCCTGCCATTGCCTTTGCTTGTGTTCATGCTCTCTCTCTCTCTTTCTCTGACAAAAAATAAAATCTTTAAATAAATATAAATAAGTGAATAAGTACAAAAATAAATAAATACCCACCCACACAGAAGAGCTCAGTTGGTAAACTGTTCGACACTTGATTTCAGCTCAGGTCAGGATCTCAGGGCCGTGGGATCAAGCCCTGTGCCAGGCTTCATGCTGAGTGTAGATCCTGTTTAAGATTCTCTCTCTCTATCCCTCTGTTCCTCCCCCACTGCTCATGCTCTCTAAATAAATGAATCAACAAACAAATAAATAAACAAGGCTGACCCCCCGGAGCTGAGCTTCTGCAATAATAATGGCATGCACTTATAGACAACACTTATTAATTATTTCTCTTTCCATGATCACCCTTAAAGTAAGTTAATATCATCCCCATTTTATAGATAAGAGAGTTAGAAATCTTATTTGCTTATTTTTATAGCTTATAAGCTATAAATCTTATATATGTGGTATTTTTAAAGATATAGATAACATTTTAAATCGATCTAGAAGAAGAACAGGGCCCACTTAGGAACTTTTACTTTTTCTCTTTTCAGTTCTCCTTTTCATAGACACAAATCTTGAAATTTTAAGAAAGTTAATTTCTGTGAATCCTGTGTCAGTGTAACTTTTTTTCTAATATCCAGGCTGATCAAGAGGAAGTGAGCATGAAATTGAGCATTGAGTGTGAGTTGTCAATGTGGAGGGAAGCAGAGATCTTTGGCCTTAAAAGAAAGAATCTCAGATCAGGAAAATCCCAGAGGTTTTTTTTTTTTTTTTTTTTTTTTTTTTTTTTGTGTTGTCTGTGTTACAGCAAGCCTCAGTGTATCTATACCATGTCTATTTTAAAGAGAAAGTCAAATTCCAAAGAGACATTTAGAAGAAACAGAATGGGAGAGACTTTCCAGAGTAATTTGAAACTTGAAGAACAGCATTTTGTTAAGAAGAGCAGCATTTTGTTAAGATTTCAGGACCACAGAATGTATATCCCAAAACAACTTTTAAAAGACTATCATATATTTAAATGTATATATTCATTACAACCCTATCGTCATGAGCCAACAATTGAAAACTATAGTTATTCTAAGTGGTGCATCATAAATCATTGTGGTGTTTCATATGAAGCCCACTCAAGACTCACCACAGCCCTTTACAAGATGCTATCTGCAAGCTGGTGAATGAGGACAGCTGCTGGTGTATTTCAGTCCAAAGCTGGCAGGTTAAGAACTAGGAGCTCCAATGTCCAAGGGAAGGTAAACATGGGATGACCCTTTCAACAAAAGCATTAGACACACACACACACACACACACACACACACACACACACACACCCACCAGTTGGTTGCTCCAGCTCAAGAAGACACAGAGACAGAACGTATCTTCCTCTACCTTTTAGTTCTGTTTAGGGCTTTTAACAGATGGGGCGATGCCTGCCCACATTGGTGAGAATGGAGCTTCTTTACTGATTTAAATGCTAGTTTCTTCTAAAAGCTCTCTCACTGACACTCCCAGAAATAAAGTTTACCAGCTATCTGGGCTTCCCTTAACCAAGTAAAGTTGACACATAAAATTAAGTATTACAAAGAAAAAATCCTCCAAATTTGGTTGTCTTTTGCCAACTCATCCATAAATACTCTTGACTTGCCTCTTAGTTCCGCTAGCCCCAACCCCAACCCACCTAATCCCATGTTCTACTTCTCTGTGTGAATTTGGCCTTGACTGGAGACTTCTTGGATCTGGATCTTTCTGTAATCCAGCTCTGTTGTTGCCACCCTGTGGAAGTCTGGAAATCTAGGCTTTACATAACTTGATCACCAAGAAAATTTTTGCAGTTTGCTTGCTCTATCCCATGATTTTGCTGGTTTCTCTAGTACATGTAGTTAACTCTTTGGACTCCATCTTTGCCCATCTTCCTTTCCAAACGTATTATCATCAAGTTAGATAGCATGATCATTTTCCTTCTCCTTTCTCCCTTCTTATTGATGTGAAAAGAGTTGAATGCAAAGTCTAGGTGAATCTGACAAAAGGAAGTTCAAATCCAGTTTTACATTCTAAATGAATTCTTTCTGTATGCCTGGAATGTAGGAATTTGATTGAAGATAATTTTTAAACCTCTTATGTACAATTAAAACCATAGAAGAATTCACTATTACTGTAGGGATTAAGATACAAAGAAAATCCAGTTTTATGAATTTCCTGGGTCATATAACTTTGTACTTAGCTTAATAATGAATTTAGCTAGCTTATTAACTTGTATTAAATTACAAAACTAGTGGTTTGCTTTTACCTTTCTTCTGAAAATTAGATACTGTAACCTAGCCAAATCTAAGTTGACTCTTCCTCCAAAGCACAGAGCAGGTTTAACTGACATTCCTTGAGCCCACAGGTGAAATCAAATGAAAAGTAAGGGGGAGATAAAATTGCTGTGTTTTCTTCTTACTAGCTGTGTGGTCTTGGATAAGGTTCTCCATTGCATTATCTATACAATGAATATATTAAAATATTAAAATTTTTAATATCTTACTATTCTGAAAGCAAGGTTCTGGATAAAAATAAAAATCAGTAAGTTTCATTAGGAAACCTGGTACATGTGACAATATTGTGCAAAGATATACAATGAGTAATGAAGAAAACATTTTATCCTAGAAATGTATCTTAAGGTACTTAAGGTATCTCCCTCTCTCTCCAATAAGGGATACATCACTGAAACTGAGATACGTGAAATACAACTAAAATAACAACACTGAAGAGAAGAGGAATGATCTAAATAATCAGAAATTTTACACTCAGACGTGGAATTTATGATTGCCCTATAATTGAGGACACCTGCACTGTCTTTGCAGACCAAACCCTCCACTGCATTTTAAGAAATCCTACTTGTATCCATATTGAGATGTATTTGGAATAATATGAACCAATCACCTTGGCCATTTTTAATTAGACGTTGAATGAACATAAGGTATAAACTGAATCAGATTCCCCTCCAATGACAGAAATTATTTACTCTCTGGGTAGCTGAATACATAACATACTAAGAGGAAAGCTCCCTAGGAGTGTGCTTTCCCCATATAAAGACAAAAATGCAGTGAAAAACAGTTTCTAGAGCAAGAGACACAAACATGTACCAAGAGAAATAACAGAGATTGAAAAAAGATACCCTTGAAAATATCCCTACTACAATTTCTAGTGTATTCTAGAGACCTAGTTATATGCTTCATACGGATTGGTCAGGAGTCCACTGTCCCTCTTCCCATGAACGTTAAAATGTAGAAAATAAAAGAATATGTAAAATTATAAAACTTTTCAAATTTGTCCCTGTTTAATATCCTCATTGAGATAATCCCTCTCCTTTCCCCTCTTTTTCTTCACTTTCTAAAGTTGATTCCAAGTTTTCTACTTAAGTACCCTGACTCTATTATGATTCTGAGTGGATTGGTAGAGAGACCTGACATTAGGAAAAGGAGAGCTGAGCTTTACTTTGGAAGGGGGGGATTAAAAATAGTCAAGGCTATAGAGTTTTGAAAAGGGGAGGAGGGGAGAAATGGGATGATCTGCATGGTGGTAGGGCGCTTACTGTTTGATTAGGAGTGGACTCAGTGGGGGTTGAAAGAGGGGCAGGAAGCTGGTGACAGTATATGGGAGTTGTTGAGAACTAGAGAAGAGGGAAATTTAAAGAAATACCATGAATTACAAATTCATCTCTTTGAATTTGTTTGAGAGGCTTTGGTAAAGATTTTAGTTACTTTTAAAATCAATAATTAAGTTTGATTAACAGACAATATTTCCTTGAGTGTGCCAGGATGGGCCTATATGATATTCCAGATTTTATTTAATACTTATAAAAAAATCTGTTGGGGGCACCTGCATATCTCAGTGGGTTAAAGCCTCTGCCTTCGGCTCAGGTCATGATCCCGGGGTCCTGGGATCGACCCTCACATTGGGCTCTCTGTTCAGCAGGGACTGCTTCCTCCCCTCTCTCTTTCTCTGCCTGCCTCTCTGCCTACTTGTGATCTCTGTCTGTCAAATAAATAAATAAAATCTTTTATAAAATCAATTTTATTATTTTTAAATTAATTCAATTCATATTTTATTAATTTTGACCACAGGATCCCTAATTAATACAAGGTCTGTAAGTTCCTTAGTTTTATACCTGTCTGGAAAAAAAAAAAACAGCACATTATACAGATGAAAGAAATAGAGAATATTTTAGATATTTATTGATAATATATTGCTATCATATAATGGTCAAAAAAGAATAATTTCCAAGCTCCTCATGTTACAGAATAAAGACTGGGTGAGATTATGGAAATTATTTAGCTGACTACCAAAGAGCTAAGGATATTTATTCTCAAGATTATTTCACAGATGAGATTAGAAACCAAGCAGATTGGTGCCCAGTCTTGATCTTTTTCCAGTCCTTCATACTGTATCATCTTTCCCCTGCCTGAAAAATTAAATTTGTGATTATCTTGGATATGCAGGAAGGCAGTTATTTAGGAATGTTGGAGAGATAAATTTAATCTTTTGAGAAACATGACAAACATTTGGGAAGAAATGTGTTCAAACCATTACAAACTGGAGGAATTTTCACTTGGTGCCTGGATGCAGAGTGTGACATTGTTTTCAGAAGTGGTCACCAATAAGGAGCTTCAAGCCTTTCAAGAACCACAGGCTGCTACAGATTAGCAACTGTTGAATGGAGTTCTAGAAATTTCCAAGAAAATCTGGATCCTCTGAAACATAGACACTGAAATTTTTGATACAACTGGCCAAGTACGTTCATAGTAATTTTGCTGCAAGATATAGCTTGAAGATGGAAGGTAGACTTCCTCTTCAGAAGAGTGGATTTTTTTTTTTTCCTTCCAAACTCTCTTTGGCCACGTTGAAATCTTGGATTCTAAATAGTCACCTCCTCCAAGCCTAAATGAGTAAGGTATAAAGAGTTCATGTCTTTGGCTACTATTCCAGATGTTTCAACAATCCCAATTACAAATATTGCCTCAGCAGATGACTTCTGGATTTTTGGGTTTGGTAATCATCATCCATGCACCCATGACCCATTTAATCCCAATGAAGGATAGCATAATGAATGGCAGGTTTTGTTTTTTTTTTTAAGATTTTATTTATTCATTTGACAGAGATCACAAGTAGGCAGAGAGGCAGGAAGAGAGAGAGGAAGGGAAGCAGGCTCCCTGCTGAGCAGAGAGCCTGATGTGGGTCTCAATCCCAGGACCCCAGATCATGACCTGAGCCGAAGGCAGCAGCTTAACCCACTGAGCCACCCAGGAGCCCCACGAATGTCAGTTTTATAAATATCTTGTTTTTCTCATTTCTCCCCAAACTTGAAAAAAATTTCCCTCTAAAATTCTCTCTGGAAATGTTGGGTATAAAAAGCTTGGACTTTTTCTCACTTTAGAAAAGTTTATAATGAATACAAAATATGAGTTTTGAATTCTGCTTAGATTTATTATCCTTGGCAGCCATTATAAAAGTGCTCAGCTCCTAAACAAATAACATGTGGTTACAATATTGGCTGAGTCAAATATTCTTGTGTGATAAATATGGAATCTTTGGTAAATATATTAAGCATGATGACTCAGTCTTAAACTGAAATATTTAGCATCTTCTGTGCATAAAATACTACATTGCATCCTGGGTGGGCTGTAAGGGAAGCTTCTTCAAGACTATATGGTCTAGGTGGCGAGCGTCAACCCACATAAATCCTGATGCTACTTGAGAATATAATGTGGTGTTTATGAGCAGGGAAGAAATCAGTATAGAACTGGATTGATCTCTGAAGACTTCATGGAGGTGGTCAGCTGGATTAATGTAGGACAGGCTCTACAAATGTGAGGGCTTTTGCAGAATGACTGGCTTCATCAGATACTCTCCACAGCATTTCTTCAGAGCAGCGCAGAAACTTTTGGATTTTTCTGCCTTAGTTTAATCAAGGTATGAGTAGATAATGTCCTCTGAGTTTACACTCTTTTTTTTTTTCTTTTTTATAATATGAGTAAAGAGTTGGCAGGCATAAAATGTAGGGAGACACTTACAATGCTGTTTTTAATCTTTCTCTTTCAATATGCTTATAAATAGCATGGTAAACTGTGAACCTCTTTCCTTGAGAAATGCTGATACCCTAAGGGCTTAGTCAGTTTCAAGGCTTTTACAGAAAGCTGCATTACTCGGGTTTCTTTGAAATGAATACAGTTATTAAAATAGCAATGATTGTAGCTACTTGGTGGATTGGCACTAAAAATTGGTGCAGCCTGTGAGCTTCTTTTTCTAAACTTCACATGCACATAAATGTGTCCATGTAAAGATGTCGGTCAACAGAGTGTGGTTATAGCAGTTGAAAACTGACTAGTTTCTCTCTTCTCAGGTAGCTGTAGGTTGGTTTGATGTTGTTCTAAGAATTACTCTAATTAAAAAAAAAAAAAGACCTGTTTTGTAGTGATGTTTATGAAAGTAATAAAACTCTGAAAACTTGCTATTCCTTCTGAAATTTGGGAAGAAAAGACAATTCTTAAAATAACATGGTACTTGATGATAATTCCAATAATGTCTCTCCTGGGTAGGATTTCGAATTCTCCTGAGGAGATTGTTACCTTATAGTGGATGTGATACTTCTCCCATAGAAAGTCAAGGAGTGGCATCTTAAAAACAGCCTTATTATTTTCAATACTTCCTACACACCAGGACCAAAATGCCTTTAGAATAGAGTTCCAAACACTGTTCTCATCCTTCTCCTTTTTGTCTGTAGCTACAAGTGGGAGAATGGGTGGGTAGGAGGCATGTGAATGTGTTCACATACAGCTCATTGAGTGTCTAAGCAATTCTGAAGCCCCCATACAAGCATCTTCATTTTTAGGAGTTTACATATCCTCTGCTAACTGCCTCCAAGATCCTTTTGCTCATTTTTTTTCTACCTCTGGCTATATCTCCATCTGTCCTCTATCTCTAGCTTATTTTTTTAATTGTTATTCTCTGTGCCTCAATCTCTATTTTCCCTTCTAGTCAATGTTTCTGCCTTACGACTTCCTAAATGTGTGGCGCTTTTTTTTTCCCTTGAACTTTTACTAAGCTGTTGGTTATGTGCAGTGAGTGCTTATTTTCCTTTGTAATAAAGCGCCCATACTCTACTTCAGAAGAATTCAGAGTATGCTTTCTTCTGAAAGGTCTTTCTCAATATTAGCACTACTCCTAAGCTGGCATCATATTCCTTGACTACTGAGTTTTTTTTTTCTTGTCAAGATAGTGATCTTATTTGAATTTTTATGGTACATGTATTATGTGTCATAATTCACTATGGTAATGCAAGGATACTACCTTTTTCAGATATAAGCTAAGTTTCTAATTTATTGTGGTATACCCGGTGTACCCTCATTAATATCACCACTGTGTCAAAAGTGGTCACTTAAAATTTTGTAAAATATGAAAATAAATTAAGAGATATAGACTCTAAATCCAGAGGAGTTTATCTTTATGTGACATGTGCTGACTATCCACTGTATCTGTCCATGTATTTGACTATAATAATGTACCCCTTTAAATGGCATTATACTTTCAAAATAGAAGTTCTAAATATATTACTTGCCTCTTAAAGATTTTACCTAGACCAGGGATGCTCAAACTTTAACTACTGTACAAATCACCTGGAGATTGTTAGAACAGATATGCATGGTCCCAAACTATGTGTGTTCTGATTTTATGAGTCTATGTAGGACTCATGGACTTAATTTTAAAATAAATTCTAATAATGCCAATGCTGTTGGTCTGAGGGCCACACTCTGAGTGGAACTGACATAGACTGTTAAATAGCACCCATAACTGTTCTGTTTTTTTAGCTAAGGGCTAGTTTTATGTGTCAGGTATGGCACTATGTATGTCAGGAGTGAATCAAACAACTGCTTGTCTCTGATCTTGAAAATCCCAGATAAGCAGCATATTAACATTGTTGGTGAAGGAATGTGGTGATGAGTTTAATATATAATGAATGAAATAGGACTTCAGAATGTTCTCGGTCATAAGCAGAGTTAAACATTATTTACAATTATTTAGAGTGTTGGAGTATTCAGAATTTGTCTGTATACTTACCTTAATGGTGAGTTTTATACTTTTTCATGTTTTCATGTTGCTAATTAGTATCTTTCATTTTAATTTGAGGAACCCCCTTTAGCTTTTCTTATAAGATAGGCCTCATGATGATAAACTTCCTGTGGATATGTTTATCTGGGAAAATCTTTTTCTCTTCATTTTTGAAGGACAGCTTTGCCAGGTATAGTTTTCTTTTTTTCCCCCTTTCTTTCAGCATACTGGATATATTTTCTTACTCTCTCCAGGCCTGTAAAACTTCTACTAAGAAATCCAGTGATAGATAGCCTTATTGGGTTTCCTGGTATGTGATGAGTACTCCTAGAGAAACTTTCACTTTATCACAAATGTAAAAGAATTAAATTTGCTAATCAAAAATATAGAAAAGCTAAAGGGATGAAAAAACAAGATCCAACAATATACTATCTATAGAAGATTCATTATAGCTTTAAGGACACAGATAGGCTGAAAGTGAACGAATGGAAAAATATATATTCCATGAAGATGGAAACCAAGAGAGAACAGAGATGGCCACACTTATACAAAACAGATTTTAAATCAAAACTGTCATAAAGAGACAAAGAAGGTCATTGTATAAGGAAAAATAAGTCATCATCAAAAGTATATAAGAGATGCTCTTCTCCCACCACCTCCTGCAGCTACTGGTGTGGGGTCAGTGGGCCAGGCAGACAGGCAGGACATTCAAGCAGGCAGGTGCTCCTGGTGCCCCAGCTGGGCCATGGTGCAGAGCTGGTATGAAGATTAGTCTATCCATGACCCCAGGTGGTCCCAACACACCAAACAAGCCTGGAGCAGCTGCACCAGGTAGGGGTTCTTTACTAGATGTTGATTGCTGACAAATATGAGAATGATTCAGAATTAGAAAAACCTGAAGAGAGAGAACTACTCCTGAATAGACATAATAACTGTATGCAAAGATAACCAAATCACGAAGAAAAGATTAAGATGTTCTGTGAGGAGCACCTGGATGATGAAATCTGCCCCATCTTGAACAGCAGTGGCTACTCTGATGTGGGAAATGAAGATGACAAGTGGATCCACATTTTCATGGAAAAAGGAGACATGACAAATCTTCCTGTAGGGATTTATCACCACTTCATGATGGAGGAAAAGAACAATGTGAAGGCCATGTGGCTGTTTCTGAGAGAACCAGTGTGGACAGCATACAATCCACCAGATGACCATTTCAAGGCTGGGGGTGGTGGGCAGTATGTGGAAGTTTTGGCACAGACAACACAATGGTACTCCTGGAGCCTAGCTCACCTTTCCTTCCCACTTCTAAATGTCCCGAACTTGATCACAGCAGAGAACCTGTTCTTTATCCTTGCTTTTATATTGTTGACTTGGGACTAAGTGAGCTTTCCTTTGCAAGATTTGATTGGAATATATTTTAATGAAAGGAGCTCTATTATAAAAGTGATTTTTACATAGAAGCAAGTCCTAACAAATTGAGGTTGAAATCATATCAAGTATCAAGTTGAAATCAATTCAAGAACACAGTTGTATCAAACTAGAAATCAATAACAGGAGGAAAATTGGAAAATTCACAAACATGTAGCGATATCAAACAACATGAATATGAATACCCGGTAGGTTGAAGAATAAATCAAAAGAGATATAGAAAACCATCTTGAGACAAAAAATAATGGGGGAGACACAATATATCAGAACTTTCAGGACACAGAAAAACAACCTTAAAAGTGATAAATGCCTAAATTAAGAAAAAAAATATTATCTCAAATAACCAAATTTTACACCTCAAGGAACTAGAAAAAGAAACTAAGCCCCAAATTGGCAAAAGGAAGAAAATTATAAAATTTAGAGCAGAAATCAATAAAATGGAGATGAGAAAAACAAATAAAAAGGATTGGCAAAATTTAGTTGTTTTTTAAAAAGAAAATTAACAAACTTTTAGCTATATTAAGAAAATAAGAAAAGATTCAATAAAATTGTACATGAAAGAGGAGACATTATGATTTTTATGTCAGAACACAGAAATAAAAAGGATCATAAGAAACTGCTATGGACAATTCAATTCAGCAGCATATTAAAAGGATTATCCACCACGTTCAGTGGGATTTATCTCTGGGATGCAAGGTTGGTTCAACATAGGCAAATTATTAAATGTGATATAACATATTAATAGAATGAAGGATGAAAATCCATAATCATCCAACAGATGCAGAGAAGGCAATTGACAAAATAAAGCATCCTTTCATGATTAAAAACACCCAACAAATTAGGTAGAGACAGCATGTACCTCAATGTAATATAGATTATATAACATAAGCCCACAACTAACATCATCATAATCAATGGTGAATAGCTTTGAGTTTTTCCTTTAAGATCAGGAACAAGACAAGGATGCCTACTCACCATTTCTACTCATCATACCACTGGAAATCCTAGTCAGTTAGGGAAGAAGAAGGAAAGAGAAGGCATCCGAATCATAAAGGAAGAAGTAAAGTTTTCTCTGTCTACAGATGACATGACTTTATATAGAAAACCTTATAGACGCCACTAACCCTCCCCCCCCAAAAAAAAAACCTGTTAGAAATAATAAAGTCAATAAATTTGCAGGACAGAAAATCAACATACAAAATTAGTTGCATCTTTAGATAGTAATAATGAACCATCCAAAAATGAAATTAACACAACAATCCCATTGATATAAGCATGAAAAAGAGCAAAATACTTAGAATTAAATTTAGGTAGGTGAAAGATTTATACACTGAAAACTAGAAACAATGATGAAAGATAGAAGACACAAATAAATAGAAAGATACTCTATATTGATGGATCAGAATAATTAATAGTTAAAATGTCCACAATACCAAAGTGAGTGACAGAGTCAGTGTAATAATCCCTATCAAAATTCCAGTGGTATTTTTTATGGAAATAGAAAAAAAAAATCAAAATTCATGTGGAAACACGAAAGATCCAGAATAGTCAGTTATCTTGAACAAGAACAAAGCTGAAACCATCACACTGCCTGACTTTAAGATATACTGCAAAGTTACAGTGTGGTTCTATCATAAAAACAGACATGTACACCAATGGAACAGAACAGAGAGCCCAGAAATAAGCCCACACATTTATCTGATTTTTAATATAATATATGTATAAAATACATAAATTTATAGATGCAGAAAGTAGAATGGTGGTTGCCAGGGACTGGGGGTCAAGGAGAGATGTTGGTCAAAGGGTATGAAGTTTCAGGGAGCCTGGGTGGCTCAGTGGGTTAAAGCCTCTGCCTTCGGCTCAGGTCATGATCCCAGGGTCCTGGGATTGAGTCCCGCATCGGGCTCTCTGCTCAGCAGGGAGCCTGCTTCCCCCTCTCTCTCTGCCTGCCTCTCTGCCTACTTGTGATTTCTCTCTCTGTCAAATAAATAAAATCTTTAAAAAAAAAGGGTACAAAGTTTCAGTGGTGCAGGATAGATAAGAGAAATAATGTACAGCTCAGTAACTATAGTTAATATGGTATCATATATTTGAAATTTGATAAAAAGTAGATTTTAAGTGTTCTCACCAAAAAAGTTAAATATGTGAAGAGATGGGTATTATTAGTTTGATTATGGTGATCATTTCACAATGTACATGTATTTCAAAACATGTTGTACACCTTAAATATATGTAATCTCTTTGTCAGTCATACCTCAATGAAGCAGGGGGAAGGATGGAAGCTATGACATTAGCCTTTTCTTAACTAACTTGAGTACAGGAGTTGGCCCTCCATGACTAGCAACTGAATTGTAATAAGGGAATAAGGCTTTAGATCTGCCAAATGCTGAATAAGGTGTATAATATTTTAATGAATGAGCAGTTATTTTAAGACTATAAATGTTTGATCAGTATAGTATGTCAGTGATAATTCATACCAGCTCTTTTGTCTAACCTTGTGGTGATATTTATTTAAATAACACAGCTCTTGGAGGTTTATAGGAATATATTCATTGCTGTTACTTTCTAGGTAAATAAACAGAACCCAAGAAAGTTTAAGTGAATCACCCAAGGTCACAAAGGTAATAACTGAGAGATTTTTAAAACTGGAAATCCCAGCTCCCCATGCAAACTTTTACTACTTCACACCTTCATATAATGTCGCCCAGGTAAAGTTAAGACCATGGGCACTAACATTCTCTGCACCTCTATAAAGTGATATTTTGAACACACTTAACAACTGAATAGGTTATGTTTTATTGCTGTTTTAATGCTTAGTCAATACAATAAAATTACAATGACTGTCTAATCCTGATGTGTTGCATTATTTTATGTATGCTTCTGTGAATCATATACAAAAAAGCTGGATTTGCTTTAGGTTAATTTTTATAAATTGGGTTTATCTTTTGGAGCACAGATTACGTGGCTCTTGGATGACATGCAATAGAAGACTTAATTAATTTTATGAAGCATAATGACATTTTGTCATAATGTTGTTCCTTTATTTTTCTATAACTTTTCCATCTCTTTCTCCAAATTTCCCCCCTCCCTCATTTTTGTTATTCTCTTGGGTGGTAAAGGGGTATAGTCATGTATTATGAAATGTATTTCTCTCATTTGAGCTGAAATTGATGCATTTTGATATTGAATTTCCATAAGGCATTTTACAGATCACCCTATTATTTTTTATTTTTTCTTATGAGAATTTCATGAAAGGACTAATCTTGTCCCCACTATTTACTACTGGGAGGAATCATTGACAACTCCTGATAGTAGAAAAAGCAAACTTTTTAAGAGTTAGGGTATGGTTCAAGTCTCAGGACATACACGTTCTGCCTTGTCTCCTCTAATGTATTAAGGTAAATCTGGCACTATTTATATATCCTTCTCCCTGAAGGAATGGTGATGGGTTTGGCCAGGATTTTTCAGCTTAGGTAGTGACCCCTTTGTAGGTTGATTCTTAGATAGCTTAGGTAATGACCCCTTCATAGGTCCACAACATAATATCAAATCTTAGTGTCCCAGTGACCTTGAATTTGGTATATGCTATTGACAGAGCTTTGATTTGCTTCAGATGAGCACGTCTTTTTCACATGATTCTGGAGACATATACCTTAACTTTAGTCCCAGGAAGGGAAATCTTCATTAAAATAATGATCATGTTCCTAATTATCTTGGCATTGATAGTTCAGGGGGTAAGTGTGTGTAACTCAGCTCTGTCCAATGGGACATGAGGAAAAACTGTTGAGGAATTCTGGGGAAGTAGTGGACCTGGTTGTGAAGTCTATCTGCCACAGCCATATGAATATGAGGGGAACCAGCATGGAGGCAAATCTGAAAGACTGAAGAACATAGAATTTTTTTTTAAAAGATAGCCTTTGGTAAGTAACATCATTGATGTATTCAACCAATTGTGAAATATATCCAACTAATGCTCTTCCTGTTACGTGAGATAATGTATTTCCATATTGTTGAGACCAATCGGATTCTGGTTTTGCTAGTACACACTGCTGAAAGCAGCTCACCTCATGCATGGTGGCATAAGTAACAATACTATGCTATGCTACAGTAAGAAATAAACCCCCATATCTCAATTACTGCATATAATCAAAGCTCATTTCTTGCCTAAATGAGTCTCATGTGATCAGAGAGTTTTTCTTTATTTGTTTTTCTGTCATCTGGGATACATTGCTTTCAAGGTTGCTTTGTAAGAGGAAGAATAAGTTGGAGGTTCAGTAAGATGCTTTTAAGGACTAAGCCTGAGAGTGGCTTACCGCTTCTGCTGACATTCCACTGGAAAGTATTCAGTCACATAGGTTCAACAGAACTGCAAAGGAAACTAGAAGATAATATGGTCCTCCTGAGTTTCCACAGAGATGGATTGATATGATAGCCTCCAATATTGTGGCTACTATAAGAAATAGATTGTTAAATAGCTCAAAATATATCAGAACACAAAATGATGTTTTAAGTTTTCCAGAGAAACAGAACAAGTAAGGTGTGTGTATGTGTGTGTGTGTGTGTGTGAGAGAGAGAGAGAGAGAGAGAGAGACAGAGAAAGAGAAAGTCTATATCTATGTATCTTTCGATTTATCTACCTATCTACCTATCATGTATCTAGAGAGAGGGAGACAGGGAGAGACAGAGAAGGAGAAAGAGAGAGGCTGAGAAAGATTTTAAGCCATTGGCCCCTAAAATTGTGGGGGCTGGCAAGTCTGAACTCTGGAGACCCACGAAATAGCTGATGTTACAGACTGTGTCTGAAGATAGTCTGGATGCAAAATTGCCCCTCTCCTCCTTGAGGGACCTCAATTTTTTTTTTTTTCACTTGAGGCTTTCAACTGATTGGATAAGGTCCATTTGCATTATGGAGGATAATCTGAATTAGTCTGTTTATTTAAATAATAATCTCATCAAAATGTACCTTCACAATGACCCCTGGTATTTGACACCTAGCATAGAATGGTGTTTGACCAAGCATTTGGGTACCATGGTCTACCTAGCCAAGTTAATACATAAAATTATACATCACAGTGATAAAACTTAAAGTTAGCCATGAACACTTAGGCATCACAGATTCTTTTATTTTTTATGAATCTACCAATATCATTTCCAGTGATAACCATCTGACTCTGACCTCTGCTTGTGAAATGGTGGTAAAGATGTTTTGTTATACCCCAAAACTGTTGTTATTGATCGAGGTATTCTGTTTCACAGGACTGGAAGCCTAACAACCAGATTCTGCAGCCTTTATCTCTATTGCACAAATACATTATTTTAAAGTAGGGGTTTTTTTTCTTAAAGATTTATTTGTTTATCAGAGAGAGAGAGAGAGAGAGAGAGAGAGAGAGAGAGAGAAAATGGGGAGGGGCAGACAGAGGGGAGAGAGAGAATCTCAAACAGATTCTCCATTGAGTGTCATGCCAATGCAGGGCTTGATTGAGCAACCCTGAGATCATGTCCTGAGCTGAAATCAAGAGCTGATTTCTTAACTGACTGAGTTGCCCAGGCAGCCCTAAATTAGGGGGTTTTGATGGTCAGTCCATGGTAGACATGGAATAACATCATAAAGAGGTAAATGGAAGTGAGATAGATGATACCCCCAGGTCCTAGGAGAGGGCACCACAGCATACCACTCAGAGGGATATGTGGGGGGAGCTTCAAGGGGTAGGATTATCCTAGCAGGTGTAGAGGAGAGGGAGAGAAGAGAGCCTGGGGGCAAGTGCGTTCACTGGAAGTCAAGGTGGAGTACTCAAGCAGAAGACTTGAGGAATTTTACTGATGCATTTGAATGTCATTAGGTCACAGTCAGGGGAGGCAAGAAGAGGAGCTTGTGGCAGGAACCAGCCTTATTGCATTGGTACACCTGATAACCTGGGTCAGTTGCTCATGCTACCTTGTGAATGTTGAGGCTTCAGGAAAACATGACAATTTAAAAATTCACAATGAATAATCATAGTATCTGAGTATATTAATACTCACCAGAGAAAAATGTATAACTTAATACCAATGTTATCACTTTAAAGATTACCAAAGCAGAAACAAACCATCAAACATTTATTTGATAGTCCAATCACTCAGGGAAACAGGGAAATATTTTTTGTAAACAAGTCTGGTTCAGCTATGTGATTGGTTGAATATGAACCAGGCAGAGGAATTAGATAATCTTGAGAAGTTATAGTTGTCTGGTAAATCACCCTGATCCAAACATCTGGAGATTCTTACATATGGTTGGTATAACATTTCTTTCCCTTGGCACCACTGTCAGACCTAATTCATCATTACTTCCTTTTTTCCATAATTTCCAGTGATCAAATGCCAGTAGCTTTTCTTGGATCCTATCCTTATGTCAACTTTCCTAATTTCAAAACATTTTCACAGCACAATATGGTTTCCAAGTTTGTGCTCTTAAATTCTTTTCCTTGTGTGGGTATCATAGAAATATACATATGCTAGAATTTTATGTAAAGGCAGCATGTGATTAGGGAGCAATTACTTTACATATTTATGGAAAAAATCAAAACAGATCATTTGAATACATAAAAATTAAAAGTTTTTGCATAATTACTCTACATAAGTTTTTTTCCATGCATAGGTTTGTTTTTTTGTTAATTATATTCATAAAAATTATATACTCTGCTATTTATTCTTAATAGTAAATCATTAGGAATTTCATATTTTATCATTTTTATATAAAAATAAATTTGAATGCTTAAAAAGAAAATAAGGTACAGAGTTTTGGCAAGATAGTCAAAAGAGGTTGAGTTATCTATTATTAAGTGTGCTTTAATAATTATTATAGGGAACTATGATACATTTTCTGTATTATCATATGATATTCTATATTTAATTGATTGTGAAGGTTACTTTTTACTTTTCTCCCCTTGTTTTCTATGTTGCTCTATAAACCTAATACCTATTTTTAAAACTGCATGATATTCTAGAGTGGATGCCATCAATGAGATTAGTCAGTTTTATATTATTGATCACTTGATCATTTGTCTTTTATTAAATAACAGGAATAATTGTGAGGTGACATTTTCACATAAAATATTTTGTTTTCATATCAACGATTTGATTATATTCAGAGAAAATATGTCAATTTATCAGTTATTATAAACAATCAAAAATTAAGTCTATTTCTGTTTAATTAGTCTCACATAATCATTTATTTATTTTTTTTTTAATTTGTTTTCATCAGAAGTAAACGTCCATGTTTATGGTAGTTTTTCTTTTGAAAAGGGTCCCAGTTCTCCACAATTCCCTTCCAATGTGATTCTGAAGCTCCTCCCATCAAGAAGTAGGCTCTACTATCCCATATACTGAAATAGTTTATCTTGTGACTTGCTAAGGCCAATAGAATGTGGAAGAAATGATAATGTATTTGTTCTGAAATTAGTCTTCAAGCATCCCTGCTTGCTTCTGTCCTCCTTTAAAATCTTGTCTCCACCATGATAATAAGCTTGAGCTTCCTTGGTGGAGAATGAGAGTCCAGGTAGACTCAGTTTTCCCCTAAACTCATTGAAGACCAGCCTAGAGCCAGCCAATATCAAATTTATATGTAACGGAGTCCAACCCAGCCTAGCGGAACTGCTTCTTTGACTTGCAGTTGCATCAAAGAGCCAGATTATTTTCAGAACTGCCCAGATAACCCACAGATGGCAAGCAAAAATAAACATTTCTTATTGCACCATACTAAAGTTTTATGTTTTCTTGGTTAGCATTATTATGAAACTAGATGGTATCAAATTTACTACTCTCTCACCAGCAAAGGAGATTGTATATATTAATATTTTAGGTGAAAAATGTAACCTATTCTCTAAAATTCCAACTCAAGTTCTCAGATATAAGTACTCACTTGGAGCAACTGAACAAAGTTCAGTCTATGGAGGCTACTGCAGGTGTGTTTCAAATTTTTTGTTGTGTAAAAACTATATCAGATACACCTTAAAAATAAATATAGTGCTTGGAAATGAGGAACTTTTATCTATCTTTAATCTGAAGGATATGACTCATCATTAATTTATTGTTTTGGTTTTATAACATAATGTCATTAGTGTAAGAGGGTGATGCAGATATTAAAACACATACACACATTAGCCAACTTTTGGTGAAATTTCAATTTAATATGGCTTGGGTGATGATTCTGGATTTAGGTAATGTTCTGATACTTTCATTTTAAAATTTATTCATGGTAGACTAGCAAATAGGTTTTAAGTGTTAAAAAATGCAGTCGTGTATTAAAATAAGAATGTAGCAAAAAAATTGGACGTTTTTTTTCTCCTGAATTTTTTCATTATGAGAATGCAGACTACTTCAGCACCAAATGTCAACACAAGATGTGTCAATGTCTATGCTCAGGAAAGTAACTAAAATAATGCCTAACATTTATTAATAGAATGCCAGCTGTGTTTAAAACAGAGAAAGAGGTAGTAGAGCTCAAGCTCATTTTTGTCAGGATATATATTTTAAATATATCTGCCATCCTAGCACTGGGGAATTAAAATTAAGTCAGGTTTGTGCTAAATGTGGGTTAGGTCTACATATTGGCAAACTAGTGAACAAAGAAGAAAAAACAGTCATGGAAAGTGATATCCTTGCCATTAATGAAGAGCGGTAAGACAGGATTACAAAAAGCAGGACATGTATAGTAAGGTAATATCCAGAGTAGGGCCCCCAAAATAATAATTGTCAAGAAAATTTGAAGTCTGTAAGTAAGTGAGAAAGTGTAATTGAGAATAAGGAGGATAGGACATGATTTAGCTCGTGTTCCAAACACGTTATTAGAGTTCTCTACTTTTTTTCAGCTTCACTTCCTCTATTTATCCCACTGACCCCTACCATGTCTTGTGCTCTCAAATTCCTCCTCATAGGACTCCATCATAGACCATCTTTCCATAGTGTACTCTAAACACGGGCTTACATGCCCATCTCCTTCACAAGATGGTAAAATCTCTGGAGCAATGACCTTCTATGAACCAATTCTGTATCTTTAATTCCTTACATGATACTTGATTCATAGGGAGGAGCTCAATAATTTTTTTTTAAAGGGCTGAATAAATACCTAGGTAGACAAACAGAAGTAGGAAACCTAGGCTCTAGGGTGCCACAACACAGCAAAGAGAAAAAAAGCCATGATTATATTTGAGGCTCCTCTGCTTACTAAAGTGTTAGATGAGGTGGGTTAAGTATCCAGGCATGACAGAAGGAAACCATGAATCAGCAGTCTATGAAATAATGAGGCACAACTTGACATATTAAATAACCCCCACTTAGGAAGTACATGGTCTCAAGAGCATCAGTCACCTATAAGTTAGAGAGGAGATAGGGTAAATGATTGAATGCAACTGAAAGGAATGAATGAATAGAACATGTCCAAGTAATTTAATACCTTGTTATATTGATCTCCCTCTATCCAATTAAATTTTATAAAGAAGATTAATTTTATGGTAAAGGTATTTTAGTAAATTGTTGTCATTGTACTCTCTTGATTATCGCAAGTTGCATGCCATGCTAATTTAGCTTCTTAAACTTAGTACAATGCCATATTGCCCACTGGGCTTATCTTGACTCCTTTTAGAATGACAATGAATCATTAGAAACACAAATTCCCATCTAGTTCTGAAATCTCCTTCTGTCTCTAGCAAAACAACCTGGACAAGTTGCACACAGACCTCCAGTCATCCGAGTGATGTTAACCTCCGTTCCCTGAGCAATTTGCAATAGATGTTTAGTTCTCAGGCCCAGCGTTTCTACTTTAGACTGAGATTTCATTATGAAGATGAGTTTGGTTTCATCATCAGATTGATTTATGAGGGAGGTTTAAGATTGGGAAGAGCAGGCAGGAGGTCAAAGGCTTAGGACTGGGTTTGCCAAACTTGCCAAGATGGTATAGACTCCATACTGTCCTGAAATCTTAGGAAAGGGAAGGGTGAGGAAATTTAGTGTAAGGCCTTTGAGGTAGATGATCAATTTGCAATTGGGCATCTCTAAGAATCACACAGCATTATTTCATACTAGGCTGGTGATGACATCTAGGTTATGTCAAAATGAACTGCTATGGCACAGGGCTGGCTGTTTTCTCATTTGTGTTTTAAGCCATGATTTTGTTTGTTTATTTGTATTGTTTTGTTTTCCAGAACTTTTGATTCTTTATTATTTGATCACTTCAAGGGAATTTGGGAACATATAGCTGGCCATTTGGTTGAAGAACAAATATATATATAAGCAAATTAGGAAACAATATATTACCTTGTATACTATAGATCTAGAGTAGTGCCATAGTAGGGTGGGAGTAATCAGGACAGGCTTCAGAGTGAGGTGATATTTTATCCTCTTTCAAACAATAAGATGCATTTGGATGAGAAAGGGAAGTCATTTCTGAGTTTTCAGGCACAATTATAATCAGATAACAAGACAAAACAAATACACTGGAGAAATGTTAACATATGTGAAAAAAAGGAGTTAAGATCCTTACTACATAAATAATGCTTAAATATTAGCAGGCAAAAACAGTAAATAAACCAGTAGAAAAATGGGCTAACAGATAACAAATTCTCAAGTGAAAAAATACGAATGGATCCTTAAGTGCATAAAAAGATCAACATTCTCTCAATTTAAGCAAGTCTAAAAATGGTGAGGTATCATTTTTGTATATAAGATTCAAATGATAACACTATATGTTGATAAAGATTTGGGAATAAAGGCAGTCTCATACTTTATTACTGGGAGTGTAAATTAATAAAAATTTACAATTCTTTATTCAAGGACAGTTTCTCAATGAGCTCTACCCTAGCCATCCTGTTGAAAATTATAGTCTTCAACTCCTAAACTCCCAACTCTAGGTGATTTTTGCCTTGAACTTACCACCGGTGAACATAATATAAAATACCTTAACTTGATATTTTTTTTCTCAAATGCTCTTTTCCCCCTCAATATAATGTTTATTTCAAGATTCTAGGTATATTTTAGTTTGTTTGATTCACTGATAAAACCTATGCATCTAAAACTATGCCTGGCACACACAACATACTCAGTATTGTTAAATGAATGAGGGATGGATGGATGGATAAATGGATGGATGGATAAATGAATATTACTGTACGTGTGATGTTCATATGTTTTGACCCAGAAATTCCAATTTTAACAGGTTACCTTAAGAAAATCTGCAGTAGGGGCGCCTGGGTAGCTCAGTGGGTTAAAGCCTCTGTCTTCAGCTCAGGTCATGATCCCAGGTCCTGGGATCTAGCCCCACATCGGGCTCTCTGCTCGGCAGTGAGCCTGCTTCCTCCTCACTCTTTGCCTGCTTCTCTGTCTACTTGTGATCTCTGTCTGTCAAATAAAAAAAAAATCTGCAGTAAATGTGCAGGAATTTTTATTACAACATTAATTATAATAACAAGAAATGAACGAAAAAGTCTACTAGTAAGAGATCAATTTATTTTTTTAAGAGATCAGTTTAATAAATCGACACTGCATACCAAGGATTGCAATACAGCCATGAAAGATGTCTGTGTATATTCACAGAGAAAGGCGTTATTAACTAACTATTAAATTTGTTGAAAAAATCTCTTATAAATTCACACATATGATACACTAATATTTTTAAAAGGTCTAGGATAGCCATCGGAACACTAAAATTGGTTTATCTCTTATATAAATATGGATGCAATTTTATATTGTTCTTTATCTACCTCCATATTATTTGAGTAGTTTTTCATAGTAAGCCTGAATAACAAAAAAAAATTAGTAGAGACAACATTTTGATATGTTAAAATGCAAAAAAAGGTATAGGTTTGGTGAGAAGAAAACATTCTTGTTCCTCTGTGTTTTAGACATAAAGTACTTTTTTTCTATAATTGTGATACAACTTTTAGTTAATTTTATAAGTATCTAATCTTGTCATTTTGAAAATTATGAAACAAACAAAATACTAGGAGAAAAACACTCATTAGCAAGCAGCAGAGTACATCACCTGAAGCTCAACAGTTTGTAAAGTGAAATTAATAATGTCTTTATCAGAGGTTGTAAGAATAAAAGGAAATTTTATTAAGAAATTTTGCTAAATGCTTGCTGTACAGAGGCATTAGGGTAGTTCCCTTTCTCCTTGCAGCCTGTTCCTTTTCTTTATAATCTTCCAATTGGGAGAATAAAGTTTAGCATTGGAATTTTTGCTAGGAAACCTCTCACACTACAACTGGCCATATCAGGGTGGCTTAAAACAGCATCTTTGCTCATTTTTAAGTCAAGTACTGATTCAGTCAACAATTATTTACGTGTCCTTGAATGTGTCATTGGTCTGTGAAGCCACTGGGGATCATAACATCTGACTACTCTAAAGGTTGATAGTGAGGATAAACATAAACTTTAAAGATCATCAAAGGTTTAAACTAGAGAAGCATTTAATAGCATGATTCTGCCCTTCAAATGATAAATTAGAAGACAGTTCACAAGTGAAACATGAAAACAGAGAGGGAATCATGAACTTGGCTGGCAGGAACCCTGAATCCATTGGCATACACTTGCTGCTTTTATCCATTATCAGCCCAAGACACTCTCACACCAACTGCATGGAGATAAAAAGCTGAATATCTTATTACCAGTTCCCTTGAGCCCCGTGGCCAAATCCTTTTGTGATTTGAGCTTAATTACCTCAAAAGAGGTGCATCAGTTTTATGAGGTTACAAATAAAAAGAAGATTTAGATCTTCCCTTGTGTGAAACTAGTCTATAGATTGAATTCTAAACAATTGTCACTGCTCCAGCTTTGTGAAAGGCGAGTAAATCCAGGAGATGCAGAGAACCCCCCTCAAAGTCAACAAGAATAGGTCCACACCCCGTCACCTAATAGTAAAATTGACAAGTCTTAGTGACAAAGAGAAAATCCTGAAAGCAGCCCGAGAAAAGAAGTCTGTAACATACAATGGTAAAAATATTAGATTGGCAGCAGACTTATCCACAGAGACCTGGCAGGCCAGGAAGAGCTGGCATGATATATTCAGAGCACTCAACGAGAAAAACATGCAGCCAAGAATACTCTATCCAGCTAGGCTATCATTGAAAATAGAAGGAGAGATCAAAATCTTCCAGGACAAACAAAAACTGAAAGAATTTGCAAACACCAAACCAGGTCTCCAGGAAATATTGAAAGGGGTCCTCTAAGCAAAGAGAGAGCCTAAAAGTAGTAGATCAGAAAGGTACAGAGACAATATACAGTAACAGTCACCTTACAGGCTACTAATGGCACTAAATTCATATCTCTCAATAGTTACCCTGAATGTTAATGGGCTAAATGCCCCAATCAAAAGACACAGGGTATCAGAATGGATAAAAAAACAAAACCCATCAGTATGTTGCCTACAAGAAACTCATTTTAGACGCGAAGACACCTCCAGATTGAAAGTGAGGGGGTGGAAAACAATTTACCATGCTAATGGGCATCAGAAGAAAGCTGGGGTGGCAATCCTTATATCAGATCAATTAGATTTTAAGCCAAAGACTATAATAAGAGATGAGGAAGGACACTATATCCTACTCAAAGGGTCTGTCCAACAAGAAGATCTAACAATTTTAAATATCTATGCCCCTAACGTGGGAGCAGCCAACTATATCAACCAATTAATAACAAAATCAAAGAAACACATCAATAATAATACAATAATAGTAGGGGACTTGAACACTCCCCTCACTGAAATGGACAGATCATCCAAGCAAAAGATCAACAAGGAAATAAAGGCCTTAAATGACACACTGGACCAGATGGACATCACAGATATATTCAGAACATTTCATCCCAAAGCAACAGAATACACATTCTTCTCTAGTGCACATGGAACCTTCTCCAAAATCATTTCTTTAAAGGAATATCCAGTGCCAAATAATCCTGGTCTCCCAACTGGCATTAAATGATAACAATAACAATAATAATAATAACAACAATAACAACAACAATATAAAATAATAACAATTAAATTTCTTATTGATAAAATTCTGAACAACTATCTTCTATCTCATGCAACTCTCAAGGTGTTAATAACTTCCTTTAAGTACAAAATATTTTTTGTTTCTATTATTACCCTTAGTGATTTTAATAGGTGAAATTACTACATTTAAATTTGAAACCTTAGAAATGTCATATTTCAGCATGAAATTTGACCACAGTGCTTATGTAACTTTAGAACACTTGGTACACTAAACTTTTAAATCAGTGCTACTGTCTTTAGAGCATATTTAAGAAATAGAAATATACAGCATTTGGTGTGTTTAGCTGTAAGTCATGGTGGAATCCTGGGTGTCCTCTTAGTGCCAAGCAACAGAGTGGGTAGGTTGCTTGTGTAGACTAGCTGTTTTCTGAACACCCTTTTCAACTTCACAAAAGACAATTAGAGTTTCTCCTTATTATAGAAAATCAAATAAATTACCTGATGTTAGTTTTATATGGATGTTTCTATAAGATATTTAGCAGTAAGCTGTCTTTAAGAAAAGTAGAAATGATTTAGTAGAGGAAGTTGAGAGTTTGCAATGTGAGTTTAGGAAATAACATTAGTTTGTAATAATGTCCACAGGGTATCTTAGTTGGTTCACATGTTGTTTAAGACTGATGAACCAGAGACCAAAACTTAATTCTTCATGGAGCTAGCTACTTAAAGCAAAAATAAATTCCTTTTTACAATAACTTTTCAGTTAAATAAGTGTTGGAAAATAAGGTGATTAATAGGATTTTCTCTTTATTCCATTAACTCACCTATGTTGTGACTGCCAAGACAAGTATGATCTTGTTAAGAACAGATGCAGTGAGCTTTTAATGTTAACTGAATTCTTTGCTGTCAGCTTTGTGTTTTTGGTCCTGTGTACACTTGCAGCATTTTATCCGCTTTTATACTTATCCGTCCTTACCATAAAATTTGGCACTTTATTATAAATGGCCTTCCTCCACAATATTTTAAGAACATATATGTGGATCCATTAAAAAAAAAATCCACCATCTGACAAATGTGAAAAATGAGATAAAAATATTTAAAAAAAATTGGAAACCCATTTATAATTCATAATCTAGGTTCATTGAATTTTAACTTATTTAACTCTTAAAACACTTCTGAAAACCGCATAACTCTATCCCACAACACAAAATACAATGTCTCACATATTTATCAAGTTTCCATTAAATATACATAAATCTATCCCCATAGACTTCTCAATTTCTTGAAAGCAGGAATATTGATTTTTTTATTTGCTACTCCTCTGATTTCTAGATAGTGTCATATAGGTTACTTATTAAGGAAATGATTAATTGAATATATATTAATATATATGTTACTTTTTAATATATAACTTGATAATATATTAGAATTAAATGTTATCAAAATTTTGAGTGAGATTCTTTAATTTTTTTTAGTGTTCACTAGAATAGCAGAATAAATCTGCCTCTATATCAAATTCAGAGCAGTGCCTGAAAACAACAGTGCTTTTAGAAAAAAAAATAGGAAAAGAGGAGGCAGTGAAAACTTCCAGTGGGGAGCATATAGAATATTTGTTTAATCCAAGTCAGACTAATTAGTGGTAAAAAATAAGACTTGAGTTGTCTCTAATTTAATAGCATAGATATTAAATTAAAAGAAAACAGAGAATTTGAGTGAAGAGTGGTCCAATGGACTATTCTTGGCTCCCTCAGCTAATTAAATGCTGAGATTGAAAAATAGAGGTTTTTACAAGTTTATTTCTTCATTCAACAAAATTTATTGAGTACCTTCTTAGGTGTTAAAGATAAAAGGCTCATTTAAAATAGAGCATATCAGCGGGGATATTTGGTGGAGGGATGGGTGAAATAGGTGAAGGGGATTAAGAGTACACTTATGAGGAGCACTGAGCAATGATATATAGAAGTGCTGAATCAGTATATTGTACACCTGAAACTAATGTAACACTGTATGGGAACTACACTAGAATTAAAATAAAATAAACTTAATAATAATACTTTAAAGATAAAGTGTCACATAAAACAGACATGATTCTTTCCTTATGGAGTTAAAAATAGAGTGGAGAGACAAGTATTTAAAAATATATACTACAGAAATAAGTGTGTAATTGTAATTATCATGAAGCAAAAATACAGAAAACTATACGTGGGTATAATGGGGTTAAGTGCCTTAGATTGGGGCCCAGAAAATGTCTTTCTTTTGACAACTGGAATATGATGTGACAAAGAAAGTAATAGGCAGAGAGAACACATACTGAACTTGGAATAAGCAAGCTATGTTTGAGGAATTAGGAAAAAAAAGAACACTTCAGTTGAGGTACAGAGCATGACTGGTATCAGATTCACATGATAAAGTAGCCAAAGTGCATATCCTATAAAGTCTTGAGGGGTATTAAATATTTTTAAAATTTTATTATATTTGAATTAGCCAATGAAGATTTTCCTGTTGTTTGTTTTTTTTTCTGGGGAATTGACATGATCATTTTGTTGCTGAAATTATTCTAATATGATTATTTTAGTTGCTGTTTGGAGAATCTTTAGAGAGAGACAAAGGTCAGAGACTGATTATTAGCATGATAAATCTTTCTCCACCCCATCACTTTCAATCTGGAGGTGTCTTTGGTCTGAAATGAGTCTCTCGTAGACAGCATGTGGAATCATCTTGCTCTTTTATCCAATCTGAAACTCTGTGTCTTTGGATTGGAGTACATTTATATTCAGAGTAATATTGAAAGATAAGAATTTAGTGCCATTGTATTCCCTGTAAAATTCCCGTTTTTGTATACCGTCTCTGTTTCTTTCTAGTCTATGTTACTTTTGGGCTCTCTCTTTGCTTACAGGATCCCCTTTAATATTTTTTGCAGGGCTGGTTTAGTGATCACAAATTCTTTTAGTTTCTGTTTGTCCTGGAAGCTCTTTACCTCTCCTTCCATTCTGAAGCACAGCCTTGCTCGAAAAAGTATTCTTGGCTGCCTGTTTTACTCATTTAGTACTCTGAATATATCATGCCAGTCCTTTCTGACCTTCCAGGTCTCTGCGCATAGGTCTGCTGCCAGTCTAATGTTCCTACCCTTGTGTGTTAAGGACATTTCTTCTCAAGCTGCTTTCAGGATTTTCTTTTTACCTCTGATGTTTGCAAGCTTCTCTATTATATGTCTGGATGTTGATCTATTTTTAGTGATTTTGAGGAGGTTCTTTGTGCTTCCTGGACTTAAATGCCTGTTTTCTTTCTCAGATTAGGGAAGTTCTCAGGTCTGATTTGCTCAAATATACTTTCTGTCCCTCTCTCTCTTTTTTCTTCTTCTAGGACCCCAATAATTCTAATATTGGCAATGTAGATTAACAACACTTCAAAGCTAAATGATTGTGGGGTTCTGGTTCAAGATGGCAACATAGGAAGACCTTGAACTTAACTCCTCCACTAACACCAAACCCATGTATTTATACAGAAATTCCTTCTGAAGAACTGAGGTCTGACTGAAAAGCTTCTGCACAGCAAATAATAGAGAGGCCACATAGAGAATGCAAGAGAGATGGAAGATACCATAAGGAAGGGAACACTCACCCCACAGCTGTCAAGGGCAGTGGGAAAGGACAAGACTGAGAGACTAGGAGAGATTTATCTGCTCTGGGGTACAAGAAAAAAAAGCTATGGTTTAAAAGGGAACTAAAATATAAAATATCCTTCCCAAGACTTCCATGAAACAGCAATAGGACAAGGGTGGAGTGGGGTGTTGGATGGGTGGCTGGAACTCTCTCTCTGGCTGTAGGGGTTGGTGAGTACCATGATTTATACTTCCCCTGCACCTTGAGAGTGCAGACTGGAGCAGGGTCCAGGTGTTATAGTTAGCCTACTATCTCAGCAAATCCCAGATTCCTAAACTATATCAGCCCCAACCATCCCATCAAGGCAGTTCCCTTATGATGCATACCAGGACATCCCTGGCCAGTGCTCACTATAGTTCCAGCTGTTGTGACAAGGTGACATAGTTCCAAAGCACTTTGGGACACTCCAGGTCCATACCACTTTGTCTTCAGAGATCTTGCTTGGGCACCTCCTACCTCAGCACAGAACACTCTGGGGCCTCCAATCTCATGCCCTCTTAAACTCTAGGATCAGTCACATTAGCTAAGAGGTGGAAGCACCTCAAATATCTATTGACAGTGGATAAAGAGAATATGGAATACATCTCTCTCTCATATCTATCATCTACCTATCTATCTATCTATACCTGTATATAATATTACTCAGACTCACAAAAGAAAGAAATTTTGTCACAGACTACATGTATGAACTTTGAAGATATTATGCTGGGTGAAGTAAAAAACAAAACAAAACAAAACAAAAAACAAATAATATATGATATAACTTATATGAGAGATTTAGAGTAGTCAAATTCTGGAAACAGAAAGTAGAATTGTTGTTGCCAGGATTTGGAGGAAAGGGGAAAGGGAGGTTTGTTATTCAATGAGTATAGAGTTTCCATTTTGCAAGATGAAAAAAGTTCTGGAAATCTCTTACACAGCAATGTGAATATAATTAACATTACTGAACTGCAGTCTTAAAAATGGTTAAGTTGAATGACCATGAAAACTAATGGCTCTCTGGGTGAAAAATTGTTTAACTGTCTTATATTTCTAATTTGTGAAATACTTGGAAAATTATACATATATATATACACACACACACACATAGTGTATACATAAAATTTATCTATTTTATATATTAAAAGATAATATTTTATAGTTATAATTATATATTATAATATTAAATATGTTAAAATTTACATTTACATATTATTTATATACACATGCACACAAAAATGACATGTAGATTATTTGATGACCCATCCGGAACTACTAGTGTCTTATAGATACCGTGAGAAAACATTTATTCTCACTGAGCCTAGGGTAGACTGCTAGGGAATACTTTCCACCTAAATGTTTAAATTTGGTCATTGCCATGAATACCTGAAAATGGAACTGAAGCCTATTCCTCACTTAACTTTTAAAGCAGAGAAAGAAAAGAATAGTTAAAAGAACCTCAAATAGGGTACATTGGTGGTTCAGTCAGTTAAATGTCTGCCTTTAGCTCAGGTCAAGGTTGCAAAGTCCCTGAATCAAGTCCTGCATTGGGCTCCCTGCTGAACAGGGAGTCTGCTTCTCTTTCTGACCCTTCCCACCTCCCCATGCTCTTTCTCTCTCATTCTCTCCCAAATAAATAAATAAAATCCTAAAAAACAAAACAAAACAAAAACAAAAACAAACAAACAAAAAACCCACAAAGAACCTCAAGTATATTTGGGAAACAAGAAGAAAAGTACATCCTTTCTGGCCAGAGTCCTGTGATAGACATAGTAACCAGAGCTAAGAGTAGGACTATAATTTAGGAATAGATATCAGCCCATAGCAAGACTCAGAGCAGGTGATGAACATCTCAATGGATGTCAGGGAAGAGTGTTTCTTTTTTTTTTTCTTTTTTTAAAAGATTTTATTATTTATTTATTTATTTGACAGAGAGAGACACAGTGAGAGAGGGAACAATTGCAGGGGGAGTGGGAGAAGGAGAAGCAGGCTTCTTGCTGAGCATGGAGCCTGATGCAGGGCTTGATCTCAGGACCCTGGGATCATCACCTGAGCTGAAGGCAGAGACTTAACAACTGAGCCACCCAGGTGCCCTAAGAAACAACCATCAGTTCCTGTGGCAATCATAAATAGCACTCTCATAAATTTTATCAGTATTTAATTCATATATTAGAGTAAAATGCAGTAAAAAAACCCCAAATTTAAATTAATTTGTCCAAGTTTTGCTGCATATTTTTTTTAAAAGTTTTTATTTATTTATTTGACACAGAGAGCACAAACAGGAGGAGTAGCAGGCAGAGGAAGAGGAAGAAGCAGGCCTCCTGCTGAGCAGGGAGACTGATACAGGCCTCAGTCCCAGGACCCTGGGATCATGACCGAGCCAAAGGCAGTCTCTTAACCAACTGAGCCACCCAAGTGCCCGTTTTGGTACATATTAAAACCAGAATATATATCCACATTAGTCTGACATGTTAATTTTAGGTAACACTTACATTTAGTCTCCCCCTGTGTTTTTCACTGCAAAGTCCATTTAAAAATGGCCAATTTAATGTCCATGTATTTTTGAAAAAGCAGATCATTAGATGAATAAACTGTCTTTTAGATCACCTTTAAGACAATATCCCATCAGGCAATAAAAACTTCTAGTTCAATTTCCTTTAATAGAAAAAAGTTTTCCCTTGAATGAAATTCTCTTCATTTGCTGATTGGGGAAGACAGCTCATTTTAATAGAGATTGTCCCGCCATGACTCTCCTACATTTGCAGATTACTTAGGAAATATGAATTTCAGGAGGAAAAACATCATTAGCAATAGAGGTATTTAGAAGAAGTAAAAGGGTAAAGTGTACATTTAGCACAAAACAGCAATCTCTTTACTCATAGCACCAGGGTTATCAGGATGCCATTAACAGCTTTTCACTATGTAAATGTTTTCAAACAAAGTAAGCTAAATGAGTAACAAGGTGAATATGGTTCATTCCAAAACACTTATTTAGTGTTGCTTGAAAATTGAAGGGGAAAAAAAGTGGTCCCATTCCAGCTCCTTTCAAAACATAGAAAACCCAAAAATCTTTCCACTGCATCTAATCAATTTGTGTACTAATGTAATTTGGGTTTCATAGTATTTAGGTCAGTGTTATTAGTCTATTATACAATGCTGTGCCAGGATAGAGGTATATACAGGGACATATAAACCAACACAGGATGAGAGGTAAGAAGGGGATGGCTTTGATGAGAAAAAAAAATGCTGACCTTGTGAAGATCAGGAAGACAGACAGACAAATAGGGCAGGGAAAGGAATTTCAGGAAGAACACCATTTATAAAACCATGTGTATATGTGGAAATACATTGCCTAATATACGCTTGTTGTTTCATATCTGGTGTATATTTTATTCCAAATATTTTTATCCTGCCACATAGCACATATGAAAAATAAAAGCTCAAAACATTTAATCCACTTATGTAAAGTTACCAGTAAATGCAAAAATTAAATTCAATCTCAGTTCCAACTAATTCCAAAATATATATTTTATTTCTTCTATAGTATATTTTTACTAGAAATAAAATGAAACTTCAAAAATCTGAAGATGACCAAAGGGTTGGAAATGTGGGAGAAAAGAAGTAATTTTGTTGATTTATATCCTACTTCTATATGGCAATAATTTTTGTTATAGGATATAAGCTTTGTTAGTTTCACATTGATACTTCTATTTATTAAGAAATTTCATATTTTTCATTTAATTTTCCAATGAATATGTGATACATTCTTTACAACCCAGGAAGGTCTTTCTCAAGGACCTGGCCACCAACCCTTTGAAACATAATCATCAATAAATGTAGATCCCTGTCTTCTAGTCTTTGAGAATGTAGGAATCTAACTTTGATAAGGGATGATTTGGCAAGTACAATGGACTAGTCCCATTCACAAATCTCCCCTAATATTTTCCTGGACTTTTATATTAGCTCACCCCAGCTTTTAAAAAATCCTTCTTCAGCCTTTTCTTCTGCTAATTTGAATTCAATCTCTCTCCCCAATTACAATAATCTTGACCTCTATTACAATCCTCTAGAATAAAGTATTTCTTGATATTTTTAGCAAGTGTCCAGTGCAATTGTTCTCTTATAATACATGTTACAATTTACCTTGATTTTATAGTTATTAAGTAGTTGTGCTGAGATTGTAATTTTTCCATCACATCAAAATTGCTTGGAATGTTTATGTATAGGTACTGTGTCACTTATAAAATAATTAAGTAGATATAAATGAACAAATCAGGCTTCCTTTAATGCAGTTCTGTTCACCAAACATTGACAACTTGAAGTGCCTTTAGTAGCTGATCTTCAGCTCTGGTTTCAAAGGGTACTTGCATAGCATAGGTGGTATGAATAGCAGGTGATCTAAATCTCAATGTATAAACATTATCCTTCGAGGCTTTTATAATTATCATTGCAGTTATTTCAGTTTCCCTAGCTGATTAGCATCTATGTAAGTAACCACAACTCCATGCTTCAAGATCGCTGTTATTGAACACTCAACTTGGAAATATATTCCCTTTTTGTGAAACCATTTACCAGTATTTTGTCTTTGGACAAGGCTGTTCTCACTCTGATTAAAAATGATATATGCTAGGGCAACTGGGTGGCTCAGTGGGTTAAAGCCTCTGCCTTCAGCTCAGGTCATGATCCCGGGGTCCTGGGATCGATCCCTGCATCGGGCTCTCTTCTCAGTGGGGAGCCTGCTTCCACCCCTCTCTCTGCCTGCCTTTCTGCCTACTTCTGATCTCTGTCTGTCAAATAAATAAACAATGTCTTAAAAAATGATACATGCTTCTCAGCTTTTTGATGAAGTTAAACAAATTATATTTTAAGGCACTTTGAAATAGACATTACTATATAAAAAGAAGTCGCTATAATTACTTGATCAGTGGAAATTCATGGGATTTTGAAATTGTTCCCATAGTGGTTTAGGTAAAATTTGAAGTCAAAGTAAAAAAAAAAATGATATTTAATATCAAAAATAATGCATTTAATTTTCTTAAAAAATCTTAATACCTCATATATCTATTTAATACAATAGCCTCAAATAAAATATTCTGTTTCATTTATTTTTTGTCTCATATTCCACGAACATCTCTTGTCTTCAATTTTTTATATAATTGATATTTAAAGGTTTGAACAATTGGAAAGTTAGAGCAGCTGTATTCTACCACAGGCTTAGGGAGGTCAATGGAAACAGTCTTTTTCTGAACAAAGACTGTTGAGCAGATTCTGTAAATTTATAATAATCTTTAATAACATATTTGGACTCATTTTGAGCCAGGTAATAGAAAACTTGTTCAATTATCTTTAAGTGGAAAAGGTACATTAAACAAACTTCAAAAAGAGATGGGGATGAAACTGGTTTCATTATTGACTGGATGCAGGAATATCGATATCATCAGGCCTGTTGTTTTGCACTGGATCTGGCCTATTTTTTTTCTTTCTTTGTCTTTTATCACCACTTCTTTTTGCTACAACTTTATTCTCTTGGATCAACTGTCTCCACACATCCAAGACCATGGTCACATGCTGTTTCTGGCTTTTATACAGTATAGCCTCATGAACAGAAAGAGAACACTTTTTTTTTTTTGCTAGTTTCCATTATAGAAAAAGGACCTAAGGAAGACCCCTGATTGATGTGGATTGGTCATATTGTTACCACTGGAAAGTGCATGAGAACAGAGGGATGGGTTGTTTTGATTGTCACCTCCAACATGAAGGAAAAAGGCAATAGCATTGTAGGGCTCTGCCCTAGCAGAATGGGAAGAAACTATTGGAGAGATAAAACAATGCTATACTACAGATTTCTGATAATGGATTTGTTCATTTGAAGTTACCATTAATCAACAAGCCAAAACTGACCCAATAGATCTGAATTTTCCATGTTTATGGTAACATTTTCAAGTGAGATTCATTTTATTTAATCTATGATTACCTAAGGTCTGTCTTCAGAAAATACTTTCTTTTGAAGAGCCGTAACTGGATATCATAAAAATGGATTATTTAAACAAAATATACACATTTTCAGACCTCAAATGTGCTTTATATTAATATATATATTTTATGTATATATAAAATATATATATAATTCAAGACAGGAATCTAGATTAGCAGACATATATGTATATGTTCTTATTTCCAGTTGGAAATGGGTAACTTTTTTAATATATAAATGAAAAAAAAGTGTACATAAACACTTTGGAAAATGCTGTTAATTTTCATTTTCCTTCATCATTTTTTTTGGGGGGGAATCATTAATAGAAATGAAACATAAGTATTTGTTTTATTCATATACTAGGCTTAGACCTGTATTTAAACATTATGCTAAATTTTCAAAGTACTATGTAATTTTTTTATCATAGTCTAAAACATAGTCCATTAAATATGTTTGATAAGGCCTATTAAAGGACTAGGTACACCTGACTAGACCATGAGCTTGTTAAAAACAAAGGGCAATGTCTTTGTCATCTTTGTTTTACAATTCCTGTCAGAGTAAGTACAGGTGGAGAAACTTTCTCCCTCTGTCCTAGGTTCTTTGGCTGGTTTAATAATTACATTGATATTAGGCAAATTAACAGGAGAAAAAGAAATTTATTTTTCTTCTTAGATATGGGAAACCCAAAGAAATGAAACCCAAAGAGTCAGGCAATTGAATCTTATATGCCATCCTGAGAAGCAGTAGGGGTCTGGGGCTTCACAGGGGAGGAAAATAATTCACAGGAAGATGAGAAGAACAAATGTTTGGTAAACAAATCTTTGTCATGTCATGCAAATAAGTCTTTATAATAAAAAGGTATCTTTGGTATTAGTTCTTTCCTGGTACAAACCCTCTATCTAAATTCTTTAAGGCAGTTAAGAGGAAGGTAACCAGCTCTTGATTGTTTTCAGTTTGAAATAATCCGCATGTCAAAGTGGCATGTTTTTTTTTTTGTTTTTTTTTTAAAGATTTTATTTATTTATTTGACAGAGAGAGATCACAAGTAGACAGAGAGGCAGGCAGGGAGAGAGAGAGGGAAGCAGGCTCCCTGCTGAGCATAAAGCCTGATGCGGGACTTGATCCCAGGACCCTGAGATCATGACCTGAGCCGAAGGCAGCGGCTTAACCCACTGAGCCACCCAGGTGCCCCAAAGTGGCATGTTTTGGGGTTGCATCCTGCTCCCCCTCTCTATCCATGTATGCAGAGATGAATTAGTGGTTGGATATTAATGTATTATTGGATGGTAAATAAACATATAATTTCTCAATTCAGAAAAATCATTAAGAAGCTGATCAGAGAATTTATGGTCCTTCATTTTCCCAAAAATATAGGTAGCGAATAACCATATTTCTTACATAAATAAAGACATATCTCTGTATGCTCTTTTTCCCCTATTTCTCTCATTCATGCCCTTCAAATCAAAACAAAATAAACATGATCCATGTTTTGTGGTTTCTTGCCATTAGTGGCTCTTGTGACCATACCTTCCCAGTTATTTCAGGAAGCTGATATATGTATCTCTTCTACTTCCCTGCCTCCTACCCTCCTGTGAATTTCACTGCTGTTACCTTGATTATGAGCAGGTAAATGACTTCTGCAGCTGAATCTCATTTGGCATGGATTCTTCTCAGGTTTCTCTGCAGCTTCTGCTCATTATCACAGTAGCCACTTACGACGGCTAATCTGGTACAGAGCAGGTTGCCACAGAGCTTCCAAAGTCCTCAAGATCCCAGGGCCGCACTGTATTATACAAAGTCTTTTGATGAAGAAACATTGCCTTCCAGGTAGATGCAGAAGATGGTTTCTTCCCTAGCCTTAGCTGCATTCTGCTATCTTGTACGAACGCTGTTCTGAACCCACTTTCTTACAATACTTTTAGAAAGCTATTATTTAAGATTGAACCTTAGAATTTACATACTCTAAGGACTAAATTCCAACTCAGAGATTTCATTCAGAAAAAGTCACAGCAATAATGATAATACAGCTCACCCCTGAACAACATGGGTTTGAACTGTGTGGGTCCATTTATATGCAGATTAGTTTGATAAATACAGTATAGTACCTTAAATGTATTTTCTCTTCCTTATGACTTTAATAACATTTTATTTTCTCTAGCTTATTTTATCATAAGAATACAGTAGATATTACATAAAGCATACAAAATATATGTTAGTTGATTTTATATTATAAGTAAGGTTTCTGGTCAGGAGTAGACTTCTAGTTAAGTTTTGGAGGAGTCAAAATTTCTTCAGAATTTTTAATACTTTGTATATGTTCTTATTTGCATTTGGAAGCTTGACTAATCTTTGGGAGATGCCCCAAATAAGCAACTTTATATATATATATATATATTTGTATTTATGCCCCAATAGTTTGTACACAGGTTGAATGGCTTACCCAATTAAATATACACTTGTGCCTATTTATAAGCCCAATATCAGCACAGGTACAATTAACCTAACATTAATTTTTGGATTTAAATTACATTTAACATTTTGGTTTGAAGAGAAAACCTGTCTCGATTTGTTTCTTTATGGCTCCCTAAGCAGGGCAGTGTCTTTTGCATATCGTAGGGTTATATACTGCAGACCATGCTATTTGGATCATTGATGTCTTTAATTAACACACAGAAGGTCATGTGAGTGCCCACGAGCTGCCCATGGCAGATGCTTTGCCTAATCATTATCAGATCCAATCACTATTAATCACTAAAGTTTCATTGGGGTTTGCAAGTGTTGAGAGGAAACAGCAGGTTTGTCTACACAGACCATTGAAGCCATTCTTCTTGTCCATTAACTCTTAGGAGGTCATGATGCTAATGCTTTCCCAGGAGGACCATGTATCTTTTCATACACTGTGCTTCTGGTTTGAATTGTAGAGCCTGGTTTGGGTCATATTGGTATATCATACTCTTCATTAATAGAAACATTCCCATTTCATATGTCAGACCATACAAGGCAGACTCAGGAGCAGGAAAATAAATAATGAGTTCAGTTTGATCATGACCATTAAATAGCATTATTTAATAAGAACTATTTTGTATGTGGCCCTTTGTATTTGGGCCATTTTCCTCATTGGGCCAGATCCAAAAATTATGCATGATTGAAGAGAAGGAATGTTTTAGCCTCAATTTGTTTTAAGTGGATCTTGAAGTAGATGGGCATCACCAAACAATTATACAATGTCTGATCTTATTTTTACTCTGTAGGGTGCAACCTAACCAAACGCATATTTAACAAATTGTCAGTTGGTGACCAACTTCCAAGCCAATGTTTCCATCTCTTTGTTGTTTCTACTCTCCCTGTGTGGGTCCATCCAACTGAGCAAATATTTCATGACCACAGTAAGTTTCAAGCCCTTGCTGGGCCTATGAGTACTACATAAATGGGAATACAACACAAATATTCTGCTATAAGAATATTAAAAAAATAGAGAAGATAAAAATCAGAACACTAAAAATATAGGTAAAATGGGGTAAATACTGTGAGATGAGTTACAAGCAAATTGGTATAAGTGTGTGAGGAGCCCCTTTTGAATACAGAATAAAGTGTGATTGTTTAGCAGGCCATTCAACGCCACTGTAATATGTTCCTCAACTCATTGTATGGGCTTTACCTTACAGTGGGTCTACACAGTGACCCCCAGTTTCAGCCTAATTAGGTTACTTACTGTTCCCACATCAAATCTCCATTTTCTTTTCCTATTTTTTTTTCTTTTCTCTTGGAAAGCTGTTACCTTTAATTCTAATGGTCAAATACATTTTTAAAGATCACTTAGAATGACCAACACTGATGGAATTTTAAGAGAGGAAGATCAAAGTTCTCCTTAATGGTATCATTAATCAAAAATAAGAAAATTAAAAAAAAAAAACAAGAGAAGAAAGATGCTAGCGTAAAGGTTTGGGAAATAGAAAAAGTGATAGACTCACTATTTGGTATTGACACTGAGATATCATCCTGTCATTTGTGAGGAAATATCCAGATATAGATTAAAAATGTTTCTCTGGGGCTCTAGAAGAAAATGCTGGGCCTACAGAATCAGATGTAAAATGCACTGCTTTAGAATCTCTGTTTGCAACAGAGATAATTGAATGGAGGCACATCAGAAAAGCACAGGAAGGTAGTGTCAGAACCCAGGAGTTCCTACAGTTTATGGGCAATTGGAGGAATACAAAGCTGTAAAGAACCTAAATATGCAGTGATCTGGGAACTTTGAGAAAGAGACATATGTAAAGGTAAGTTTAAAGAAACCAAGGCTGTTTACTACTATCAACTACTGGAGAAAAGTCAGAGACTGAGTATTAGGAAAAGGGCTTTGGCTTGGAAGATGAAATTGATCATTGCCCTTTACCAAAGAATTTCAGTAGAGAGTAAGGGCAGTAATTTCCAAGATATTGGTTGTTGAGTGGATGGTAAGATAAGACTTTTTTTCCTGAGGCATTCAATATAGTGTTAGCGAAATTAGCTACTGACGAGTTATTTACCCTAAATATTTGTAAACTTAGATTATTATAACATATATTAACAAATTATTACAAGGATTAGATACAATACTAAGAACATAAGCACTTGCTAAATACTGTTGTCTATTACTATTTTAATGATTACAGAATTCAGTCTCTCTTTTCTGTCTTTGGTCACAAACAATTTCTTTTTCTTTTGATCAGCTTCATTTTTTCTAAGTAAGTGCCACTTGAAGTAATTTCCACTGTGTCTCCTAGGCATTGGTGTCTCAGCTGGCCTCCCTTATTACTATTAGTGCATTGTGTTTGATTCCTCATTCCTCAGATGGATATTGCTGACAAGACCGGTGTGAATATGCACACTTTTTCAGGAAATTCATTTAGGAAGAGTAGTGCCACTCCTCTTTGACACATCATTGGAACTGCCTACATATTCTTCTGGCTGCTGTTATTGACATCTGAAGTTCTTTAAATGTCAAAGCTAAGGCATGATTGTGGCAAAGTTGTAGTAAGAAAGCCCTTTTGCATTTCCATGGACCACATTATTAGAAGGAAGTAAAAGCAAAACTGCCTGAGGACTAATATTTAATTTAATTTTATTTTTTTAAAAGATACATTATTTATTTGAGAGAGAGAGCGAGAGCGAGTAAGCATGAGGTGGGGAATCGAAAACGGAGAGGGAGAGAGAGAATCTCAAGCAGGCTTCACACCCAGCATGGGGCCCAATGCAGGGCTTAATCCTATGACCCTGAGATTGTGACCTGACCTGAAATCAAAGGTTTGATGCTTAACAGATTGAGCTACCCAGGTGCACCAAGGAGCAATCTTTAAATCCAGAGGTCTTGCTGCCAGTTTAGGAGTCCCTGAGAGGTAGGCCAGTGGCAGTTCTGAGTGATACCTTACTGTGATCAGATTCATATGCCATTTTAAAATAAAGAGGTTTTTTGTTTGTTTGTTTTATTGTTTTGTTTTAAAGCTAGATATTCCTCATTTTCTCAGGTGAACTGGATAAGGTGGTCCCTCCCACCCAGTTTGTCAGACATGACCAAACAATTTGAATTTTAGTCAAGTTTAAGCCCAAATTGTACCCCTCTATACAGATGAATCTCAACTGCCCACTCTTAGAATACAATTCTTTATGGCTCTTTTATAATTCTTCACATTTGGAAGCAAGATAATTGCTGCCCTTTGTTCCTGACATCTTTTTAAGAATGTCTGTATAATAACTGCCTTGGCAGATAGAGGTAATGTCTTCCTCTGGAGCAAAGAAAAGGTGTGCTTACTGCCCATTATAAAAGATTTAGGTGCTCTAAATTCAGAATTCCTTTGCTGTAGTCCAATACACACAATGGGCTGCTCTCCCCTGCCTTCTTTGTGTCATCCTGTGAGAATGTGGACTTGGGAATTAGGTGTAATAATATGTTAATCCTCTGACTAATGCTATCTTTGTAGGTAATAAAGTACTTTGTTTATGACCCTAAGCCTTCTGTCAGCATCTACATAATTATGGCAGGCTAATTTGTTAGCTTTCCAGCAGAAAAAAATCTTAGGCTCCTCACAGTTCTTCACACTTACCTCATAGTTAACACTAAATAAGAACTATTATTAGTATTCAGAGCCTTATCACCACAAGAAATCTCTGAGTTGGAATAAATGATGTCTAACATGTCAACTTCCAAAACATCTGATTGAAACTTGTAAAATGTATTAGGAAAAAAAGAATTTTGCTATTGGAACTCTGGGTTCTTTATAAAATTATAACTTTTTTGATTCTAAGACTTTTTATTGGTCTGCCTGCTTCCCAAGATTTCGGAGGAAACCAAATGAAAAAGTTCAGAGAACTGAACTGAAACAAGTTCTTCAATTCACTTTAATCTCTTTTCCACATGATGAAAATGTACATTTTAAACATGTGATAGAAGAAACATTAAAACAAATATTTATTTGACAGAGAGAGATCTAGAGATCGCAGGTGGGGGTGGGTGGCAGAGAGAGAGACAGAGGGAGTGGCAGAGGAAGAGGGAGCTGAGCAGGAAGCCCAAGGTAGGGCTCCATGTGGGGCTTGATTCCAGGACCCTGGGTTCATGACCTGAGCCAAATGCAGATGTTAAACAGACTGAGACACCCAGGGATTCCAGAAGAAACATTTTTTTATGTTCTACCAACAACTTCCAGAGATAAAAACAAACAAACAAAAAAACCAAAGAAACCTTTTACCTGCATCTTTTATTTGTATGATATGTTTTTTAAAATATATGTTGGTGGTAGGGCGCCTGGGTGGTTCAGTGGATTAAAGCCTCTGCCTTTGGCTCAGGTCATGATCCCAGGGTCCTGGGACCGAGCCCCGCATCGGGCTCCCTGCTCAGCAAGGAGCCTCTTTCCCCCTCTCTCTCTGCCTGCCTCTCTGCCTACTTGTGATCTCTGTCTGTCAAATCAATCAATCAATCAATCAATCAATCAATCTTAGAAATTCTGTTTAAAAAAATAAAATAAAATATATGTTGGTGGTGTTAGTATCCATTTAATGATTTACAAATTGGAGAAAAATAAAGAGAAAGAGGTAGAAGTGATGGTAAATTAGATAATAAGAGTATCGTTTTTCTATATTATTTTGGCTCAGTACAAGGTTTCTGAATCTTAGCACATTTGAACCTGATGCACCTTTATTATGGGGGACTGTCTTGTTCATTGTAGGATGTTTGGTGGCACCCTTGTCTTCTACCCACCAGATGTCAGTAGCAACCTCTTCCACTGTTGTGACTCTCAAGAATATATCTAGACATTACAAAATGTTCTTTGGAGGTTAAATTCTCACCCAGAATTGAGACCCACTGGTTTAGAGCTTGAAAGTTTTCCCTTAGGGTTTCTTTATAATTTTCTCTATAATTTATCTCATTCCAACTTCACATGATGTATTTTAGAAATGAAGAAAATGAATCTTAGAGAAGTTAATTACCCATGGTAGCACATCTACTGGATGCTAGGACTAAAGTTGAAATTTATATCTTTATTCTTCAGTATGGTGTTTTTCCTCCTATTTCCCAAGGGTTATCAAACATTGTTGCATCAAAACCATCTGGAGGACTTTATATAATACAAAATTCTGTGCCTATCCCCAGAGTATTTGATTCACAAAGTCTAGATTAAATTTTAATAACCTATATTTCTAACCAGTTCTTTGGTGATGCTGATGCTGCTTTTCCAGGGTCTACACTTTGAGACTTACTAGGCTAAACTCTACTGAAGTGTAACTTGCTTAATGTTTTACAATGTGTCCAATATGCTTCCCTAAAGTGCAGCCTTTTCCCTGACCTTGAGTAATTTATAGAATTTGAATCTCTCCTATGGATGTGAAAATTGTGACAAAAGGCAATGAATTTGTGACAATAGGTGATAAGAATGACTGAAAGATTTGGTCCAGAACTGAAGTTCATGTATTATTAGGATGTCTCTCTTGAGATATCTTTTCACAAAAGTTAACGTTGAATTGGATCACAACTAATTCTGTAACAAATTCATGGTATAACTTTGCAGAAGTTACTTTAGTTCTCCCTTTGAGTTTTAATTATCTATAATATAAGTTTTCTTTTTTCTCTTAGTGTAGATGATCAGCTCCAACAGTCTATGTCCCATTATTACTGTAATATTTTAATGCATTTAAATTAAAATGAAAAGGTCATCAACATTTCTTTGAATTCTCTTCATGGATATCTGGGTAACCATATATTTATATAATATACTTTGTCAGTAAACTTCAGGTACTGGCAGCAGGATTTTAAGCCCTTGTGCTTTTCTTTATTGTCCAGCTGAAAAATTTAATTTCTCATTTCTTTGTATGAGCATAATCTGTCTGATATTGTTATTTTCCAATCTATTATTAAGTATTAAATGTCTTAAAATTCTGTTTTCAAGTTCTTATTCAGCTGTTCTCAAGTTCTTATTATCAAGTTCAGAACTTACTCTACTTCACATTAATATGTCAATCAAAAAAAGTCTAAAGCTTAATTCCATAGTAATTTGATAAAGATCAGGAGATGTTTCTTCATTTCCTCAGTTGACATAAATTAATGTGCAGTTTAGCTGAAGAAAATAGCTTCATCTTTTATCAACATAAAAATATGATTCCCTCTTTGATCATTTCAGCTAGAGAACATTTTTGTCACCTGTATATAACAGTAGAAATACTTTTATTGGTCATGTAAATCCCATAAGCTTTTGTGAGTCACTTAGCTATAGCAAGAAGAGATCAAATCATTTATATGAGAAATGAAGTAAAGGCAACAAAAGGGAGAGATTCTTACGGTTTTGTGTTTGCTTTTTCTGTGACTCATAAGTCTGTGACTCTTTTTACAGCAAAGGCTCTATCTGAGCAAGGGGGTCTCTGAGCAATGAGGTGATAGAAACTGCATTAAGATCATTGCTATAATTTTTCTTAAGATAAATGCAAATTGTTAGCTACTTATCTAAATCACCCTTTATCTCTCTAATGCAGGGGCTGCTATAGTTAGTCACAATGCCTCTCAATTTCAAAAAAGCATTACCTATTTCATTTATTCTTCTCCTATCCCCCTACCCCCCCATGTTGCTTCTCCATGTCCTCATATCAGGGAGATCATATGATAGTTGTCTTTCTCCGATTGACTTATTTCACTAAGCATGATACGCTCTAGTTCCATCCACGTCGTCGCAAATGGCAAGATTTCATTTCTTTTGATGGCTGCATAGTATTCCATTGTGTATATATACCAATGGGATTGGGAGGGAGACAAACCATAAATGACTCTTAATCTCACAAAACAAACTGGGGGTTGCTGGGGGGAGGTGGGATTGGGAGAGGGGGAGGGGGCTATGGACATTGGGGAGGGGAGGCGAACCATAAGAGACTATGGACTCTGAAAAACAACCTGAGGGTTTTGAAGGGTCAGGGGTGGGAGGTTGGGGGAACAGGTGGTGGGTGATGGGGAGGGCACGTTTTGCATGGAGCACTGGGTGTTGTGCAAAAAGAATGAATACTGTTACGCTGAAAAAAAAATAAATAAATAGAAAACATAAAAAAAAAAAAAAAAAAAAAAAAAAAAAAAAAAAAAAAGCATTACCTAGGAAAATGGCAGATTGCACAAGTGAGAAAATAGAAAATAATTATAAAATCTTCTATTGTGTTCTTTTTAGTCATTGAAACGGTTCAGGAAAAAGCTTATCATATCAACAGTGAGATAAATACAAAGTAAGAGTATGGGGGACAGTACAAGGAGACTAACTACTATGAATTAGAACCCCTGCTTTGCCATCTACAGGTTGCATGATGTAGAACAAGTTATTTGACTTCTCAATCTCAATTTTCTCATCTGTAAAATGTGGATAAGAGAAACACCTGTCTTATAGCAATTGTGTTATATATGAGGAAGCTTTATAGTACCTTGTAAGGTATGTAATATATTCTCAACAAATATACATTATTATTCTTAGGCAGGATATATATTCTTAAAAATATACAATTTTTATTGCTCAAAGAGCAATCTTTGTCAGATTTGTTTTAGCCTATTCTTCATTGTACAGGATTCATAATTCTTCAGTGGTAAAAATAAATTAATTTGGATTCAGAGATGCATCACTTTTTCAGATAAATTATTTTGGTACTAGGATTTAATTTATTTCAACAAGTTTCTCTCAAAAGCATACTATGTGTTACCACAAAGCTGTAAGGATCAAAAGAAAGAAAAGACTGTGGCTACAATGACAACATTGTTAAATGTGTTTAGGATTAAAGAAATATTCTCATCTACAAAGTGGTGATAATGAAACTCATGGTCATGTTGTAGACAGTAATACAAAGTTATTGCTTTATTAACTCATTCAAGATCATATTTGCAGTAATGAAATAATGGATGCTAATGTACATAATCACATAAAGTTAAAAAAACCCCAAAGATTTAAATGTAAAATGACACCCTTAAAAATGTGTACAAATCATCTCAGAAAACCCACTCAAAAGTTATCTTTTAATTATATGACAGATAATATTTGTATTCACCTTCAAGTTTATCCAAAGTTAAGTATCACCTTTAAATAAGGTGGCCTCTCAAGAGACTAGTAGTGTTTTACATGTATGTCCTAAAGATTTTGATGGCAGGTACTATTGATAACTAACAAGGGGTATTAGAAATGAAGAATTGGACAGTAAAGATCTCTCAGTGAATCTACAATTTCACTCAAGAACACTGGGCTTGATTTTATTAACTAAATATCAATATTCTATCATAGTCTCAAACTTAAGTGGTTTTATTAGTTGCTGTTGTAGAGTTAAGAGATATAAGAATAGAATTGAGAGAGAGGTAAATTTCCCCTCTAGAATTATTTAAAGTAAAATTATTCAACATCATGGGGACTATACAAAAAGCTTTCAATGGTCAAATTGGGCTGAAGACAATGGACTCTGCAAGATGGAGGAATAAGAAGCACCAGGAATTTTTCTCCCCACCTAGACAACAAGTATACTGGCAGAATCTGTCTGATATAACTATTTTGGAACTCTGCAATTTATCAAAGGCTTGCAAATTCCAGGGGAAGACTTGGATATAAAGCAGACTTAATTTTGATCAGTTTCATCCCAGCAGACTAGCAGCCATTCATCCTCCACTAGCAGTCTTTTGGCAGATGGTTGTGCATGTGTTCCTGGAGCAACCTGCACGCAGCTTGCAAAAATCAGTGTGAGCGAAAAAGAACCTGTTCTCCAGTCGTAGAGGATCTGTTATGTGGTTGCTGATTGATTCTTCTGATCTCTGAAGTACAGACAGAGGCAGGAGACCATTGTTGTTACACCTCCCTCCTTTGTTATTAGTTCCTTCCTCTCTGTCTGCAGAGATTGCCAGGAGATGTAAAGAGTCAGCACCCCCCCCCCAACCCTTCTTTTTCTCTTTTTCCTCTTTTAGAAGCCAGACATTAAAGATGAGGACATTCAAAAGCAACTGTACATTTGGGAGAAATTAGAAATTGACTATGTCTAGCAAGGGAAAGGCTCAGACTCATAAAGCATGAGATGACCTTGGATTTACACATCAGGCTGATCCTTGACACAGAGATAGTTCACAGAATTAAAAGCACAAAAGCAATAAATGAAATCATCATCACCACCAACAACAAGATAATGGGGAAAAGGAATAATCGGATTTCCAGACTTAACATGTTATTAGATTCAAATGTCCAATATTGAACAACAACAACAACAAATCACAAGTCATAAAAAGAAACAGGAAAATATGACCCATTCAAAGGAGAAGAAAAATTAACAACAGAAGCTCTTTGAAATAAACCTGTTGTCAGAGATACTAAAGATTTTTTTTAATTTAATTTTTTTGATTACATTTTATTTATTTTTTTTCCATTTTATTTTTTTCAGCGTAACAGTATTCATTCTTTTTGCACAACACCCAGTGCTCCATGCAAAACGTGTCCTCCCCATTACCCACCACCTGTTCCCCCAACCTCCCACCCCTGACCCTTCAAAACCCTCAGGTTGCCCCAACCTCCCACCCCTGACCCTTCAAAACCCTCAGGTTGTTTTTCAGAGTCCATAGTCTCTTATGGTTCGCCTCCCCTCCCCAATGTCCATAGCCCCCTCCCCCTCTCCCAATCCCACCTCCCCCCAGCAACCCCCAGTTTGTTTTGTGAGATTAAGAGTCATTTATGGTTTGTCTCCCTCCCAATCCCATCTTGTTTTTTAAACGATTATCCTAAAGTTCCTCAAAGAACTAAAGGGAGATACGAAGGAAGTCAAGAAGATGATGGATGAGCAAAATGGAAATTCTTATAAGTAGGTAGTTCTGGAAGTTCTGGAGCTGAAAAGCACAATAACCAAAATTAAAAATACCCTAGAGAAATTTCAAAGCAGATTTGAGCAGGCAGAAGAATTATTTCGACAAACTTAAAAATAGGACAATGAAAATTATCAAGTCTAAGAACAGAAAGAAAAACATTGAAGGAAACTGAACAGAACCTAAGGGATCTGTAGGACGGCATCAAGGAGACAAATATACGCACTGTGGGACTCCCAAAAGGAGAAGAGAGAGGAAAAGAGGTAGAGGGAATATTTGAAGATATAACATCTGAAAACCTTACAAATTTGAGAAAAAGCTGAACACAAACATTCAAGAAATTCAACAAACACCAAGTTGAAATCAAAGAGACCCAAACCAAGACACATTGTAATCAAATTTTTGACTACCAAAAACAGTGAATTTTGAAAGCAGCCAATAGAAAAATGCTCCTCCACAAGATTATCAGCAGATTTCTTTTCAGAAACACTGGAGGCCAGAAGACCATTGTCTAATATATTCAAAGTGCTATAAGGAAAAAAAATAAAAAGTTAGCCAAGCGGGTGACTGGGTGGCTCAGTCTGTTGAGTGCCTGCCTTCAGCTCAGGTCATGATCCTGGAGTCCTGCTCCAGATCCATTGGGCTCCCTGCTCATTGGAGAGTCTATGTCTCCCTCTCTCTATGCCCCTCCTGCTTGTGCTCTGTCTCTCTCTGTCTCACTCTCTCTCAAATAAATAAAGAAAATCTTTTAATTTTTAATTTTTTAAAAATTTTTAAAGATTTTCTTTATTGATTTGGCAGAGAGAGAAAAAGAGAGAGAGGGAACACAAACAGAGAGAGTGGGAGAGGGAGAAGAAAGCTTCCTGCTGTGCAGGGAGCCCAATGCAGGGTTCAATCCCAGGAGCCCAAGATCATGACCTGAGCCAAAGGCAGCTGCTTAATGACTGAGCTACCCAGATGCCCCAACAAATAAAATCTTAAAAAATATATTATCCAAGAATCCTATATCTGGCAAAACTGCTATTTAAAAATGAGGGAGAAATTAAGACATTTACAGATAAACAAAAGCTGTGTGAATTTGTTACCTTTAGACCTGTCCTACAGGGTGAAAGGAAAGGATACTAGACTATAACTAGAAGCAATAAAGAATGAATGAAAGATCTCAATAAGGGTATATACATGGACTATTATAAAATCTAATATTGCAACAATAGTTTGTGACTCCATTTTTTGTTTTCTACATGATTTAAGGACTATTTAAAAAATTATTAGCCTAAAACCTAGTGTTATTGTAACTTTGGGTTGTAATGCTACATGTTGTTTTTCTGCATAATTTAAAACAGTATTTGTTCATGTTTTTGGGCACAGAAGGTGTAAAGATGTAACTTTGTGACATTAACAGCCAAAAGATGTGGGACCATATCTATTAAGAAGCAGAGTATATACATTAAATGGAATATTATTCAGCCTTAAAGAGGAGGGGAATACTTCAATATGCTACAACATTGATGGACCTTGAGGACATTATGCTAAGTGAAATGAACCATACACAAAAAGACACATGTATGAGTCCACTTATATGATGTACTCAGAGTGGTTAAATTAGAGACAGAAAGTAGAATGGTGGTTACCAAGAGCTTAAGTGTAGGAGGAGTGGGGAGTTTTTATTTAATGGGTATTGAATTCAATTTTATAAAATGAAAGAGTTATGAAGATGGATAGTGGTGATAGCTATATGACATTATGAATTTATTTAATGTCACTGAATTGTATACTTAAAAATGGCTATGATGGCAAATTTTATGTTATGAATATTTTGCCACAATAAAAATACAGGGGACAATTATGAGCACTAAAATCTCAGACATATTCCTAGAGTGGCGAAAAACATACAATTTTAGACCTGTAAGTTATGTGGGTATAGGATACAAGAAATCATAATTGATCCTCCTTTAGTAAAATCTAAATTATGTTAATTTTATATAGTAAAAAGGGCAAATATGCAATTTCTCTTTTTATAATCTATATCTGATTAAAAAGGGGTCAAAAGAAGTCACAAACAACTAAAAGAATGTCTTCTTCAAAGTAGGAAAATACTGAATATGTGTGAAGTTTTCTCTATCATTAAAAAATATACATTAAAAGAATGAAGGAGAAAAAGAGGCGCAAAAATCTTTTGAGCTAGTAAGCATCATCTAATCAATTAGCTTTTCAATTTTTCCTTAATCACCTTGCAAAAAAATCAATAATCTGAATAAAACTATATGTACATATCCATTTAGAACTGTCCATTAATTTCGGATTTGAGTTTGTAGATTTAGATGCAAATAAATATATTCAACACTTCCTAAAAGCGAAACAAAACAAAAGAAACTTTGGAAATCTGATATCTTGCCATGAATGCTGATAGTATATCAAAGTGTGAAATGCGGTGCACACTGTATTAGTAAAAAGAATAATAAGTCACATTTATTGAAGACTTAATGTATACCTAGTATTTTGCAAGTATTTTTCATTTTATTATTCCACTAAATTTGTGCCATTAACTCTTAACAGATGAATAAATTAAAGCTTAAAATTTTGCATTGATTTGACTTAGGTTCTATACATAATAAACAAGAATTGATATTCAAATCCAGTTGTGCCTGGTTCCAAAACCTGTATTCTTGGAGACACAGAGACTATAGAGAGGTGACTTGAGAACCCCTAGAGCTGGAAAAGGTGGAAGGCAGGCAATGCCAAGACCCATGCTGGGTCTTCTATCTCAGCTTCCACCAAAACATTTCATTAATTATTGGCTCATGTACTGGATTTGGATGTTGTTTCAAGAAAGTGTTTCATTGCTAAAATATTTTAAAAAACCACTGTTTAAAGCAAAAACATTTCATGATACAAATGTGTATTATTAGTCCTTTTTTTTTTTTTCCCTTCAGCAGATTCAATTGGTAACCTTAAAAAGCAATCTCAAAATGACCTTGTTATGAAAAACTTTTCCTCAGGTTTTCCTGAATCTTCATACCTTCAGGCTAGGTTCTGATCAAAGACCTTCCTCCAACTTCAGTTTGGGCACATCATTCAAGGTCATTATTTCTGTAATTGCTTTTTTAATAGCTTGATTCTGGAGTCATTTTCACAAGGATTTCAATTCTTCACATCTATTTCATATTAAAACTTCTTATATTTTAAAGGGGTGAATTGTACGAAAAGGAGAAGACAAACTAATTATATTTTCCTAAAATTACAGGTCATCAATCCCAGTCATGGGAAACCTATTGTTTCTTTAACAAGGCATTGGGGAGTATTACTTCTCTGTCAGTGACTGGTGCTGCTACCATACTCAGACTTAAATTATTCTCTGTCGTTTATTGGTTTATTCCCAACAATGCTTTTAGGTGCAGATTTCTTCAAAGTTGCCAGAGCAATGAAGCTAACATTTAGAAGTGTTTATAGGTTCCCTGGGGTCAGAGACCTTGATTTGCTTCATTTTTGCGTTACCTTCCTTTCACTAACACCATGCAAGACTAATAAATTTCAAAAGGAAGACATTTATAAAATATTTAGAGGAGAGAATATAAAAATTAAAGTGTATAATGGAAGAATCAAACAAGATTAGATTTATCTGTGATTAAAACTAGTATTTTAATTACTTTGCATGTGTGATATTTGAATAATGCCTAGTTCTACACACACACACACACACACACACACACACACACACAAACTTTCTGTATGAAGATGAAGTTATATATGAATCTATCTTTCCTATCACTGTTGCCTACACATCTAAAAACATAGTAGGTTCTCAGTATTTATGTATCAAATAAACTAACTTATGTTAATTCAATTTTTTATAATATGTGCCACGTTAGAAGGGACTATGTCTACTGCAAAGCAACAGTTGTCTAACTTTGCCATATTGCTCACTGACTTGTATTTATTTGACTGTAAATTAATTAATTTTGGCACTGAATTTCTGTACATATTTATGACTTAAGACACCAAGCAACTTCAGAGTGGGGATAGAGAAAGGCACTTATAGTTTGGGACTCATAAAGGAATGTTTTTATGAAGACAATAATACCTCAGATCGGTTTTGTACAAATTTATTGCTTTCTCCTCATGGAAGAGCTTAATGTAAGAGTTGTAAAAGATGCCCAAATATAGGGCCATCACTCATTTGAGAAAAGAAGACTGAATGGATAAATAAATGGTCAATGATTTGTTTTATGCCTATAGTAGCTTAACCATAATCCTGTATAATATTTCAGCACAAAGATATTTATGAACAAGCATTAATATCTCAACACATACCTCATGGCAATGCTGAAATACCTGTAAAATATTTTCAAGCTATTTTTATTTTAAAATAAAACAATTTTCAGGTAACATTTACAGCCAGATCTACTTCATCTTGAAATAAAGGTGAATTTAAGACTTTAGTCTTAATTTTAATTTTAATGGATTGAGGAACCTATACATTTAAAATCACCATAATGGATGGTGAATGTATTCACAAATTATTAGACCCTAAGAAACAAGGAAAAATCATTGTTATCTCAGGTTACTAAATGGTTAAAGTTTTTTTTTAACATAACTGAAATTTAACCATCATAATACCTATGGGCCATGACTATCTATGTTCAGATTAATTGATTTAAGTTAGTTTCTCAGACAACTTAAGTTTTAGAAACATCCAACTTTGTGAAATGCTTCCTTATATAGTGCTTCCTTGCATGGAGCCATAGCATGTTAAATGATTAATACATACTTGTGTCATGCTGTGACTATGTATCACTGAACAACTGGTTATCTGTTCTCAATATCCTTTTAGCATGATTAATTTTTAGGAGAGGGGAGGGGTAGGAGGAGAGGGAGAGAGAGAGAGAGAATCGTAAGCAATCTCCATGCCCAGCTTAGAGTCTGAAGTGGGGCCCGGATCTCACAAAGCTGAGATCATGACCTGAGCTGAAAGCAAGAGTCTGACATTTATCTGACTGAGCCACCCAGGAGCCCTGTTTTAGCATGATTTAGAAGTAAGCAAAACAGCAGGGAAAGACCATAATGCATATAAAATATGGGTTATTTAAATTTCCCCAATATTATTTTGAACAATTTTCTCATTTTTTTTTAAAAGCAACTATAAGGGGACAAAATTATTTAACCCTATTTTCTTCCTTTTGCTCCCATGTCTGATGTTCCCTCAAACCCAAAAGATCACGCAAAGGAAATTGTGCTGTGGAAATTTCTAGTATATATTATGACTATATTATTGAACATTATATGAACTTAAGCAGCTCTGCTTACCACCAAGGTGTCTTGTAATGGAAAATCAAATACTGCCATTGAATAGTCGAAGCATATAGCCATTCTTTTGTCCTTACTTTGGTCATCTCTTTATTTTTCATACCCGGTGTAAGTCGACAAACAAAAGCAGCCTTTAGAGTTGAATTAGTTGTTAGCATTATGAAATACCACAATAATTCTAGAAAAATAAGTGAATATATATATATATTCACTTATATATATGTATATATATACATACATACACACACTCTAGCTAACATGTTTATGACATGTGCCAAAATATCTGAGGGTTTTCCTAATGTCTTTAGTGAGGAATATTTTTTAAAAGATTATTTATTTATATATTTGAGAGAGAACAAGCAGGAACAAGGGGGAGGAAACAGAAGGAGAGGAAGAAGCAGACTCCATGCATAGCAGGGACCTCAAAGTGGGGCTCAGTCCCACGACCCTGAAATTACGACCTGAGCCAAAGGCAGAAGCTTAATGAATTGAACCACCCAGGCACACCAGTGAGGGAGATTTTTTTAAAATTACCTATCAAAAGAATTATTTTCCTGCCACCATTTTACAGGTCTGCTAATGCAGCTCCTATTTGGAAGATAATAAAAAGAGAGATGAGATCCATTTTTCCCCCAAAGAGAACACAACTTATAAATCTGGATTGAATTTAGGTTTTCTGACACCCTGTGATGCCTATTATTCTAAATTATGATTGACAAAGTGATGTAGCAATGTCTTGCAGTTAGCAACACATTTCTCATATTTCTAAGCAATACATAATCATAATTACTACCATATTGACTAATAAGGAACCTAAAGCAGTTGCTATTTTATGCTGGAGGACATCACAAACTCAAAAGATCTGAAACCAGTTAAGTTTAAATTTGTACTCTAATATAAGCTACATTATTACCGTTTAATTATCTATCTCCTTTATAATCTGACCTATACGAAGGTAGGGATTTTTGCCTGGTTTACTAATAATTGTATCCTAAACAGTTTACTAAGGTAAGTATATAGTAGATGGCTCAATAAGTATTTGTAGATCAAATTAATAAACAAAAGAACTCTAGGGGAGGAGAATACATGCAGAATTTCATTAAACAAAGTTATTCTAAAAGATGAGAAGAAAATCAACAGAAAAAAAAATGACAGTCCCCAAGAGGCCCCAGTTTAACTTTCCCCCCAGCATTATTTAATACAAACTATATATATTTAGGCTTTACAATATAATGTCTTGATGTATGTATACATTGTAAAATGATTTCTGCAATCAGTGTAATTAACATATTTACCCCTTCACATATTTACTGTCCCACCTTGTATGTGTGTGTGTGTGTGTGTGTGTGTGTGTGTGTGTGTGGTGAAAACACTTGAGATGGCTACTCTCAGAAATTCAAGTACACAATACTTTACTATTAATGATACCCACCGTATTGTATATTAGATCTACAGAATGTATTCATCTTATAACTGAAAACTTTTATCTTTGACCAACATATCTCTTTTTCTCTAACCTACACCTCATGGTAACCATTATCCTGCTCTCTCTTCTTATCTGACTTCTTTTTGAGTCCACATAAAGTGAGATCATGTACTATCTGTCTTCCTGTGTCTGACCTATTTCACTTAGCCTAGTGTCCTCTAGGTTAATCCATGTTGTTGCAAATGGCAGAATTTCCTTCTTTGTTGAGGTTGAATAATAATTTTATACATATAAAGTTTCACTTGTCAATGGACAGTTGGTTGTTTCCAAATCTTGGCTATTGTGTAAACATGGGAGTATAGATATTTCTTTAAGATAATGATTTTATTTCCTTTGGATATATGCTCAGAAATGGGATGCTGAGTCACATGGTAGTTCTATTTTAAATTTTGGGGGGAACTTTCATATTGTTTTCCACAATGGCTATACCAATTTATATTCCCACTGAGTGTACAAAAGTTATTTCTCTCCACATCTTCACCAACACTTATTATCTTTTATTTTTTGATAATAGCTATCTGTATGGTTGTAAAGTGGTATCTCACTGTGGTTTTGATTTGCATTTCTCCAATGACTAATGTCACTGAACATCTTTTCATGTGCCTTTTGGCCATTTGTAGGTCTTCCTTATTCCATTTTTAATTGGATTATTATAATTATTTTGCTATTGAGTTGTAGGAGTTATTTAGAAAGCTAAATCATCAAAATAGTGTGGAACTGGAATAAAAACAGCCGCATATACATGAAAGAAAGCCCAGAAGTAAATACAAGCATATAGAGTCAACTAATCTTTGAAAAAAGTGCCAAGAGTACACAACAGGGTAAGGATAGTTTTTTCTCTAAATGGTGTTGGGAAAACTGGATATTCATGTGCAAAAGAATGAAATTGGTCTTTATCTTATGCCATACACAAAATCAACTCAAAATGGATTAAATGTATACCATGAAACTGTAGAACTCCTAAAAGAAAACATAGGTTTTGTTGACATTGGTTTTTGTAATAATTTTTGGGACCTGACATCAAAAACACAGGCAACAAAAGTCAAACAAGTGGGACTACATCACACTAAAAGGTATCTGCACAGTAAAGGAAACAGTCATTGAAAAGGCAAACTTATGGAATGGGAGAAAGTATTTGTAAACTGTATATACTATAAGGAGTTATTATCCAGTTTAACTTCTTTAATTAGTTATTTTTATGATTTGGTAATGTCCTAAACATTCCAATAAAATGAGACAACTCAGCAGTAGAACCCAGTGAACTGTTGGGCAAAATGGAAATTGGCAAATATATGCCCTGATGCCTTCTGACATAGAACATTGCAATAACAAAGTTGTTCTGATCATTCGAGCCTTGGGTAATTAATAAAGTTCTCCAAGCAATTACATTGTTGTCTTCCTGTGCCTTTATCCTAAGGTACAAGTTATAATTTTATCCCAGGCATCAACATCCTACAGCTTGATTTACAGCTTGATGTCTTTCCTATCTCCACTAATACAGGTGACAAGTGATAAATATGACACATCAAAAATACATACTGTTATTGTATCTCACTAAATTTGTATAATTCAGACTCCTCGTCTATTCAATTCAGTGTACACATCAACAGATATTTAGAACTTAGAAGCCAGCTCTTTGAATTGAATTGGAATAGCCTAGACCTAATATCCTGTGACTCATCAATAGTGCCTGTCTTTTTGAGTTTATCTTTGTGTACAGTGTAAGAGAATGGTCGAGTTTCATTCTTCTACATATAGCTGTCCAGTTTTCCCAGCACCATTTTTGAAGAGACTGTCTTTTTTCCATTGTATATTTTTTCCTGTTTTGTCGAAGATTATTTGACCATAGAGTTGAGGGTCCATATCTGACCTCTCCACTCTGTTCCACTGTCTATGTGTCTGTTTTTATGCCAGTACCACGCTGTCTTAGTGATCACAGCTTTGTAGTAAAGCTTGAAATCACGTAATGTGATGCCGCCAGTTTTTTTTTGTTTTTCAACATTTCCTTAGCAATTCGGGGTCTCTTCTGATTCCATACAAATTTTAGGATTGTTTGCTCCAGCTCTTTGAAAAATACTGGTGGAATTTTGATCGGAATGGCATTAAAAGTATAGATTGCTCTAGGCAGTATAGACATTTTAACAATGTTTATTCTTCCGGTCCAAGAGCATGGAACGGTCTTCCATCTTTTTGTGTCGTCTTCAATTTCTTTCATGAGTGTTCTGTAGTTCCTCAAGTGCAGATCCTTTACCTCTTTAGTTAGGTTTATTCCCAGTTATCTTATGGTTCTTGGTGCTATAGGAAATGGAATCGATTCTCTAATTTGCCTTTCTGTATTTTCATTGTTAGTGTATAAGAAAGCCACTGATTTCTGTACATTGACTTTGTATCCTGCCATGTTACTGAATTGCTGTATGAGTTCTAGTAGTTTGGGGGTGGAGTCTTTGGGGTTTTCCATATAAAGAATCATGTCATCTGCGAAGAGAGAGAGAGTTTGACTTCTTCATTGCCAATTTGGATACCTTTTATTTCTCTTTGTTGTCTGATTGCCATTGCTAGGACTTCTAATACTATGTTGAACAAGAGGGGAGAGAGTGGGCATCCTTGTCGTTTTCCTGATATCAGCAGGAAGGCTGCAAGCTTTTTCCCATTGAGGATGATATTTGCTGTGGGTCTTTCATAGATAGATTTTATGAATTTCAGGAATGGATAAAAGACCTCAACGTGAGACAGGAATCCATCAGAATCCTAGGGGAAAACATAGGCAGTAACATCTTCAATATCAGCCACAGCAACTTCTTTCAAGATATGTCTCCAAAAGCCAAGGAAACAAAAGTGAAAATGAACTTCTGGGACTTCATCAAGATCAAAAGCTTCTGCACAGCAAAGGAAACAGTCAACAAAACAAAAAGGCAACCCACGGAATGGGAGAAGATATTTGCAAATGACAGTACAGACAAAAGGTTGATATCCAGGATCTATAAAGAACTCCTCAAACTCAACACACACAAAACAGATAATCAAATCAAAAAATGGGCAGAAGATATGAACAGATGCTTCTCCAATGAGGACATACACATGGCTTTCAGACACATGAAAAAATGTTCATCATCACTAGCCATCAGGGAAATTCAAATTAAAACCTCATTGAGATATCACCTTACACCAGAATGGCCAAAATTAGCAAGACAGGAAACAACATGTGTTGGAGAGGTTGTGGAGAAAGGGGAACCCTCTTACACTGTTGGTGGGAATGCAAGTTGGTGCAGCCACTTTGGAGAACAGTGTGGAGATTCCTCAAGAAATTAAAAATAGAGCTTCCCTATGACCCTGCAATTGCACTGCTGGGTATTTATCCCAAAGATAAAGATGTAGTGAAAAGAAGAGCCTCTGTACCCCAATGTTTATAGCAGCAATGGCCACTGTCGCCAAACTGTGGAAAGAACCAAGATGCCCTTCAACGGATGAATGGATAAGGAAGATGTGGTCCATATACACGATGGAGTATTATGCCTCCATCAGAAAGGATGAATACCCAACTTTTGTATCAACATGGACGGGACTGGAAGAGATTATGCTGAGTGAAATAAGTCAAGCAGAAAGAGTCAATTATCATATGGTCTCACTTATTTGTGGAGCATAACAAAGAACATGGAGGACATGGGGAGATGGAGAGGAGAAGGGAGTTGAGGGAAATTAGAAGGGGAGGTCAACAATGAGAGACTACAGACTCTGAAAAACAAGCTGAGGGTTTTGAAGAGGTGGGGGGTGGGAGGTTGGGGAACCAGGTGGAGGGTAATAGAGAGGGCACGTATTGCATGGAGCACTGGGTGTGGTGCAAAAACAATGAGTACTGTTATGCTGAAAATAAATAAATAAATTTAAAATTTAAAAAAAAATGGTGCCTGTCTTCTATAATCTCCAAATTTTGGTATTAAAATTCAAATTTCAAAACTTATGTGAGTCACAGTGTCAGAAAATTTGGTGAAATATTTCTTCAGACTGTATTTTCTAGACCTACCTAACTTCATATAGACACAGATATTTAATGACTGTATAATATTCCACTACAATTCTAGTTTAAATTAGTGGGGGACAACTTGAAATCTTCCATATTTTAAAGGCATTTAGAGTTTGGTTCCAGTTGTTAAGCCTTCAAAATGTTAAGTCTATAAAATAATATTAGAGACATTTCATCAACATTTCTCTGTAACTCAATTTTTACAGATTTATCTTAAAATATGTGGTGTAGCTAAAGCTATGGTTTGAAGCTTAGGACCACTGAGCAATTTGGTTGGTGATTGAGGGATCCCTAAGATGAGATTTGTGGACACTTTTTCTCAATACTTTGAGGACCCTGTTGGCCTCTTTTTCAGAGAATTTGCTTAGAATTATAACCCTGATATGTCTTAAAAATCAAAGTAAATAAGCCCATTGGGTTAAAAGAAGAAAATGTATATTTTGAGTCTAATTTTGAAGATAAGTAACTCAGTTTTAAGCATTTCTGCATGTTTATATGTATGTTGTATGTTTTCAACCCAAGACAATTTTATTTTACAAAGCTAGTTGCTGAACATATTCAATGTGTACAATGGCTTAAACATAACTTTTTTTTTTTTTTTAATTTTTTGCTTGTGTAATGTCCAGGGTATATGATCCTGGCAGATTGACTAATCTCCTTCCAGGGGTGGAACAAGAATCCCAGTATCTTTCTCTTGTGGTTTCAGTTACTTCAACTTGTGGCTTCCATGATTACTGTGTTTATTTTTGCTCAAGATGGTGGGAAGGAGAAAGAGCTTGGATTTCACATACAGTAGTTTTTAATGAACCAGTGGTATAAGGGGTTAATATGACTTTTCCCTCTATTCCATTGGCCAGAACACCATCACCTGGTTTTATGGGCTGAATTGTGTTTGCCCATAATTTATATGCTGTAGTCTTAAGAAGTCCAGTATCTCAGAATTTGATCTTTGTGGAGGTAATTAAGCTAAAGTGAGTTCTTTCCCCTTTAGACTATTAGTCATCTGAGGTCAGGAATTAGATTCTCTCCTTCATTCCAAAGTGCCTAGCCCATTAAGTGACATGAAGTTGACATTTAATAAATATTTGTTGAATGAATAAGAGATTATGTCAACATGAAAAACCCTGAAGGGAAGTTTAAAAATTGGTAATTCATTGCTGATGACCTTCAGATATATTTTTTTCTGGATTATTCCAAGTTCTTTATTTCTTGCCACAGAAACTGGCCAGCTTGTTTATTTTAATTAACCATTAGCTCCCACTGGGACAGTCAGAGGCCAGCAGCTACTTTGGTAAATACCATCAATATGGAGCATCTGGTTCTCTGAAGTTTAAGTCCCATGTTCAAGTCATATAAATTTTTCAGTCTAGAGACTTGAAGACTCCATCCCATGGCAACAGCAGGGGAGATTTGATCTCAAGAATGCCTCCTACTACTTTGCATTTGCATACTCTCCCAGACAATAGCCTCTCATTAGACTTTCAATAACTCTGTTCAAAACTAGTTGAACTGTCAGGAACTATATGTCCCTGGCTTACTTGTTTTCTTGGTTGTCCCATTAGCATACATAGGTGCCTATAGGGAGTTGAGACCCCTTATCGGAAGAGAAACAGGAATATGAAGACTCCTGAGTCATTAAGAAGTATTTACTGTCCCAGAAAAGCCCAGAAGTCATCAAAGGTTAGAACTAAAATGGATAGTGATAAAAGATTATCTTGCCTATCCTTTATGACCAAAGTCATAAAGAAAATGAAGGGTGAAATGTTTTTATTTGAGATAAGATAATACAGCAGAAAATGTGGTAGAGAGGAAGGAAGGGTTTGTGTGTGTGTGTATTTTCCCCAAGACTGCAGTAGGGTTGTATGAGATATTAATGTCCCTCAACTGTACAAGATTCTTGAGTAGCTCTGGGAATTGGGAAGTCTGCAATTTACAACCTCTCTCCTCTGTTCTTATAAGCAATTTAACCAAGCTCCTGTTAGCAAGAGACACTTAAGGAACAGAAATCCTAGAGGAGATTTTTAAACCCATGGTAAAGATAATACAATCCTCCTGCATAAAAACAAAGGATTATTAATACCGTGCTTCTGGTGAAGTCTCATTTCACAACCGATGTAACTTTTTGTATTAAATCAGCCTCACCAGTACTGGAATGAGCCAAGCTCAGGTGTCATTTATCACTAGCCATTTTGGGTGCGCCAACCATAGAGCCAGCCCTCAGTCTGACCTTTCCAATGGCTCACCCCTCTGTGTGAGTGGAGGTTTTTATCCGTAGACATGCTGATCTTTTTCAGGATTCAAATTTATTTTCCTGACATGGTTCATAGCTTCTGTCTCCAGGTACTTGTCCTCTGAAGGAAGAGCTTGCCTTTGCAGTACACCTCCCATAGCAGATCATATCCCTTTGGCAAGTTGTAGGCCTGGCTCCTTTTCATCTCTTTTTTTTTTTTTTAAATATTTTATTGATTTGACAGACAGAAATCACAAGCAGGCAGAGAGGCAGGCAGAGAGAGAGAAGGAAGCAGGCTCCCCGCGGAGCAGAGAGCCCGACGCGGGGCTCGATCCCAGGACCCTGAGATCATGACCTGAGCCAAAGGCAGAGGCTTTAACCCACTGAGCCACCCAGGCGCCCCTCCTTTTCATCTCTTTAATCTCAGTTTATGAACCACTTACCTGAATAATTCATAATCAATTGAGGTGCTAATTTTGCCATTTGCTGAATCACCCAGGATGTATGTCATGAGAAGATGCTATTTAATTGCAGAGTGATTGATGATTGACAGAGTTGGCTTTTTGTTTTTGTTTTTCCTTTGTTTTCTTTTGTTTTATAGGTTGTTTTGACAGACCTGAAGAAAATACATTCCTCTTCCTTTCCCAGATGAAAGCCTATATTAACGGGTGACATTAGTTTATACTTCTTTTTTTTCTTTTTTTTTCTTTTTAAAAATAAATCACCTTGTGGAAAGCAAGTCCTTTGCTCACACCTACAATGGATAGCCCATTAGAGTATTTTCTAATTATTATATATGCTCCTCAATTCTTGAGGTGTTATCAGTGGGGGGATTAGAGTCATACATTATATAAGGTCACACCAGTGTGACTGTAAACACCAACATTATTGAATTCATTCATTCCTCAACACAGGTTTCTTGAATGCCTACTATATGCTTGTAGGTACCTACTTGTGAGTGCTAAAAATACAGAGTAAGCAAAAAAGAGCATTTTATGCTCTCCTTAAGCTTGTATTTTATATTCTTTGGATTCCATCATGGTAGGATGGTGTCACCAAAACACAGCAGTCTTTGAAACCAGTGATGCTGAAGTTTCCACAAATATTAGAAATGTGGTGTTACAATATAAGGGAAGCACAATGTAATGTTTTTTTCATAGCCTTTGGAACCAGACAGATCTAGTTTCTCTTTCTGGCTTTGTAACCTTAGCCAAATTATTCAACTCCTTTGAGTCTCAGATTTTCTCACTTGCACAAAAGTGAAATTAATACCCCATCCCATCCCAGACTATTATAGGGCTAAGATCAATATGTATGTAGTCCATCACACCCTACATCTAAATGTTTAAAAGGTAGGAGGCAAGTTAACATGCTGTTAAATAAAACATCTTACTCTTACATTAATATTTTCATAATGACCTGAAAGCCCAATTTAAAATTTAAAATTCTTGAATTCCTCAAAGTTTTGGACATATAGCACCGGTGTCTGGTCTGTAGTTTCTAGCCCAGAGCTCATTTTTTTCTTTTCTGCCCATTCCCAGGCCACTGGCTCACCATGAAAGACCCATCCAGGTTCCATCTATAACCCCTGAACAGCTATCCCTTGATCACCTCCTGGCCTAAATGTGCATGTGCCAAGCTTATAATCTACCTGGAGGAAATAGACCTCAGAAAAATGCACTTGAGTACTCTGAAAGTTGGAAGGAGGGTAAGTGTTTCCATGATCTCTGGCAGCCAGAACATTGGCCATGTTGAAAGATAAACTGAGACCTATTGAAAGTGTTGAGTTAATTTGGGGAAATATCAGTTCAAAGAGGGCAGTATCCCATTTGGTAGATTGAAAGGAGCTCTGAGATTCTAAACAAGATGAAAAACTTTGTAGATGTAAGGGAATGGGAAAATGGGAGGCATACCATGAAAAAGTGTGTTAGTAATTGCAGCTACTTTCCTTTCCTGGACAACAGGGGTTTATTGGGCAGATTACCCAGCTAGTGCTGATGAAGTGATTCCTGGCTGATCAGTTTAAGATTCCATTTCTGTAAGAGCTAAGACTATAATTAAGTCTCATTTTGGGGATACAGGGCTTAGCAAAAGGGACTCTGTTTTGGGCTTATTACTTTATTTATTTATTTACTTACTTACTCACTTTAGCATCCAGGATTAGAGGGTGCCTCAGGATTATGGCAGGCATATTCTTTCTGAGTCTATTGACTCCTTTCCTTACAAGAGTGGATTAGGAGGAGGGCCAGAGTGGGGCCCTGTTAATTGAGGAATGGTTAACAGCTAAGGTAATAGTAAGTCTAAATGAAGTAACAACAAGTTCTTATTTTTGTGCTGAAGTCATGGTAAATACTCCGCCAAAGGAGTCTAATTTATATCAATAGTAGAATAATAACAATTTTGTCGGCCTCAAGGATATGCCAACATATTTATGGCTACCATCTCAGTGCCTGTTATTTAGAAAGATCTTAAAAGTTGTTTTTGCCATTTATCCTTCATGGGACATCAAAAGGGTAGCTGATGCCAGTGTCAGGGACATTGGTGGGTTTAGATTCTTCATGGTTCGCAAGAGGATCTCCTGCAGCTCTGGGACCATACTAAGCTCTGAATATATTTGAAGGCAGTTTCTCCTTTTGGTAATACAGTTTTGGGAGGGACAGATAGTTTTCCCCTGAGAACAAAGGAGAGGACATTACTATATTTATAACAAACATTAAGCTACCATGAAATTGCTCATCTTTTGATTTTAATTTCATGCCCCTACAGAGGTGCACTCATAGGAAAACTAGTTTATTCCACTTATCAAAATGAGATGAATGGGTGAGATTTAACAACAGCAGCTTGATGAATGAATGAACGTATTTTTGTGACATTAACATAGTTAAAATTCACTATCTTTCCCCATGACCTCCCACATCCGATGGCTTGTGGCATATTAAGAGGCATATTTTAATCCTTAGAGCAGCCACAAAAATAAATGAAATAACTACATTCGAAAATGACACAAAAAACTACCTATTTAACAAGCAAATACAAAAAGAAAAAGGAAAAGAGAATCGTGAGACATATAGACAATAAATAGCAAAATGGTAAGCATATAGTGAAAGATGAATGATTTTCTTCTAAGATCAGGACAAAGCAGAGAGGTCTGCTCCTTGCCATTATTTTTCAATATTGTGTTGCCAGTGTAATAAGAGAAAAAAAATTCATTCCTTTTTGAAGGAAGAAATAAAACTGTCTGTAATCTCTGACATTGTGATCCTCTATCTAGAAAATCCTAAGGAATACACACATGCACACATGTGTTCTCTCTTTTATGTCTCATAAACAAGTTCAGTAAGGTCACTGGATAGAAAAAAAAAATCAGTATGTGTCTATATATTAGCAACAAACACAAAAAATAAAATTAAGAAAGTTATTCTATTCACAGTAGAATCAAAAAAATGAAATGTTTTACAATAAAAAGAACAGCAACAAAATGCACTGGTGTCTATGAAACATTCCTGAAAGAAATTAAAGATCTAGATAAATGGAGAAGCATTCCAGTTTCATGGATTTGAATATTAAATATTATCAGGGCTGTAATTCTCTTCAAATTGATGTATATATTCAATACATTTGCTACAAATGTCCAACATTTTTTTTTTGCGTAAATTAACTAACTGATCTTAAAATTTGTATAGAAATGCAAAGGCAAATAGCCAAAACAATTTTGATTAAGAACAAAATTGGATAGCATACTTTTCAATATCAGAACCTAAAATAAAGCTATAGTAATCAATATGGTAATCAAGACAACATGGTGTTTACCTACGGAGAGTTATATAAAGCAAAGGAAGAATTAAAAGTACAAAATAAACTTTTGTACTTAAGGTTAATTGATTTTTGACAATGAAGTCATTTTAGTGGGAACAATACATACTTTTCAGTAAATGGTGCTGAAATTTTGGATATCCTTATACAAAAGGATGAATTTAGACCATTACTCCACACTATTGACAAAAATAAACACAAAATGGATTACATGTATAAATGTAAGGATTATCACTCTAAGCCTTGTAGAATAAAATATAAGAGGAAATCTTGAGGACCTTAAATTAGGCAGAGTTTTTACATGTAATATCCAAAACATGATCAATCCAATTTTGTAATATGAATTTTTGGACTTCATCAACATTAAAAACTTTGATGCTTCAAAAATAATCAATTTTTTTAAAAGCCACAGCTTGGAGTAAAATATATACCATCTCTCTGATAAATGACTTGTATCCTGAATATATAAAATATTCTTACAACTCAATAATAAGAAGACACAACCCAATTAAAAATGAGCAAAGAATTGACTAGAAACTTCATCAAACATGTAAGTGGCAAATAAGCACATGAATCAATGCTCAACATTAATAATTAAAGAATGAAATGAAAATCATAATGAAATAACACTTCACATTCACTGGAATGTTTATAATAAAAAGATAGGCAATTACAAATGCTGGTGAGGATGTGGGCAAAGTGGAACCCATATACATTGCAGGTGGGAATGTAAAATGATGCAATCACTTTGGAAAACAGTTTGACAGTTTTTCTAAAAGTTAAAAATAAATTTACTCTATGTCAAATAATTCCAATCCTGGGAATCTACCCAAGAGAAATTAGTGCATACAAATTCCTGCATGTGAATGCTTATAGCAATGTTATCTAAAATAGCCCCCAAATTATTAAAAATAAAACCAAATATTCATTACATGTTGGATAGATAAACCTATGCAAAGGAATACTACTCAACAATTAAAAAGTGGAAATTTATGCTATCAAATGAGTTAATCTCAAAAATATTATGCTAAATGAAAGAAGCCAGACTGAAAGACTACATAATCTATAATTCCAAATATGTGAAATGTTCAGAGGAAAAACATCTATACTGCCTGAAAGTAGATCAGTAGTTACTTAGGGTTGGTGTGGGAGTGGAGACTGACTGCAAATGGATGCAAGAAAATGATGGAACTGTTCTAAACATGGCTTGAAGTCTATATATTTACTAGTAATCATTGAGTGCACACTTGTAACATTAAAAAAGAACTTGAAGTTATCTCATCCAATCTCTTGTTTTTAAATCATAATTTCAGATTGATATAAATCAGTGATTATTGTAAGCTTTCTATATGATGTGAAATATGAATTTAAGTCAGTAAGTTCTCAATGTATACTTAAATCTCAACCCCAGAAAGGTTAAATACTGTGCCTAATATAACACAGTCAGTAAATGGTGAAGACAATATATCAACCTAGATTTTTGTAGCTCAAAAGTCTGTGTGTACGCATTTTCAAATATGTTTCCCAGTATATGATATATGCCTTATAGTAGTGCCATACATCTGAAATACTACTCAATTTTAATGATTACAGTTTATTTTCCTTTGACCTGGTTGTGTTTTCTAAGACTTTTAGACAGCTAGGGAGAAAGATTTATTTCCTTAAATCAAACTATGTATATGACACTTGTTAAAAAATTCAGTTCATAGAATGCCAATGGACAGATGCCAAGAGGGAGTAAGATAAAAAAAATGAACAGCAGATTCAGATTTGGAGTCAGAAATGATAAGATTATACACTCAGATGCCCCAGTTTCCAGCATTGTGGATTTAGAGACTTGTTAATTAAGTCTCCAAATTTATTTTTTAATTAGATAAATAACACCTCTTTTCATGTGTCTGTGCCATCTGTATGTCTTCTTTGGAGAAATATCTGTTCATGTCTTCCACCCATCTTTTTAAAATTGGATTATTTGATTTGGTATTGAGTTACAGAAGTTCTTTATATATTTTGGATACTAACCTGTTTTGGGCTATGTCAATTGCTTATATCTTCTCCTGTTCAGTAGGGTGTCTTTTAGTTTTGTTGGTTTACTTTGTTGTGCCAAAGCTTTTTATTTTGGTGTAATCCCAATAGTTTATTTTTCCTTTTTTTTTTCTCTAACCTCGGGAGACATATAAAAAAAGATGTTGCTACAACAGAGATTACTGCCTGTGCTCTCTCCTAGGATTTTCATGGTTTAAGCTTTCACATTAAGTCCTTAATCAAGTTTGAGTTTATTTTTGTGTAAGAAAGTGGCCCAGTTTCATTTTTTTTGCATGCAGCTAGCTGTCCAGTTTTCCCAACACCATTTGTTTAAAAGACTGTCTTTTTTCCATTGTATAATCCTTCCTCCTCTGTCAAAGAATATGAAAACACTAATTCAAAGGAATATATGCACCCCTATGTTTATTGCAACATTATTTACAATAGTTAAACTATGGAAACAGTCCACGTGTCTGTAGATAGATGAATGGATAAAGATGTGATGTGTACACACACACACACACACACACCATGAAATACTACTCAGCCATAAAAAAGAATGAAATCTTGCCATTTGCAACAACATGGATAGATCAAAAGAGTATAATGTTAAGGGAAGTATCAGAGAAAGACAAATACTATATTATTTTACTCATATGTGGAATTTAAGAAACAGAAAAACAAACACAGTAAAAAAAGAGATAAACCAAAAAATAGACTCTTAACTATAGAGAACAAGAGGATGGTTGCCAGAGGGGGGTGTGTGGTAGATGGGTGAAAGAGATTAACAGTATTTACCATGATGAGAACTGAGTAACATATGGAAGTGTTGAATCACTATATTATACACCTGAAACTAATAGAAACACTGTATGTTAACCACACTGGAATTAAAAAACAAAAACAAAAAACAAAAACCCAAAACCCAACAGAAACAAACAAAAAAACTTGAATTGAAACAAGAAAAAAATAAAAATAACATTTCACTTGGAATTTGTAAGACTCAGTCATGTGAAAGTGACAAGAACAGTCTCTATGAGCACCTCCTAATATTGGGTCTGTTTTCTTTCTTATTGAGCTTGTGAAAAGTTATAGTCCTCACATAACTTCAAATAAGAACTTGCTTTAGTTGTGAACTTTTAAGACTGGTTTCTCTTTAAATATAAGCAAACTTCTTTTTGCCTACTCTGATATTTTATGTTCAATTATTATCATGGATTCAATAAGCTTACTTGTATTCCAGATTGTTCTCCATTGTATAAAAAAATTATTACTAATTGGATGATCCATAGTCTAATAAAGAAAATGTATTAATTTTCTTCTCCTCCTTTGACAATTCAAGAATCTGATATATTTTCAAGAAGCTTTAAGGAAAATGTCAGTTGATATGAAATTCTAATTTTGCCAGTAGTTTATTGGCTCTACTCACCCATACATGAAGATAATCTCATAAATCCTAGTGCATACTAACCATGGATTGAAAAGCTTTTCAGATTGTTTAAACCTACCACTTTAACTCCATCTTTTAAAGTACACTTTGCTAAGTTCCTCCTTTTTCTTAGAGTTACTGAATTTTCTTTCCCACTTTCTTATAAACATGAGTCACTTTATCAGCATGTTTGCCAGGGTTTCCTTTTCATATTTTTAAACAATGTCTGTTGAAGAGTAAGTATTTTGTTTGTTTTTTGTTTTTAAGTAAGCTCTACATCCAATGTACGACTTGAACTCATGACCCCAAGATCCAGAGCTTCATGCTTTACCAACTGAGCCAGCCAGGCACTTTCTAATATCAAATTCTTTTCTTATTAGTACCTTTTTATCAGAGAGTACCTGAATATTTTCACAAAGAATCTGTTACTTTTCTCTTCCCTATATTTCAGGTTAGTTTGTTCTTTATCCCTGTAGCTTTTCATTCCACAATTTCTTTCCCTACAAATGATTGGGTGTTCTAATTCCTGACCTGTCTTGTTCTGACTCTCGTTCTAACAGCTGTTTTTTTCTCACTCATTTGCTCTTGTCCTCTTCCCTTGTCTTCCTGCTTGCCTCATAGAGTCCTCCTATTTCACACTCTTATACCCTCAAGTATGTTATACTTGGCATAAAGTAGACCATTTTCATCTTGAGACTGCCATACTACATTGATTCTCCAGGGGACAGTCTAAATTTCAGTCTGACATTCAGTAAGCTATTATTGTACTTTGAAATGAACTACGCTTCTTTACCACTATTATCCCCTTACTCCAGGCAAATGTATGTATGTATGTGTGTGTATATATATACACACACATATAAATATATATACATGTAAATATACATACACGTGTGTGTGTGTATATACTAGAGTCCTCTCATCTCCTGACTATTCCCACGGATCCTTGTTGTGTTAGCTTCTATTAATGTAGCAAAAAATTACTACAAACTCAGCAGCTTCAGATTAAACATTTATTATCCCATGTTTTCCATGTCAGGGGCCTGGGCATAGCTATCTGGATCCTCTGTTTAGATCTCACAGGGTGAATCAAGGTGTTGGCTGTGCTGAGATCCTCATCTGAGTGTCTGGATCCTCTTCCAGTAATACTGGTTATTGAAAGATGAAATTCCCCTGCAGGTATATGGCTATTCTCTTGCTGGCTGCTAGCAGGGGGCTGCTCTGAGCTTTTAGAGGTTGTCCCTCAGAAGTTTACAACATAACTGTTTGTGTTGTTCCTTAAAGACAGCAGGAGTACATCTTTCTGACTTCTGCCCTCAGCAAAATAAAATTATTCATGTAAAGGGTTTACTTGATTGGGTTAAGTGCACTCAGATAATCTCCAGTAGTTTAAAGTCATTTTTGAGGGACTTCAATTACATCTGCAGAATCTTTTCATAGCAAGTACCTTGACTAGTATTAGATTCAACAGAGAATGGATATCTAAGGGATAATCTTCAGAGCACTGCCTTCCATACCTCTCATCGCCCATCCAAATTCTGTACAACCCTCAAGGATAATCTCAAACCCTATCTACCCTTTGTTTCTCTCTCCAAATTCCTTATTTCTATTGTAAACTTCTAGACCACACATAGGTTTTATTTATTTATGTTTATGTTCGTCATATAGAATTTGGTTTTGTTTGAAAATGCATGACTCATCCAATTACCCACACACAACTGCAAATACACACACATAGATATATATACTCTCCCAATTTTGATTTTAATATGCTTGAAGGTACAAGATAATCTTTAAAATCTCTTTTGCATAAAACATATTCCTTGACTATGATACACCAAACATTCCCAACAAGAAAAACTCAGTGTTTAGAATAGTGGTAGACTTACAGGGTTCTATGCTAACATTTTCTTGAGTTGGTAAGAATCTCTGAACTGCTATTTAGGTTGAAAGCTCATTGTAATTTTCCCTAATTCACAAACAGCAGAACTTGGAGCCAGCACTGTAGTATACTAATGAAGCCCAATTGTGAATTAAAATGGATTGAAGACAAGCAGGCAACACTTTCCAATGGTCTTTCTCCAAATATTACCATAGGATTTTAGTCTGAATCACGACGCACTTTAGTTGATAAGCACACATTCAGAAGATATCCATTTAGGAAATGATCTTCTGAAGAGATTGAAAGATTTCGTGTTTATTTTTTTTACTAATTCTTGAACCAAGACTTGTAGCCTATGCACTTACAAATTATTTCTTCACTTTATAAGGGGGTGAGGGAGATTAGGATGAGGAAATTTGTAATAGAGAATTTTTTTGTAATTTGCTGTGTCAAAATCCACAGGCTTTATGTTATGCCCATATTGATAGAATACTGAAGCAGAAATGAATTTCCTCTCAGAGTGAAGGCAAACATACTTTCTAACACTCTTTTTAGATTGCATGATAGCAAAAACTATTATACATGTGTATTGTTAAATATATTCATATATAAATTTTATACATGTATATTATTAAATATATGCACATATAAATTTCAAAATTTTCACATGTATATTTTATGCATATGTATTGTTAAACATATGCACATATAAATTTCCAAATTTTCAATGTTAAAATTTCTCTTTTTTGAGAAGAATAAATTAGTACATCTCTGGTTATGAGGGAATAATTCCTGTCATTACTGTGATTAAACTAGGTACATTAATGTAAGCAGTGATGAATTGAAAGCACAGTAGAATTCTCGGTGGGTGTGAACTGATGAGTAATCTTAATTAGAGGTAAAATGTGCCCATTATTTTTGTGCTATAAATGAATTTTCATATTATGAATTACAGAGACAAAAACAATGTGATGCACAGTGACACATTAGTCAAAGACCAAGCACAAGTGAAGTAGGTACAGTTACTTCTTTTGGAAAAGAAGAAGAAAAAGACAAAATTTATTCTGCATCTGACTACCTCACTTTACCTAAATTGAATGGTTCCCACATTTGTTAGTTGGTGATGTCTTATTCTATAGTTCATGACCTGGATTTACAGTATACTTTGGCTACAGCTAAAATTCAGTTATAAATTGGTATTTAATTTTATATCCAATTTAAGCTAAAATATTAGTAAACTGCCTATTCTATCCCCATCACAGAACAAAGGAAAATCAGGAAAAACGTACATCAATTAGTTTCCCCTGCAATGAATATTGCATATTAACCAATTATTAGAAAATAATGTCACCATTTTTTAAACTTTTTTAAAAATTTAATTTCTTTTCAGTGTAACAGAATTCATTGTTTATGCACCACTCCCAGTGCTCCATGAAATACGTGCGCTCAATATTACCCACCACCACTCCCCCAAACTCCCATCCTCCGCTCCTTCAAAACCCTCAGATTGTTTTTCAGAGTCCATAGTCTCTCATGGTTCACCTCCCCCTCCAATTTCCCTCAACTCCCTTCTCTTCTCCATCTCCCCATGTCCTCCATGTTATTTGTTATGTTCCACAAATAAGTGAAACCATATGATAATTGACTCTCTCTGCTTGACTTATTTCACTCAGCATAATCTCTTCCAGTCCCATCCATGTTGATACAAAAGTTGGGTATTCATCCTCTCACGATTTTTTTAAAAAGATTTTATTTATTTATTTAACAGAGAGAGATCACAAGTAGGTACAGAGAGAGAGAGGAGGAAGCAGGCTCCCCGCTGAGCAGAGAGCCCGATTCAGGACTCTATCCCAGGACCCTGAGATCATGACCTGAGCTGAAGGCAGAGACTTAACCCACTGAGCCACCCAGGTGCCCCAATCTCACCATTTCTTGAGGTAAAGCACTTACTAGTTTGAATAAATGGAGGTGGAGGTAGGAAGATCAGTAATAATAATTTGTTATATTATAAATGATAACATCATTAGATGTATTTTTATTTTATTTTGTTTAGCATAAAGTACTATCTGACGACTGACTGAGTAGAGCATTTAAGACATGAAAATGACCTTATGGGGTAGCCTATCCATTGAACTGAGCATCCTGTAGAAAGAGTATACTCACCATATTCTTCATATTGATATAAGTTTGGGATACATGATAAAGGTAAAAAGTTTTGTTTCAAAGGTATTACTTTAATTAACTTATGTAATATTTCCATAGCTCCAACAAAGCTTGACAAAGAGGAAAATAAAGTTCAGTTAAGAACCTGAGACTTCAAATATCAAATACCAAGTAGGTAATAAAACACTCTTTATTTCCAAAGAGCTAATGCTTTTCAACATATCATAAAGAGATGTTCTTAAATACCCTGGTGAAAAACTACAGAGATGCTTGGTTTTCTTTTTTGTGCTCTTGGTAAACCAAGACAAAAGAGAATAGTACTTTTCAATCCAAGGATTCTGTTTTCTTTGCTTTTTTCCCTAGTCAAACTGTATCCAGATTTATTAAAGATACTTTTCATAAACAACCATGGTAGTTCAGGCAGGATACCGAGATACAATCATTAACAGTATAAAACTTCCAAAGTCCATTCCTCAATGGGCTACTAAAATCAGAAAGCCACTATAAATACAAGTGAAGTCTTCATGTGGTGGTATGAACACAGAAAGTTTGGAGTGAGGGTTGACATTTCATGCTTAGAATATTGTTCAACAACTTTTCATAAGCTGACTCTGACTTTCAGGAAATGAAATGAAAATGGCAGCATTAGCAATCTGAAGACCCACAAGGCAAAAAGGGAGTCTTAGAAGAGATCCGTCTCACAGGCAGTTTGCTTGACATACTGGGAACCATTTTGGGGGTCAGGATCCAACAAGTCTCTGGGAGTCAAGTCTATGCTGAAGACAGAGAGGGAAAAGAAGACATTAAAAAAAATGAGTTTTCCCTTTTCCACACCACAAGGAGTTTGTTCTAAGGTGGCTAATGCCTGTCAACATCAAGGTATCCTTCCTGGGAACTAAGAGGAATTTTCTCAAAACTAGAAGAGGTAACTGTTTTCCCCCATATCAGTTCAGCTCTGAGATATTCTATTAGTGACATATGCCTTTCCCCTCTAAAAACAATGAATTGTTCTGTGTGCTAACAACATACCTTTAAAAAAAAAAAAAAGTAAAGCAGGGGCACCTGGGTGGCCCAGTGGGTTAAGGCCTCTGCCTTCTGCTCAGGTCATGATCCCAGGGTCCTGGGATAGAGCCCCGCATCAGGCTCACCATTCACCGGGGAGCCTACTTTCCCCTCTCTCTCTCTCTGTCTGCTTCTCTGCCTACTTGTGATCTCTGTCTGTCAAATGAATAAAATCTTTAAAAAAAAAGTAAAGCAAAATTCTGCATTTTCAAAACGATAAAAAATAGTATTTCAAACTGTACAGTCACAAGAAGTACACAGTTATCAAAAATGCACACACTTCGTGTGGCCTCTTCAGCACCTTCAGTTTTCTGTGCTAGTCTGTTTTGACATCTCCACTTTCTGCAGGGTTATTCCCATCCTTGTCAGCACCATGTTTCCTCTTTTTCCCTTTGGGTATCTTCTCTCTCTTCTTTGTAGGGTTTTTTTAGTCTTGGGCTCTGGCTTTGAAGGAGATCTTATCTGTGATTCATCCTTCACCTTGGCTTTATCTCCTTTAGCATCCCGTTTAGCCTTTCTCTTGTTGGGCATAGTGGCATTAGAGAGACATAGGCTCTGGATATAGGGATGCAGTGGAGGTGGGCTGTAGTGGGCCAGGGAGTCTTTCTTGGTTCTGCTTTATACTGTTCCTCAGGATTCTTGTCTCCTTTTGATACCTAGGTTAAATTTAAGATGCTTGAAACACCCTTTGAGATTGCCCCCTGGAAGCACTGGTAATCACATACTAGGGGAGACAACTCATATAAATTTACATTGTCAGGGCACCTGAATGTCCCAGTAGGTTAAGCATCTGACTCTGGGTTTCAGCTCAGGTCCTGATCTCATGGCTCAGGTCATGATCTCATGGATCAAGGATTGGTGGCCTCCATGCTTCAGTAGGGTGTCTGCTTGAAAGATTCTCCCCCCTCCCCATTCTCTCTCTCTCTCTCAAATAAGTAAATCTTTAAGAAAGAAAGAATTTACAGTATACATACTTTAATCAGTCTATACATACCATGGAAGGTCATCTTCTAATTTCTAACTGTAATTGGGTCTCCTACTAGGAAAAATAGACTTTTCTTAGACTGTGAAGGTATTTCTGAAGACTTTTTTGAAAATTCACATGAGAGAAAAAAAGTCTGGTTATGTAATTATGAATGAAAATTAGAGAAATTATTTTCCAATGTGATCTTTAGAGTCAGTGGCTCTCCTGAGATAATAGTGAGTTTGTCCTTTTTTTTTTTTTGGACCAAAGTTGGTAGCTTTATGTCGCTACAGTATACTTCAAGGTTGTCCAGAATGGGAGACTTTACATAATATGTTACATTTCTCAGTTCTTGCCAAGGGGCTATAAAAAGCTCAGGTGCCATAGTCTGATAGATATTCCAGAGGTGGGGATGGACATTTTGCTTCTAATCATATGCTAATTTATTTTCATGTGTGTTGTTTATTACTTTGAGAATTTCTCAATGCATTCTTGAAGCATTTTCCTTAGGAAGTAAATATATCTAATTTTTACTGAATTTAGCATTCAAAAATGTTTGTTCTTTCTAGTTTTGTTTAAACAGAGACATGAGTAAATTACAGATAAGGAACTATTTCTAGATTAAGAACATTACTTATATGATATCATTGCTCAGTCAATTCTTTTCTCCCAGTATTAGACATATTAACAGAATCAAAAGACAGAATATAAATAGAAAATAAGTGATGTTCATAATAACAATCATCTGCAAACATAAAATGGAGCAGAGTATGGGATTTGAAATAACCAAGATATTTAAATTTCTTGTGTGAGCCTATGAAAATTTATTAAATTTTTGGCCTCAATTTCTTTCTTAATAAAAATAGAATTAATAAAATTTATGTTTCCTTGTTGTAGAGAATAGGTGAAAAAATAAAGAACATATACATTTTTGAACATATGTATATTTTTATTTATTTTGTACAGTAGATAGCACTTCAGTAGGTATTCAAGAAATGGTACATTAATTTTGTTGGTACTTAGAATGCATTATAGTTTACAAATATTGTTTTCTTATAGAGTAATATTTTCTTGCTACTTTCCCTTTTTTACATATAAGAACCTGAAAGTCTGAGAGGTTAGATGATTTTCTCCAGCTTTTACATGTAGAAACTTTCTAAGTGATGGGTTCATACTTATTCCACAAATAGTCTAATGTTTCACATTATCTAATTTAATCATTGCAACAATGGAAGAAACTGAAGCACAGAGACTTTAAATCATTTTCCAATGATCACACAGCTAAAGTGCAAGAAATTAGGAGACAAGACCCCTATATCTGCCAGATAGATCTCAATCTCTTAATACTAGAGTGCTCTGAACCCAAATGAGGCCAAGGAGATCATGCTACATTTCCAATTTAATCTCCATTCTCTCCTTTGCTGTATTTTTTATCTTCTAACTATACAAACCACTTACTGTTCCCCAAACATACCATCTACTTTCCAACATGTTTTACTCACACCCTGAATTTTTATTCCCACTTTTGTTTACTAATTACATTCCTAGTGTTCTCCCAAGTTTTGTGTACACTGACCTTCCCTTTGAATTCCTTCAGTGAACTACAGGCAAAATCATATTATCTTTGTGTTTCCACAGGTCCTTATACAATAATTTCTGATAACATTTATAACCCTTTCTAAGCCAAAAATAAAATATCCAATCACATTTTTAGAACTATGTGTCTGATCTAAGCATTTTACATTTTTATGCATTTAAGCATCACAAAAATTTAATGGGTTGTTACTATCATCATCCTACTTTCACAGACACTCAGTGAGGTAAACTTCCTAAGTTCACCAGCTCAGCCTTCATATGCTTCCGTTTTTCACGTTACATGTTTTTCCACCCATTCACATTCACATTTCCATGTATTCTATATTTCTAGTTTCTCACTTGTAGATAGCAGACAGTTAGCTTTTGCTTATGGATCCATTCTGGACATCTCCATCTCTTAGTTGGGATTTTCATAACAAATGTGGCCTTACTGGTGTGATGGTTGTTTATGGAACAAACTGCAAAGTGAACACAGAAACTAGAGAGGAGGGAAGTCATCCCGGGGGAGACAGTATTTGGTTTCACCCTTCAAGAGCAAATGAAGAAGGTTGGCCATGCATGATGACAATAGCATCACTGACAGAGGAAAGAACATGTGCAAAGGCACAAAATCTGCAAGGCAGCAGAAGTGTAGTATAAGGAGATGTTTGGCCATATATCTTTTTTATATGCTTCTCTATAGAAGCGCTTGATGCCTTCTACTGGAGGATTGAGTTTTGCTGTCACATTTATACCAGATGAACCCTTTGTACTTTACATCTCCTGGCAGAACCCTGACTAACTGGGCCAGGTTTGGATGTGTTAGTTAAGTTAGATTCCCCAGATCTGCCTTTTGAGGATTAGAACTAGGAAACGTGGACACTCATATTGCAAAATGGTGACACACCAAAAAACATATCTGATGAGGGGAAAAAGAACTAAAGGTTTATGTAGTAGTTTTGTCTTCATTTACAGAGAACAGTATATTCCTTTCAACATCATTTCCATTTAGTAGCATGGCACTATTTATTCTAGCCATATAGATCTCTTTGGTTTACTGCAATGATGTTTTCAAGATTCCCATGGTGCCTTTTCTGGCTAGCCTAGGAGAGAGAGTAGCAAAAATGACAGCTTATACAATCACGGCAAAGATCGTGTGAGTGAATAAAAAAGAGAAATCCACTTAGTTCTTTCCATTTTATTTGCACTATTTCAGTGTCATGTCATGAATATTTAATGATGCCTCACCGATATAGAGAAATAGCAGGGTGATATGAACTAGAATGAGAATGGATACTAACATGATGAGAGATGGTTATGTTTTTATGTGTTCTATAAAGTCCCATATATAGTTACGGAATTCTATAAATAATGCCAATACTAGCTTAATACATTCAGTACCTGATGTTCCATTTGAGACTCAGATTGACCATGTTTTCATATTAAAGAAAAATAACACTAATCCAAAACAATTTGAAGGAATGGAAAACACTACAAATCAAAGTTGTGAAGAAATGATAGACCATTTTCTTTATGTTAAAAAAAAGAGTAAAAAGTGTTGAATTATGGCAGAGACTTGAATGGACCATAATGAACCCCAGTGGCTGAAAGCAGATTCAAAATAAATGGAGATAATTAACAGATTGGAGATCTGCAAGCAACAGGTAATTGGATTATCAATGGATAATTTGTTTCCATGGACATTTTTACTATCTGCACATCTGCAATATTTCATTCTTGTCATTTTGTTCTCTGAAAGAATGTCCTGAAAACTCAGTTAATCCCCTGTATGATCTCTGTAATTAAGTTATTTTGAAGAGATGGGTACTGCATTTTTATCCTCAAACAACATCCAAATCCCTCATTTTAATTACAAATGACACTTTATTTCCGCTGCTTTCTACTGACCCTTTGAAAAGAGTGAAGTTTTTTCATTCTCTAGGGAGTACAAACCCAAATTTAATAACTTTAATCTTTTAAAATATTGATCGTTAATCTGGGTCTTTTTGCTAGTCATAATAATTCAACATTTCAAGTTTCAAATATCTTTCACCAAATTTCTAACTTGGTTATAAATTTGAAAGTTTGAATTGTGCAATGAGCCTCCACATTACCTGTTTTGCTGATTACAGTCATGTCAAGGCAATGACAGTCAATTTTCTTTTTCTTTAGAGAATATGGAAGACCACTTCCCTGTGTTTGTGGGAAAAGAAGGGGGTGGCTTTCAACATTCTCATAAAGATTTTGTTCAATCTAGCTAAAGCATGTAGCAAAGTTTCAAACACACAAAAAATCAGACAATAAGACCAAGACTATCAACCCATCAGGTCCAAAGTCACAGAAATGGTAAACCAATAATTTTGTGAGGGGGCCATTATGTGTGACAGAAACACCATTAATAATTCTTGACCTTGGTTCCCATATCCATTTATTCCGTAAAGAGCACACTCAGAAGCCAGACACACTGGCTTCCTATTCCCATTTTCACCTCTTATTAGCTATATACTGTTGTATAAATTATTAAACACCTTGATTTCAGTGTTTTCATCTATGAGTAGAACATAATATTAATCCTCAAATGCCAAATCTGCAGAAATGATTGGAAGAGTAATGAAGGTCTTAGAACAATGTCTCTTAACACGTAGTTATCATTATGTTAACATTTATTATTGTTATTATAGTCAATAGAATAACCATGGTTGTGTGAACTCATAGTTCAATGAAGCTGTGAAAGTGATCTTGAATTTAACCGGATGTTACTATGATATTGTTAAGTGTTGTGGTGCTACAAGAATGAATCCCTTTGTCAAGTTCTATGGTCCTCAAGACTGAACCAAAGATATTTAAATATTATATGATTGATATCTCATTAAATATTACATAATTGACTAAAAATTGCAATTTTTAAATGAAAAGTATGCTGCTTTTAAATATCGTATTAGAACATTTTAGGACAACTTGACACCATATTTGTTAATTTATTTTTTTGGATTCATGACATTTACATAAGTTTTCAGAAAGTTTGATAGAACATTGAAATACTTAGAAGGGTTGTTTATTTATTAAATTTATAAAGACCACTGGAACCATTTGAAATATATAATGAAAAAAATTAATTGAGTGCCCTTAAAAATAATTGTCAAAATTTTGTTTTTACAAAAACAAGAGTTAGTATCCTGAAGTAATAGATTTCAAAATATATATAAACTTTTAATATTTAAATGAAAGAAACTCTGGATAATCTTTCCTTGAGGGAAAAATCGTCAAGGGAATGTGTGTGTGTATATGTATATTCATTAGTATCATATTTAACAATCATTATCATCTTCAAATTGGCTGGATAATTTACCATCAACCTTTACTCCTTTAGAATATGAAATTTTTCTGAAATTTTGAAACAAATTTGAAAATTGTTTGGGGTTCCAGATATTGTACCTGGAAATCATAAATTGGATAATAATAATGTTTAATTTGTTGAGATTTTGAGAGAAAGGATAACATACGTATTTGCACTATCCTCTGTAGTCTGAGACAAGTATTATATTTCAAGGTCAAAAAGACCATTGGTAACTGGAGCCTTCTTATTTGAGCAGGATCACATGAATATGGGAAGTCAATGAGTATAAAGTTCTATGGTACTAGTGGGAAAAGCAATGGCTACAAGAGAATGAGAATATTTAGACCCTCAAAACTTCTGCCACTTCTCTGTGTTTTTCAAAAAAAAAAGATGGAAGACCATTCCATACTCTTGGATCGGAAGAATAAGCATTGTTAAAATGTCTATACTGCCTAGAGCAATCTATACTTTTAATGCCATTCCGATCAAAATTCCACTGGTATTTTTCAGAGCTGGAACAAATAATCCTAAAATTTGTATGGAATCAGAAGAGACCCCGAATTTCTAAGGAAATGTTGAAAAACACAAATAAAACTGGCGGCATCATGTTACCTGATTTCAAGCTTTACTACAAAGCTGTGATCACCAAGACAGCATGGTACTGGCATAAAAACAGACACATAGACCAGTGGAACAGAGTAGAGAGCCCAGATATGGACCCTCAACTCTGGTCAAATAATCTTCGACAAAGCTGGAAAAAATATACAGTGGAAAAAAGACAGTCTCTTCAATAAATGGTGCTGGGAAAATTGGACAGTTATATGTAGAAGAATGAAACTCGACCATTCTCTTACACTGTACACAAAGATAAACTCAAAATGGATAAAAGACCTCAATGTGAGACAGGAATCCATCAGAATCCTAGAGGAGAACATAGGCAGTAACCTTTTTGATATCAGCCACAGCAACTTCTTTTAAGATATGTCTACAAAGGCAAAGGAAACAAAAGCGAAAATGAACTTCTGGGACTTCATCAAGATCAAAAGCTTCACAGCAAAGGAAATAGTCAAAAAAACAAAGAGGCAAACCAAGGAATGGGAGAAGATATTTGCAAATGACAGTACAGACAGAAGGTTGATATCCAGGATCTATAATGAACTTCTCAAACTCAACACACACAAAACAGATAATCATATCACAAAATGACAGAAGATATGAACAGACACTTCTCCAATGAAGATATACAAATGGCTATCAGACACATGAAAAAATGTTCATCATTACTAGCCATCAGGGAGATTCAAATTAAAACCACATTGAGATACCACCTCACACCAGTTAGAATGGCCAAAATTAGCAAGATAGGAAACAACGTGTGTTGGAGAGGATGTGGAGAAAGGGAACCCTCTTACACTGTTGGTGGGAATGCAAGTTGGTGCAGCCACTTTGGAGAACAGTGGGGAGATTCCTCAAGAAATTAAAAATAGATCTTCCCTATGACCCTGCAATTGCACTACTGGGTATTTACCCCAAAGATAAAGATGTAGTGAAAAGAAGGGCCATCTGTACCTCAATGTTCATAGCAGCAATGGCCACGGTCACCAAACTGTGGAAAGAACCAAGATTCCCTTCACTGGACGAATGGATAAGGAAGATGTGGTCCATATACACGATGGAGTATTATGCCTCCATCAGAAAGGATGAATACCCAACTTTTGTATCAACATGGGTGGGATTGGAAGAGATTATGCTGAGTGAAATAAGTCAAGCAGAGAGAGTCAAGTATCATATGATTTCACTTATTTGTGGAGCATAACAAATAACAGGGAGGACAGGGGGAGATGGAGAGGAGAAGGGAGTTGAGGGAAATTGGAGGGGGAGATGAACCATGAGAGACTATGGACTCTGAAAAACAATCTGAGGGTTTTGAAGGGGCAGGGGATGGGTGGTTGGGGGAGCCAGGTGGTGGGTATTATGGAGGGCACATATGGCATGGAGCACTGGGTGTGGTGCAAAAACAATGAATTCTGTTACGCTGAAAAGAAATTAAAAAAAAAAGGCTTTTCTTTAAAAACTGTTATGTTTGCACATTTTATATGATTCTGCCATTATTTTCTCTTTGTTCTTCTCCAGATTTGAATAAAGTGCTTTTGTAATTGGGATTGTAATAGTTTCTGGTCTCAGTTATCACCTTAGTGGAACCAAAGATAGGATTTCTGTACACATTTAGAGAAGTGTTTTGGAAGGTCAGTGATCCTTGTGGGGGGAGGCAAACAGAGAAGGGAAGAGGCAAGAGCTAAAATTTGCTGATAATATAGCAGGTACCTACTGTCATCAATTTGTGATCCCTTAATAACAATCCTCTTGGCATAATTATCCATGTTTAAAGATTACAAATGACCCAACCAAAAATCCGAGATTGTGACTAATGTCACATAGTGATTAGTAGGATGACTGTCAAATTCAAGTCTGATGCTGAAGTCTTTAATTTTCCTAAAAATAGTAAAGGAAATAAAAACAAGTGATAAAGCCAGATTTGTTTCTCACCTTTTCTGTTCCTCTATTTTAATTTTTTAAATGTGTATCTTTATTTGACCTTTATAATTAAATTTATCATGAGAAGTCTATTTGCTTATCCCTGAGAGGCATATTATTATGTTCTATGTCTGCTAGTTTGAATATCTCACTAATTTACGGAAGTCATTTTTCATTCTTAATTTATTTTTTGTCTGTTATTTTCCATTTTGTTTTTGCCACATGGTATTAAATCGTACAAGAACCTTTCTTAATGATTCTCTAAAATATATGGAATCAATGCCCATGGCCAAATTTATTTGCTTTCACTGGAAGAGTAATGTTAATGTCAAGTGTCTGTGATTTTCCCTTTAGGATCTGTTTTAATGACTGTATGTTTAGGTAATCCATGACTTTTGAATGTGTACCAAAGTGAATTGCTTTGCCTCACACCATTGTAACAATCCATTCAGCCAGAAGAGGCCAACAGAACACAAATTAATGACATTTGCATTGATTCGGTGTGAGTCTAAGTTACTGTAATGGGAATGTCTACACTGTTTTGAATATTTTTTTAAACTGGCTTTGAAGAAGTAGTGTAACTCTTTCCTCAATGTATCACCAATTGATTTGATGAGGAGATGAAATTATAGCTATCTGTTCCCATTGTTTACTTGGTGCCAGACATTATGTTAAATATATTACAAGCATTTTCTCAATAGGATATGGGCTTTAATTAGTTGAGGGTTATTTATTTATTTGTGTGTGTTTTTTTAACAAAAGTTTTATGCTAAAGCTTGTATCAGAATGCAAAATAGAAGTTTCTGATGATAGTTTTCTTAAAAAAAAAAGCCATTTTATTACCACTGTATTTCTGTAGTATTCCTGAGAATATAAGAAGATAGAATTAGAGAAAGAGTGAGGGAAGTTGCCTTGTAGCACTTGGGACTTTCAGGTAATTTGGGGCTGCAAAATTGTCAATGGAGTTGCCATTTCTTCGTAGTGCCTCTTTGGAAAGACTATTTCCTGTGGTTGCGGCAACAGTTCTGAGGTTCTGTTCAGGCTTTGCAGCAAGGGAGGAACTGTTAAAAATCTTGATAGAGGGTGACTACAGATTAATCACTAAGTGGACCAGGGACTTCTTCATGACCACCTGATAGTTTGTATCAGCTTTTCTCCCCTTAGCTCTGTCTGGTTACACGGAAGGTCTCTGACAGCCGTTGGGTATGGTGGCTTCACTGCATTCTTCATGGAGACATTCTGCACATTATTTCTGTGTTCTGAGTCTTTCTCTATATTTATTCTTTTATTTTAAAGCAATTCATTTAGTGACCACTGTATGTCAAACTCTGACAATTCTCATCTTCCTGCAGATCATTTCTTCATGTGTTATCTTAGACACACAAAAAATGAATATTACTTTTTACTTCTGAGGCTGTACCATAGAGATAAAGTATTTTGTGGGAGTCATTTGTATAAGCAGTTTCTATTTTTAAAAATATGCAAATTAGAAAAGGCTTAAGAAGTGACTCCAGTACTTTGACTAAGGCAGGGCTCAGTAAATAGAAATTTACAGCTACTGTCCCTCTTTCATAGATGAAGCAATTAACTGGGTTGGTGAGTTAAGGAAATTTGCTGAACTGATATGCCTATTAAGTGTTAGAGATGAAAAGAGATCTTGGTTTCATCAAATATCTGGACTCTTAATAACTAATTAAAATATTTAAACTTTTAGTGACAGAGATGATGCAAAAGATTTGATTCTACAATATTAGTTTCTTTGTTCTTCAAATTTTATGAATGCTGATGTTTTAAGACTCTGAAGGCTGCGTCGCTTGTAAATGACTTAAACACAATTTCTAATGAGGATTGTTAAAGCAGTGGAAATCAATTACTGTTCTTGAATTAAGAGACAGACTTTCTTTTTCTAGGGATACACAGTTTGCAACACCTAAATGACTTTTCTGAGTTAAATTCATTGAATAGGACCCTCTCAAATGGGCAATATTTATTCTCTGAGAAAAGTTATTAAAACAGTTGAATCATAATCTAAATATTTTGCAGCATGTCTGCATATTTTGGTGTCTTGTACCCAGGCATAGTTTGCCAACTAGTAGAGCTTAAGTTGAAAACATGTTATGGGGGGATGCCTGGGTGGCTCAGTCGGTTAAGTGTTAAGAGTCCTGGGCTGAGCTCCTTGCTCAGAGGGGAGCCTGCTTCTTCCTCTGCCTGCCACTCCCACTCTTGATTTTGGCTCAGTTTGTGATCTTGGGGTCATGAGATAGAGCCCCGTGGCTTCACATTCAGTGGAGAGTCTGCTTGAAATTCTCTCCCTCTCCTTTTGCCCCTCTCCTTGTTTATATGTGCATGCTCTCTCTTTCTCTCTCAAATAAATAAAATCTTTAAAAAAATGTTATAAATGTATTTATACCTATCTTTATATATCTACTTTACCAGTTTGTCTGAAAAGGACTCATTTCAATTTATAAACTGGCTGATTGGTCCAACAAAAGAAACATTTAGATCATGGGAATAAGTTGCACTCTTTGCACATGTTTACAAAAATAAGCAACTTATCTTCCTGGTCTTCTTTTGCTAAAATAATGAAGATGTGATGATGCACAGCAGGTGCCATGGCTGTTCTCTTCTTCATGGTGGGACTCATTTTCTACAAAACTCTGGATGTCCCCATTCACATAGACTGCATTTTTGCTTTACCTTACCTCTTTTACCATGTGTTATTTTTTCTGCTCTGTTGCATTTAGTTAGGTCTTCCAGAAATATCTGCCAAAATATTTGATAATTTTTGATGGCACCACTGGCTTACTTGAATTCTTACATGGTGGCAAGCCATGACTTCAAGTTTGAAGAATGTCCTTGCTCTCCTAAGTAGTAACTCAGTATTTGATAGACATGCAAATTCCATAAGACAAAAATAAGCCAATTTGTTGGGATTTTATCTACTACCAAAGATATTGTCTGTTCAGGAAAAAAGTAATGGAAACACTGTTACAGGTATTGGAAGCAGTTATTAAATAAATAAGTAAAAGAAGAAAATTTTCTTTTGTCTGTTGAAACCTTCTGATGTTGTCAAGTAATTTTATATCTGATGTTCAAGGGAGATAGGGCTGCTCTCTTCAAAGGCTTGTGAGAAAAAAAATCAACTTTGCAACTTCTGAGAAAGAGAGGAAGAAGGTAATGATGAGAAAATGTTTGTGTTATTCCTCAAATCAAAGAGAAATTTGAAAGTATTAATGAAAAGTCTCCCTGGGAAACTAAACATTATTAATACTAACAGGTTGATGGAATGATACAGTGTTCTTTTTCTATTTCATTTGAAAATATGGAAAGGATAATATTTTAATGGTTAAGGAAATCCAGTTTATATTTTTATAGTCCTTGTATGTGTGTGTTTTCTTTCACATCTAACTTATTAGAAAGACATATTGATTCTCTTCTCACTGATACACAGGTGAAGAGATCATTAGAATATGTATAACCTGACTTAATCATATGGGTAGATTACTGATGTATTTGTTTACAGAGAAGAGTGTCTTTCATCTTAATAATATGTTTTTAGACATTCAGCCTACAGGAGGATATATATTACCATTTTTCCTCCATACACCCGAGAAAAATCACTTGTTGACACCAACCAATAGTGTTTATAACACATTTGTTAAAGAATACTTTTCAAGAAAAAGTAAAATCATGACTCTCATACAGAGATAAAATGAACATGCAATAAAGACTGAACTTAACTCATTATTAATGAGGTAACTGATAAGATGTTACAACTAGTTCAAAAGAGAATGCCAAGAACAGACACATTTATTAATCAAGAATATTAAAATATTAAAATGAATGTGCAAATGAGGGAGAGCAAACTGGGTTCTAACACTGTGGCAGAGAGAAGTCAATTGAACCTTCACCTTTATTTTCATGTTTATACATCATAATCATTTTGCACTTCCATGAATTATCTATAAATTGTTATCTATAATTTGCAAGTAGCTCAAAGACAACGAAATATTGGAATCAGAGAACTAGGAAATGTGTGTGGTAAAAAGTACATATTTTTCCACTGGAGATATCCAGTAATTTCTTATACTTACTTCAAATTGTCTTACACACTGTAGTGTTCTGGTTAATATGTTAGCTGCCTCTCTGATTATGTTCTGCATATTTGTACATTTTTTTCCTTCTAGCTAAGTACTGGCTTCTCTGGTCAAGAACTGTGCTTTTAATTTTGTTTGTTTGTTTGTCTCCTTGCTATTCCCAATATAGGAATGGGAGAAAATGGCTACTTCTTAAATAACTGTGGAATTAAATTATAACATTAGGTATTGTTGGTCAACCACAATTAAACTTCGATATTCATGGTGTGTTCAATAACACACTGTGAAAAATGTTTTTGGAAGCTTAGGGGAAGATTGTTCTGCTTGGTGTAACTGGATGAATAGCAACACTTTCAACCTTGTTTCATACCCTTCATTTATGTATGCTTTTATAGATTTTAACTGGTGAGAATTCCTTTGACCCCATCTTAGCCTAAACATCCAAAAAAAAAAAAATGGGTAGAACTTTAAATGAGACATATCTAGATTCTAATCCAGCTCTACACTTTAACCCATAGGAGCTGTGTGACCATAGAGAGAGATGATTGTTGACACTTAGTTTTTTTTCTTTTTCATTTTTTAAACTGAGATAATAACACCATAACCCAAGAATGTTATGAGGGTTATATAACATATATTAAAAGCTTATCCTATGGAGGAATGCATAAATACTATTTTCCTCTTCCTCTTTTTTCCTAATTTAATTTAAATTAAATGAGCAAAAAATCAAACAGAAGACTCATACTCTGCTGAACACAGCTTCAGACTTGAAATTAGCCTGAATACTCAAAATAGATTAAAAAAAAATGCTTGAATCATTTTAGTTTATAAGATTAGTCTATAGCATTGCTTTAAACTTGAAGATGGAAAATGTACTTTAAGCTTAGGACAACTTTTTCAAAAACTAATACCTTGCTCCATAATAATTAGAAAAAGCTGAGTTTATTAAAGGATATTTCTCCCTTTTTACCTGTTAGAAGATAAAAAATGTCAGAATATTTATGGAATGCAAATATTTCCTCTTGTATTCCATTCATTCTACGCCCCCCCCCCCATTTCTCTCTCTCTCTCTTTCTCTCTCTCTTCATAATTAGGGGAGTCATCCAATTCAGGAAATAGATTAACCATTGTATTTATATTCCAGAACAGAAAATATCAGCATTCAGACAGAACATTCAGTATGTATGCAGAGTTAGTCTAACATTCCCTTATTCCTTTCGTATATAAAAACTAAAAATCAGTCTCTTGAAAGGCCTAATTATTTGGATGGGAGTAGTATATGATATTTTCTTTACCAATCCCAAATGGTCATATATATAAATTTCCCTTTACATGCTATTTCTTCATTTGTAGTTTACAGAGGGCCTTTCAGTTACCACAGCAAAAAATCAGCATGGGAGTTGCATACTTTAATACGATTTTAAACAATACTTATTCTCTCAGAAACAAAATTTGCCCTCTTTGTTTGCTAGTATTTTTATGGCAGCTACATAATTATTTTCCCTCTAAAAAACAAAACAGAACAAAAAACCAAACCCAAAAAGAAAATAACAAAACAAAACAAAACCCCACCAAAACAACAAAAACAGCGACTGCATCTGCTGAGGAGAGAAAGCATTTGGAGCAACTTTAATTACTGCACTGTTTTATTTGTGAATTATTTGTCAGAACAATTTTGTTACCTTATCGTCTCCTTGAGGTTGGTGACTATTTAAAAATAAATGCAAGCTAAACGTAAATAAATGGATATATCATGTCCTCTGGAAAACATCTGAATAATGGGAAATTAAGTGCTGTCATTGCCGTCGATATATTTAGAGATTCCTGGGCTTCTGCAGAGATTTTTAGCATATGTGAGGTCATTTTAAGTGGTTCTTCAGTAAAAGGGTTTTCAGAGACTGAAAAATCCCTTCTAAAGCCCAATCACAGGAAAGTTAAAACAAAAACAAACAAAAAAAACCTTCAAATTTTACTACAGTAAATTCTAATGCTCTAGGATTTGGAATCCAGAACTTGGTAGATTGTATCTTGAGTACTTTGGCATTTGGAAGCTTATCTTAAAGGAGCTGAAATTAAAAAAAAAAAAATGCAGGCCATGTACTGAAGAGAGCTGACAGTGCTCACGTGACCAGCATTCTAGATGATTTTAATTTATGGGCTGATCAGATGTGAACCAAATCCTACTTCCTTCTCATTAGTGATAATTAACAATTAATGGAGCAGGAGAGAAGTCAATCTTACAAGATTCTTTTCTTCTTTATAAGAGATCTGATTATAGGTTACATTTTCCCTTTAGAAATTTTGCACACACTAAGATAGTGGTTAATATAGGGGGTTAAAAAGTGCCTAAATTTCCGAATTAGTTACATTGCATATCAGTAAAACTTCAAAAATATTAAAGACTAACTTCAAGGAAAGGGTAATTCAGAATGGAAGAGACTTCGCATTGTCCACTTTTTAAAAAAATATTTTATTTATTTGACAGAGAGAAATCACAACTAGGCAGAGAGGCAGGCAGAGAGAGAGGAGGAAGCAGGCTCCCTGCGGAGCAGAGGAGCAGCCCGATGTGGGGCTCCATCCCAGGACCCTGGGATCATGACCCGAGCCGAAGGCAGAGGCTTTAACCCACTGAGCCACTCAGGTGCCCCGCATTGTCCACTTTTTTAAACAATTGATATGTAGTCAGGATATGTTGTGATGAAGAACAAAAAGTCATGGCAAGAAATGAACACAGGTTTCAACTGTACATCCAGCTGAGAGTCCAGTTCGTCCAAAACCAAACTTTTTATCCTGTCTCTACTTTGCTCCTACTCCAATATTCGTTCAGATTGAGTGAAGGTTATTGCCCCAGTTGTTCACACCAAATACTTTGAAGCTTTTCCTGATACCTTCCTTATTATTTTTGGTCCATCAACTTCTTAGGCTATTGATTCTACCTCCTAAATATCGTTAGAATTTGTTTACTGTCTTTTTCTCTATGTTCATCACCCTGGACTAAACTATGAGCCTCTCGAGAGTGTCCTGCAGAAACACTGTGACTGGCTTCTGTCTTAGGGTTTTGTCATTCTTTTAATTATTTCTTAATCATATAGTCAAAGTAGTCCTCAAAATCTGATTATGTCAATCCAACTCATTCTACCTCTCTACCCCCCAACACACGCACACACACAGTTAAAAATGAATTCATTTTAGGAGAAATTCTCAAACACATAACATGGCTTATTGTTTCCTGAATAATCTGTCCTGTCTGTCTCTCCAGCCTCTGTATCTAAACTCATATATCTGCCCTTTAACTACCCAGCCTTGAACAATTGAATTTTTGTGCCAGCATTCCCTGCAAAACTTTGAGGCTCACTATGATGGGACTGATAGTTTAGTTTAATGTGGATTGTGTAGCTAGGTATGAAGTTACCTTTGCTGAAACTATGTGGTTTTCTGAACCAAAACTGTGACATTCTGGAAACAGATGGAAAGCTTGCTAACAAACAAACCCACCAGTATCTACTAGATGAGTATTTCTAAAATTTTAACCTGCATAGGAATTACCTAGGATGTTGTTAAAATGCAGATTCTGATAAGGGGTGGGCCCGAGATTTTGTTTGTCTAACAAGTTTCCAGGTGATGTTGATGCTGCTGGTCACCAGACATCTGAGCAGTAAGGCGTTAGAGTGTTTTCCTTACATGTGTATCAGATAAAGTGGAATCATTAGAATCTGAGCTTGGGAGTCAGAGATGCTACGATTCAAATCCTGAAATCAGTTTTTACTTGTTGGCCAACTTTGGAAAGTTACATAAAGCCTCAAAGCCTCCGTTTTCATATCCGTTAAAGATCAGCACCTATACAGAGGCTCTTCTGAATATTAAGAAAGACTATATATTCATAGTGCTTCATATAAGTTTGCAATGTTCAATATTGTTATATGCATACTGATTTATGGGATAAAACACAACACACTAGTTAAGATCATTACTTTCAAAAAAGTTACTGTGTTCAGAGAAAGAACAAACATGGCTATGTGAAAATCTATGAGGTTTCATTCAATCCAAAAATGTCATTACCAGTGACATAAAAATGTAATTATTAGTAAAAATCAATAAAAGTATAATACTTTTATAATTCATTAGATGGAAACTAAATTAATGGAGTTTTCTCGTGGCTGTATTTCTTTTTAATATATATTCGGAGAAGACAATTTAGAATAAAATTATAATTCTTTCCAAGACTAAAAAAGATGTAGTCTCCATTTATTTATCTGCTTTCAGAATTAACATGTAACTTTAAAAAGAAATTAAGACATATATTGGTCAGGTGAAAATATTTTGATTCATTTTTTTTTGATATGCTTAGAATTCTATGAAATAAGACGTAATGTACATGTATCTAAATTGCACTTCAACATCAAATTACAACTTACATTGGGAACGTTAGTTCCTTCTTGAATTCTGCGAGAGAAGCAGACTATGTTACTTTTGCCATGTTTGTCCAGTTGAAGTAGACAACTGACAGAAAGATGAGAACACACATGTTCTCTTACTGAGGTCAGTGTTTCTGGTTGAAAGAAAAGGACCTAAGTCTTTACTGGATGAACTCATTTTCATTTGGCTGCAAATTGAGAATAACATAGACAGAGGGGTGGGTGGGAGATGTATTTAGCCAAATTTGAATTGATGGAGGAAAAGAGTGACAGTAACCTCACAGATGAAGATGTTGTAGGACCTTCTCACTGTCCCCTTTGAGTTAAGATAGAAAGGATATGCCTCAATATTAATGTCCTTGAAAATTATAATTTGCATTCAAATGATTGTGCAATCAGCAACAAAGTCCTATCTTTATGTTAAAATTCAGTGCTAACCTTACAAAACATACAAATGGAGTAGGAAATGTGCATATATTATAAACTGGGATGAATATTTTTTTAAATGTAATATTTGGAGTAATATATCCCTAATTTTCCCTGAAAGGAGTTACTGTTTTATGAAAAGTGACATAAGAGACGTGACTAAATTCAACCCAAAACTTAATTTAAAAACATGAAAAAAAGCAGCAGCCGCCACAGTACTGATGGTATTTGATGACGGTCTGATGGCACTTGCTTCTTCTTTCTTTTTTTTAATGGTATTTGGTTCTTCTTCTTTTTTTTTTTTCTAATTTTTAAAATTTTTATAAACATATAGTATATTTTTATCCCCAGGGGTACCGGTCTGTGAATCACCAGGTTTACACACTTCACAGCACTCATCATAGCATATACCCTCCCCAATGTCCATAACCCCACCCTCCTCTCCCAACCCCACTCCCCCCAAAAACCCTCAAGTTGTTTTGTGAGATTAAGAGTCATTTATAGTTTGTCTCCCTCCCAATCCCATCTTGATTCATTTATTCTTCTACCCGCATAACCCCCCCATGTTGAATCTCCACTTCCTCATATCAGGGAGATCATATGATAGTTGTCTTTCTCCAATTGACTTATTTCGCTAAGTATGATACCCTCTAGTTCCATCCATGTTTTTGCAAATGGCAAGATTTCATTTCTTTTGATGGCTGCATAGTATTCCTTTGTGTATATATACCACCTCTTCTTTATCCATTCATCTGTTGATGGACATCTAGGTTCTTTCCATAGTTTGGCTATTGTAGACATTGCTGTTATAAACATTTGGGTGCATGTGCCCCTTCAGATCACTATGTTTGTATCTTTAGGGTAAATACCCAGTAGTGCAATTGTTGGGTCATAGGGTAATTCTATTTTCAACATTTTGAGGAACCTCCATGCTGATTTCCAGAGTGGTTGCACCAGCTTGCATTCCCAAAAACAGTGTAGGAGGGTTCCCCTTTCTCCGCATCCTCGCCAGCATCTGTCATTTCCTGACTTGTTAATTTTAGCCATTCTGACTGGTGTGAGGTGATATCTCATTGTGATATTGATTTGTATTTCCCTGATGCCGAGCGATGTGGAGCACTTTATCATGTGTCTGTTGGCCATCTGGATGTCTTCTTTGCAGAAATGTCTGTTCATGTCTTCTGCCCATTTCTTGATTGTATTATTTGTTCTTTGGGTGTTGAGTTTGCTAAGTTCTTTATAGATTTTGGACACTAGCCCTTTATCTGGTGTGTTGTTTGCAAATATCTTCTCCCATTCTGTCAGTTGTCTTTTGGTTTTGTTAACTGTTTCCTTTGCTGTGCAAAAGATTTTGATCTGGATGAAATCCCAGTAGTTTATTTTTACCCTTGCTTCCCTTGCCTTTGGCGATGTTCCTAGGACAACCTTGCTGCGGCTGCGGTCAAAGAGGTTGCTGCCTGTGTTCTCCTCAAGGATTTTGATGGATTCCTTTCTCACATTGAGGTCCTTCATCCATTTTGAGTCTGTGTGGTGTAAGGAAGTGGTCCAATTTCATTTTTCTGCATGTGGCTGTCCAATTTTCCCAGCACCATTTATTGAAGAGGCTGTCTTTTTTCCATTGGACATTCTTTCCTGCTTTGTCGAAGATGAGTTGACCATAGAGTTGAGGGTCTATTTCTGGGCTCTCTATTCTGTTCCATTGATCTATGTGTCTGTTTTGTGCCAGTACCATGCTGTCTTGATGATGACAGCTTTGTAATAGAGCTTGAAGTCCGGAATTGTGATGCTACCAAATTTGGCTTTCTATTTCAATATTCCTTTGGTATTCGAGGACTTTTCTGGTTCTGTATAAATTTTAAGATAATTTGTTCCATTTCTTTGAAAAAAATGCATGGTATTTTGATAGGGATTGCATTAAATGTGTAGATTGCTTTAGATAGCATAGACATTTTCACAATATTTATTCTTCCAATCCAGGAGCATGGAACATTTTTCCATTTCCTTGTGTCTTCCTCAATTTCTTTCATGAGTGCTTTATAGTTTTCTGCATATAGATTCTTAGCCTCTTTGGTTAGGTTTATTCCTAGGTATCTTATAGTTTTGGGTGCAATTGTAAATGGGATTGACTCCTTAATTTCTCTTTCTTCTGTCTTGTTGTTGGTGTACAGAAATGCAACTGATTTCTGTGCATTGATTTTATATCCTGACATGTTACTGAATTCCTGTACAAATTCTAGCAGTTTTGGAGTGGAGTCTTTTGGGTTTTCCACATATAGTATCATATCATCTGTGAAGAGTGATAGTTTGACTTCTCCTTTGCTGATTTGGATGCATTTAATTTCCTTTTGTTGTCTGATGGCTAGGCTAAGACTTCTAGTACTATGTTGAATAGCAGTGGTGATAATGGACATCCCTGCCATGTTCCTGACCTTAACAGAAAAGCTTTCAGTTTTTCTCCATTGAGAATGATATTTGCGGTGGGTTTTTCATAGATGGCTTTGATAATATTGAGGTATGTGCCCTCTATCCCTACACTTTGAAGAGTTTTGATCAGGAAGGGATGCTGTACTTTGTCAAATGCTTTTTCAGCATCTATTGAGAGTATCATATGATTCTTGTTCCTTCTTTTATTAATGTGTTCTATCATATTGATTGATTTGTGGATGTTGAACCAACCCTGCAGCCCTGGAATAAATCCCACTTGGTCGTGGTGAATAATCCTTTTAATGTACTGTTGAATCCTATTGGCTAGTATTTTGGTGAGAATTTTTGCATCTGTGTTCATCAAGGATATTGGTCTGTAGTTCTCTTTTTTGGTGGGATCCTTGTCTGGTTTGGGGATCAAGGTGATGCTGGCCTCATAAAATGAGTTTGGAAGTTTTCCTTCCATTTCTATTTTTTGGAACAGTTTCAGGAGAATAGGAAATAGTTCTTCTTTAAATGTTTGGTAGACTTCCCCTGGGAAGCTGTCTGGCCCCGGGCTTTTGTTTGTTTAGAGATTTTTGATGACTGTTTCAATCTCATTAGTGGTTATGGGCCTGTTCAGGTTTTCTATTTCTTCCTGGTTCAGTTGTGATAGTTTATATGTCTCTAGGAATGCATCCATTTCTTCCAGATTGTCAAATTTGTTGGTGTAGAGTTGCTCATATTATGTTCTTATAATTGTCTGATTTCCTTGGTGTTAGTTGTGATCTCTCCTCTTTCATTCATGATTTTATTTATTTGGGTCCTTTCCCTTTTCCTTTTGATAAGTCTGGCCAGGGGTTTATCAATCCTATTAATTCTTTCAAAGAACAAGCTCCTAGTTTCATTGATTTGTTCTATTGTTTTTTTGGTTTCTATTTCATTGATTTCTGCTCTTTATGATTTCTCTTCTCCTGCTGGTTTAGGGTTTCTTTCTTGTTCTTTCTCCAGCTCCTTTAGGTGTAGGGTTAGGTTGTGTACTTGAGACCTTTCTTGTTTCTTGAGAAAAGCTTGTACTGCTATATATTTTCCCCTCGGGACTGCCTTTGTTGAGTTCCACAGATTTTGAACCATTGTGTTTTCATTATCATTTGTTTCCATGGATTTTTTTCAATTCTTCTTTAATTTCCTAGTTGACCCATTCATTCTTTAGAAGGATGCTGTTTAGTCTCCATGTATTTGGGTTCTTTCCAGCTTTCCTCTTGTTATTGAGTTCTAGCTTCAGAGCGTTGTGGTCTGAAAATATGTAGGGAATGATCCCAATCTTTTGATACCGGTTGAGACCTGATTTGTGACCCAGGATGTGATCTATTCTGGAGAATGTTCCATGTGCACTAGAGAAGAATGTGTATTCTGTTGCTTTGGGATTAAATGTTCTGAATATATCTGTGATGTCCATCTGGTCCAGTGTGTCATTTAAGGCCTTTATTTCCTTGTTGATCTTTTGCTTGGATGATCTGTCCATTTCAGTGATGGGAGTGTTTATGTCCCCTACTATTATTGTATTATTATTGATGTGTTTCTTTGATTTTGTTATTAATTGGTTGATATAGTTGGCTGCTCCCACGTTAGGGGCATAGATATATAAAATTGTTAGATCTTCTTGTTGGACAGACCCTTTGAATAGGATATAGTGTCCTTCCTCATCTCTTATTATAGTCTTTGGCTTAAAATCTAATTGATCTGATATAAGGATTGCCACCCCAGCTTTCTTCTGATACCCATTAACATGGTAAATTGTTTTCCACCCCCTCACTTTAAATCTGGAGGTGTCTTCGCATCTAAAATGAGTTTCTTGTAGGCAACATATAGATGGGTTTTGTTTTTTTTATTCATTCTGATACCCTGTTTCATTGTATTGGGGCATTTAGCCCATTAACATTCAGGGTAACTATTGAGAGATATGAATTTAGTGCCATTGTATTGACTGTAAGGTGACTGTTACTGTATATTGTCTCTGTTACTTTCTGATTTACTACTTTTAGGCTCTCTCTTTGCTTAGAGGACCCCTTTCAATATTTCTTGTAGAGCTGGTTTGGTGTTTGCAAATTCTTTCAGTTTTTGTTTGTCCTGGAAGTTTTTATCTCTCCTTCTATTTTCAATGATAGCCTAGCTGGATATAGTATTTTTGGCTGCATGTTTTTCTCATTTAGTGCTCTGAGTATATCATGCCAGCTCTTTCTGGCCTGCCAGGTCTCTGTGGATAAATCTGCTGCCAATCTAATATTTTTACCATTTTATGTTACAGACTTCTTTTCCTAGGCTGCTTTCAGGATTTTCTCTTTGTCACTAAGACTTGTAAATTTTACTATTAGGTAACGGGGTGTGGACCTATTCTTGTTGACTTTGAGGGGGGTTCTCTGCACCTCCTGGATTTTGATGCTTGTTCCCTTTGCCATACTGGGAAATCCTCTCTAATAATTCACTCCAATTACCTTCTGCTCCCCTCTCTCTTTCTTCTTCTTCTGGAATCCCAGTTATTCTAATGTTATTTCATCTTATGGTGTCACTTATCTCTCAAATTCTCCCCTTGTGGTCCAGTAGCTGTTTGTCCCTCTTTTGCTCAGCTTCTTTATTCTCTGTCATTTGGTCTTCTATATCACTAATTCTTTCTTCTGCCTCATTTATCCTAGCAGTGAGAGCCTCCATTTTTGATTGCACCTCATTAATAGCTTTTTTGATTTCAACTTGGTTAGATTTTAGTTCTTTTATTTCTCCAGAGAGGGCTTTTATATCTCCAGAGACAGTTTCTCTAATATCTTCCATGCCTTTTTCAAGCCCGGCTAGAACCTTCAGAATCATCATTCTGCACTCTAGATCCGACATATTACCAATGTCTGTATTGATTCGGTCCCTAGCCTTCAGTATTGCCTTTTGTTCTTTTTTTTGTGGTGAATTTTTCTGCCTTGTCATTTTGTCCAGATAAGAGTATATGAAGGAGCAAATAAAATACTAAAAGGGTGGCAAAGACCCCAGCAATATGCACTTTAACCAAATCTGAAGAGACCCCAAATCATGTGGGGGAGAAAGGGGATAAAAAGAGGTTCAGAAAAAAAAGAAAAAATTAAGAAAACAAAGGGAAAAAAAATATATATATATTAGATAAACTAGTTAAAAAGCGTTAAAAAAAGGGTAAAAAAGAATTAGCAGAAGAAAAAAATTGAAAAAAAATTAAATTAACTGCAAGACTAAAGGATCATGGAGAGAAAGCCATGAGTTCCATGCTTTGCTTTCTCCTCCTCTGGAATTCTGCTCTTCTCCTTGGTATTGAACCTGCTCTCCTTGGTAGGTGAACTTGGTCCTGGCTGGATTTTTTGTTGGTCTTCTGGGGGAGGGGCCTATTGTAGTGATTCTCAAGTGTCTTTGCCCAAGGTGGAATTGCACCGCCCTTACCAGGGGCCATTCTAAGTAATCCGCTCGGGTTCGCTTTTGGGAGCTTCTGTTCCTGGAATGCTTTCTGTAGCATTCCGTAGGATGGGAATGAAAATGGCGGCCTCCCAGTCTCCGGCCCAGAGGAGCAGAGAGCTTGGGGTCCCACTCCTCAGTGCGCCCTCAGAGAATAGCACCCAATCACTCCCATTTCCCTGACCTCTGGCCACGCTCAGAGCTCACCAAGCCTGCGACCAGTTCAAGGTAACCTCAAGCTGAGAGCTCACTCCTAGGCTCTGCCTCTGTAGCTGGCTTCCCCATTCTAATACCTGCAATCTCTGCGACACTCAGACACCCCCGATCCTTCCGTGACCCTATGGGACCCGGGGCCACGCTGACCCTGTGTGGGTTTCACCCCAGTTTAGCCTCTGGAGCGATGTCCCTCAGTGGAACAGACTTTTAAATGTCCTGGTTTAGTGCTCCATTGCTCTGCCACTTGCCGAGAGCCGGCCCCTTGCCCCGCGGTCTATTTTCCTGTTGCTTTGGATTCACTTCTCCGCCAGTCCTACCTTTCAGAAAGTGGTTGATTTTCTGGTTCTAGAATTGCTGTTCTTCTTCTCTTTGATCTCTCATTGGATTTGTAGGTGTTTGCAATGTTTAGCTCAGCTATCTAGCTGATCTCCTGCTACCTGATATAGTCTCAGCCTGCTACTTCTCCGCCATTTTGACTCCTCCCTCTGGTATTTGCTTCTTGAACTTAAATTTGATTTTCATGCAGCTATGTTTGAGGAAGGTATTGGAGAAAGTCTGAAGATAGTAGGATGTTTCTGGACCAATCTTGTTGCTTCCATTGTAATCCATCTCCACCAATCAAAGTATAGAGACAGATTAGATTTTAAAAAAATAGAAGTATTGTGCAGAACTTTTAGGATAGAGGAGGAGATTGGGGCTAGTATGTGGGCCATGAATGCAGGGTTGGGGCAGACCCAAAAAATAATTTTGTGTCATAGAAAAATAAAAGAGAAATGAGATCTTTCAATGTGTCCACAAGAAGCAATTCCTTCTAATCAGGTTCTTTCCCTCATTTCAAAGGTTCCTTATTTATTATGTTACTTATCTATATAGCACATGAGAAATCCTTTTATAAAGAAAAATATGATAAAGATAAGGAGACTTTAAAGTCAGATCATTTTTCTTTACTTTTGGACAGTGATTTTGCCCCTAAGGGACACTTGGCAATGTCTTAGAGACATTTTCACAAGTTGGGGGAGGATGATTTTGGCATCTAGTGGACAGGCCTGGGATGGTGTTAGACATTCTATAACACATGGGACAGTATCCTACAAAAAAGTTTTTCCACCCCAGATGTTAATAGAGCTGAGATTAAGAAATCCTACTTTGGAATTAGCATTCATTGTTTGTTTGCTTATTTATTGAGGTACACTTGACATAAATAATTTCAGGTATATAACATAACAACTCAATATTTGTGTATATTGCAAAATGATAAGCGTAGTAAGTCTGCATAACATATGTCACCATACACAGTTATGGAACTATTTTCTTGTGATGAGAACTTTGAAGATTTACTCTCTTTGTAACTTTCAAATGTGCAATGCAGTATTATTAACTATAGCAATCATGTTGTACATTACATCCTCATGACTTACTTATTTTATAACTGCAAGTCTCTACCTTCTGATGCCCCTCACCCATTTCACTCACCTCCTATCGTGTATTTGACAGTCACCAATCTATTATCTGTATCTATGAGTGTGTGTGTGTGTTTGTGTGTACTTGATTCCACATAAGTAAGATCAAATAATATTTGTATTTCTTTAATTTATTTTACTTAGCACATGTCCTCAAGGTCCATCATGTTGTAACAAAAGACATGATTTCAATTTTTTCTGGCCAAATAATATTCCATTGTTTATGTAGATACTGTATTTTCTTTATTCATTCATCCTTCAGTGGGCACTTAAGCTGTTTCCATGTCTTAGCTATTATAAATTGTACATAATACTGTAATGAACATAGGAGTACAGATAAGATGTTGATTTATTTTCATATATATTTACCTAGAAGTGGGATTACTGGAACATATCATAGTTCTATTTTTGGTATTTGGAGTAACCTCCATATTATTTTCCATAGTGGCTGCACCCAATTTAAATTTCACTAACAGTACATGAGGATTCCCTTCCCTTTACCACGTCACCATTCTTAAAGGGGTGAGGTGATATCTCTATTGTGTTTTGATCGGCATCCCCCTTATGATTGGCGATGTTGAGCATATTTTCATGTTCCTGGTAACCATATTTCTTTGGAAATACATCTATTCAGTTTTCCTGCCCATTTAAAATCAGATTTTGTTTTGCTATTGAGTTGTATGAGTTCTTAAAAAGTTCAAGTTGCTTATTATAAATATCCTAAATAAAGACAATAGGTTGAATTATTTTATAAATTACATAAAGTAGATGTTCAGATGATACTTTATAGGGAGATGGATGTATCAATAGTTCTAGAGTCAGAATCCCTGAGTTTTAATCCTGGCTTTAAGTTCCTCATCTGTGAAATAGACTTATACTTTGAACTATTTCATAGGATGAGTACATGGATTAATTAAAATCATTCAAGAAAAGCATTTAGAATAGTACTTAGCATAAGATAAGTGCTAAATAAGTGTTAGCGATTCTTAAGAAAAAAGGAAATTCAAACAACCACCCATCATTGCCTTGATTATGGGCTCTATTTATCATAATGTTCCTCAACATTTGTGCCACTACATAGATGTATGTTGGGCTGTTTTAGCCTCTAATAGGGGAGAGTAACTTGGGATAATAAAGTAATGACAGATTTTATTAAAAAAAAAAGTAATGGTAGATTTTGTAAGTATAAATGTAACCAACATCATGGCTAGATTATTTGGGAATTTTATGTAGCTGAGGATTATTAAAAATCCCTTGCCAAGTTATAATAATAAAATTAGAATATGTTCTGTATAATTTTCCTTATTGGTCTAGCTTTTATTGGTGTAATTGTAGAAAATGCTTGGTTCTTTTTCCACTTGGCAGCATTTTCTGAGTGAAATCATGCCCTTCATATCTATATTTCATATTACATGAATACAGTAGTATAAAAATCAGTGATGTCTGTATACAAAAATCGCCATCTATTCAACAAATGGCAATATGCTAGGTGCTGGGAATATAGAGCCAAATAAGACCAGCTCTAGCCATGGAACATATAAACTCAGTTTGGGAGAGAGACACATACACAGAAGTTGCAGTACAGTGTGGTGAGTACTTAGATGTAGGAAATAAGTGCTGCTGCTGAAACATACCATTTGTGAACTACATTTAATTAAATGGATATAATAGACAATAATTTAAATAGGCATTAAAAATTATAGTGGTAAGGTAACCTACTGCTGCAATTTGGTTTCATTTTCTGTAAATGCCAGCAAGGTGGTCTGATAGTAGCAATGGGAATGGATTTACTTAAGTGTATCCCCTTTACAATTTACTGTTAGTGTTGTTAATATCAAACTGAGATGTCAATTCTAAAAATTTGTTGCAACATCACCCACCACCAGAAAAAACAACAACAACAACAGTTAGTTTGTATATAAGAAAGAATAAGCATCTACAGCACAAGAGTGAAGCCTCGGTTTTCCTTCCTCACATAGACATAAATATGGGGGTATTAGATTCAGTTCTGGGGGCCTCCCTCATTTTAAGAATTATAAACACATTGAACGGAGAGAAAGTTAAGATAATGACATGAACACAAATAATATAACAAGGAAATAGGTGAGAAACCTGGGCAGAAATAACCCAGCTGTATAAAGTCTCATGGGTCAACATAATAATTGTTTCCCAATATTATAAAAACGATTGTCATATAATACAAGGACTATGTCATATACTACAATTGATAGACATAAAATTGTTAGGTAATGTATTTGCTTCATCCTATATAGGCAAGTTAAAGTTAAAAAAATGTGAAATGAGTTGTCATAGGATGCAGAGACTTCTTCCTCATTCAAGATGTTTGGCCACAGGACTGAACACAGGTGACAGGATTACGGAGGAGGCATGCAAACATCATATAAGCAGTGATGAAGTATCCCTCTTTCCAACACCAAGAAATTCTAATTTTAAAATGGGAAACTGGATTAATTTGTCTTTGACTGAAGTTACTAATGAAAGTTAGGAATGTATTAAATGTTGAATACTATTCTGGGCTGCATTCAAGTACAGGGAAATAAAATTACACCACTGGTGACCCTTGGGTCTGTCACAGAAATGAGATGTCTATCTCATGAGGCTATTACAGTAAAAAAAAATTAAATAATGACAATTAAAGGGTGGCTGGCTTCTCTAACTAATGAAAGTTCAATATCTTCTAATTATATTGGTGGCACAATATGGTTGCAAAATATGACCTAGTAGCTTTAGAGCAGTACTGTAATGAGTCTTTTCATTTCAGCTCTCTGCTGTATGCTTTTAAATCTCTTGGGCATATGAAATACACCATTGCTGGAGGACAAGGGATTCAATGTTTTTGACATGGTAGAAGAAGGTGGCTGCTTAGGGAATAAGATATTTTTAAAATTCAATTTATTTCAGCAATTTATTACTGTTTACTCCCTATCATTCCCTAAACTGGGGCTAGAAATAATACACAGATCAATAGGGTATGAAACGTGCCCTTAAGTTTCTCACTGTCTAGTGGGAGAGTAAACACATTAAAAATATCTGTTATAGAATGGGAAAGTGTGTTAATGAAGCTATGCCTAAAAGCTATGGAAGTGCATGGGCAAGAACCATTTGATCTGCTGGTGGATGGATAGTGAGGACAGTGGGGAAGGAGGAGGTCAGAGTAAGTTACATTTGAACTAGGTGATTAAAAAAAAAAAACATACTTAGATATATGTAATTCATCAGAGTAAGCCTTACAAATACTGTAAACATTATAAATATAGCTAATCATATGAAAGCATGACACAGTTGGTATGATTACACATTCAATGTCTATGTTGGCAAAGACCTGAAGGTGAAGTTGTAGACTTTGTTGGTATAAAAAGCAAATGGGATTGGATCCATTAAAGAATCTTAAACTTGGGACACCTGGGTGGCTCAGTTGGTTAAGCGGCTGCCTTCGGCTCAGGTCATGATCCCAGCATCCTGGGATCGAGTCCCACATCGGGCTCCTTGCTCGACAGGGTGCCTGCTTTGCCCTCTGCCTCTGCCTGCAACTCTGACTGCCTGTACTTGCTCTCTCTCTCTCTAATAAATAAATAAAATCTTTAAAAAAAAAAAAGAATCTTAAACTTATTTTCCTTGGGAAAATAACCCCACCCCAAAGCTCACCTACTTCCTAGTATATTGAGATGGCTTTCTGTTACTGTTTCTGGTCTATGAGTCCTCTATCCTGACCTGTTAAAAACAAATCATACAAATCTACTTTCTTCAGATACAGGCCATTTTGAAAAATTAAGCTCTCCACCTGCTTGCCTAGTTATGTTCACATGTTTTCTAGATTTCAGTCTTTGCAATTTATCAAGAACCTTGGCATTTGCTGATTCTATTTGACTAAAGTTTATATAATTTTGATTGATGTCAAGTCTGTATGGATGGTAATCTCTTCAGTATTGGCCTCTCAGTTTTCTTGATATCTGACTCCTAAGGACCTTCTCACTTAATTTGCTTCAGTCAACCACCTTCAAGATGTTTTTGATCTGTTGTAAATTCTATTCCCCCAAAGACATTACTTTAAGGATTCTAAACTCTGACCACAAGCTCCTCTTCTCAGATAGCAGGCTTGGTTATGTCTAATACAATCATTCATGACCATCATTTCCACCTCCAGGTCCTCCTTTCTTCTTTGTAATCCTTCAGTTCTTAAATTCCTTTGCCAATCTATCCAGTACAGGTTGCTTGGTTCATCATTATAAACAAACAAACAAACAAACAAAAGACACACATTGTCTATTCTGTAGACATTTTAGGTCATTGTTCCTACAGAATTATTGACATTGACAATAACTGAACTAGTCAAAGCAACTAGATATTTGAATTGTTTAGTCTTTTTTTTTTAAACCTTCAGAGAGTTTGGCCCAATATGGCATCTATGATTACTTTGAGAAGAAAGAGAGATTTTCATTAACCCCACCTATGAAAAGTATACTAGGGGGGCGCCTGGGTGGCTCAGTGGTTAAGGCCGCTGCCTTCGGCTCAGGTCATGATCTCAGGGTCCTGGGATCGAGTCCCGCATCGGGCTCTCTGCTCAGCAGCAAGCCTGCTTCCCTCTCTCTCTGCCTGCCTCTCTGCCTACTTGTGATCTCTCTCTGTCAAATAAGTAAATAAAAAATCTTAAAAAAAAAATTAAAAAAAAGTATACTAGGGCTTATTATATAAACTAGTAAAGCAAATCAAGTTAGAAATTCTTACTGTAGTTTGGGACAGTTGGGTTTTTATACAGTTGGTTGGAAGAATAAATGTGAACTTAAACTTATGATGGAAACCAAAAGATTTTTCTCTTATAAACAGATGGACTTTTGTAAATAGTACATATCATGGAGCTGAAAGAATAATTTGTTTATGGCCATGTCTTATTAAATTGTTAGCTATTATTTTTCCTACATAAAACTATATATTATAGATTTTATCTTCTAATCATCTTTCAAAGCCGTACATTTCTCACCATCTCCACTGCAACTGTCCTAGATCGAATTGTTATCAAGCTGAGAACATATTATGTTTCTACCTGGTCTTCTGCCTTTTTCTCTTTCCCCCTTCTACCTCAGGCAGACACCATAACTGAAGTTATGTTTTCTTAATGTAAAACTTTTCCTTTTACGCTTTAAAGATTTTGTGCCTACCCACCTATTGCTCTTTGGGTAAAGATCTACATCCTTCAGATAGCCTAAGGGGTCATGTCCTGGTCCCTACCTCCCTCTTCACCCTCACCTCTTAGAGTACCATTCTTTTCTTTCTCTAGTCTGTCTCTAGCCTTGTTCTCAGACTTGGGATAAATGATTTTCTTTTCTATAACCTCCATGTTTTTGGTTTTACTCCAGAAAAGCTGAGAAAAGATAAACTTTACCCATGATTATGTCTGCTTTGGCTACCACAGTGCTTCACTCATAGAAATTGTTTAGTAAATATCTATTTAAGGAAAGAAAACCAAAGGGACTGTGTTGGCATATGAGGTTAATATTCGTTGTTATATAGATAGTTCATTGTTCTTAAATGACCCCCCCATACATACATTTGTGATGCTTTAAAAAATCAGGATGTATCTTACAATTGATGATATAGCTACTTTCTACCAGACAGCTTTCACATCCATAGTTGTCAAGGCAAGCATTGTGTAAAACTGCTTTTGCAGATGGCATGGTGGTACAACTGTAACTTTACAATCAAGAAGCCATCAGCAGACCATTTGAAGAAGAAATATGAGTCCTGGTTATTGTCTCAAAATATTCTATTGGAAGTGTCTGTACTAACTTACAGAATGGGTGTTAGTCATTTGAGAGGCAATTTATGAGATAGTATGAACACTCTTTAAGAAATGCCACATTATCAAAACTCTTCTTTTTTTTTTCCCTTTTTATTTATTTTTTCAGCGTAACAGTATTCATTCTTTTTGCACAACACCCAGTGCTCCATGCAAAACGTGCCCTCCCCATCACCCACCACCTGTTCCCCCAACCTCCCACCCCTGACCCTTCAAAACCCTCAGGTTGTTTTTCAGAGTCCATAGTCTCTTATGGTTCGCCTCCCCTCCCCAATGTCCATAGCCCGCTCCCCCTCTCCCAATCCCACCTCCCCCCAGCAACCCCCAGTTTGTTTTGTGAGATTAAGAGTCATTTATGGTTTGTCTCCCTCCCAATCCCATCTTGTTTCATTTATTCTTCTCCTATCCCCCTACCCCCCCATGTTGCTTCTCCATGTCCTCATATCAGGGAGATCATATGATAGTTGTCTTTCTCCGATTGACTTATTTCACTAAGCATGATACGCTCTAGTTCCATCCACATCGTCGCAAATGGCAAGATTTCATTTCTTTTGATGGCTGCATAGTATTCCATTGTGTATATATACCACATCTTCTTGATCCATTCATCTGTTGATGGACATCTAGGTTCTTTCCATAGTCTGGCTATTGTAGACATTGCTGCTATAAACATTCGGGTACACGTGCCCCTTCGGATCACTATGTTTGTATCTTTAGGGTAAATACCCAGTAGTGCAACAGCATGGAGGTTCCTCAAAATGTTGAAAATAAAACTCTTCTTTAAAACAAAGGAGATTACCATGTGGAAAAGTATGGATACCAATAGTTCTGAGATGAAAGTGTTTCAGAAGAGAAGACCCATGAATGAGGTGATGTTATAGCAGAAACCACAATCAATTTATTCTGATTATATTTTTTTATGTTCATATAAAAGTGACAAAGAATACTTTTATGTAAGTGTAAATAAAAAATTCTAAGTGATGAAATATTATATCATGGTTTATGTGGCAGCATTTTTTCTTAGTGACTTACAAAATATGGACATTTTTATAACCAATGGGATCTTATATTTAATGAAATTTATTAACATCCACTATTTATAAAGTTCTAGGCCATTTCTTAGATATGTTTTTATTTTTAAAAATCATGGAGTCATAAATAGATAGGACTTTGGATATAATATAGCCCAGTTTTCTCACACTGAGGATCCAAATCTTAAATGATGATTAAAAAGATTTACCTATTTTCAAGGACCTTGTTAATGATCTGACAGATCAGTGTTTTTTTTCTTTGTCTGTTGGGTCCATGTAGAATTACTCATTTCTCTCAATGTTATATGGAAGTACTGTATCTCTGCAATCTGGTTTTGTACTAGAAAGAACTGGCTTCTTAAGCAGAAGGTTCTAAAAGTGTATCAAGATGGTAAGAAGTTCCAGAAGCCTATTTTATCCTCTCTGTTCCTGATAACTTGCTTGCCTGCCATGTGCTGAGGCCTATGATTCAAATGAGCTCTCTACAAAATATGGATACCAAAAATATCACTTGCTTCAGACAAACTTCCTCATCCACCCCCAGCACCAAAAGGAAGAAAAAAAACATTTTCATGATTAACAGCCTTCCCACAAGGAAATTTTTACATTCATCCTAATTCACTCTGAGCTTCTCATAAATAATAGGAACTACCAATAAACTAAGAAGGGTTTGATTTTCCAATATTCAAGATAGGATCAACTTTTTTTTTTTTTAATTTCATTATAGTCAGGAATCAGGAATTCAGATTTAGGTTGGCAAGCTTAGAAGTAGTAAAGAAAAGTACCATTTTTCTTCTCTATTCTTTATTCCATCTCTAGGATAAAACATCTATAAAACTGATAGGCTGAAGGCTGGACAATAGTCGGTACTTAATAAGTATCTGCTAAAATGAAAAGAAGGGATTATTTTCCTTCAATCTGAGACTGGAAGTTAACTTATATTCTGCAGAGCCAAACATTAGCACCAAAGTGAGTCCTGTAAAAGGTCTTTGCTGGGGACTCTGTTTCTGATTGTAGATTTCTTTAATAGGACTGCTCTGTCTCATTGACCACTGCCTCAGTGGGTTTGATGGTAGAAAAAACTTACTGTATCAACAGAGTCACTTAAAAAAACTTACTGTGTCACAGAGTCTCTTAAGAAAGGATGACTCCAACAATCCCTAACAAGCTGCATATGGAAAGTAACACAGAGCCATTTCTATGCTTTTTCTCCTTTTTGTTTCCCTCTCTTTTTTCTTTCCCCATATTAAAAATGTCTCTCTCTCTCTCTCTTTTTTTTTTTTAGTTTGCCTTTGCATTTCTTTTCCAAATGGTCCTAGAGCTTCTGCTAGGAGTTTCAGAATAAAAATTAAACCAAGTTTGCTATTGTTATGATTGTGTGGTGCAAATCTCTAATGGCTGACTACTGTGGGAAAGAGACAGATTCTTGAAACTTATGAATTATCTACACAGGAAACTATGGAGGCTCATAGTGTGAAAGGATTCATGGCAACCTGTCAGGGTTAAGAGGATTAACTTGCATTTGATTTTTGTGCTCAGTGGTAGAAATTATTCAGCACCAATCTATGGAGGAGCTACTTACCCTGAATTTGGAGTAGTATATACAAGGGAGGGACTCATTGGGCTATATTTTTCCTCTTTCAGCCTATAGAATAATAACATCTGGATAGTTGAGTGCTAAACATATACCTCATTTTTGGATGAGTTGCCAGTCTATGTGGGTTTTATTAGAATGTAATAATATTCAGTTGATTCATTATTGATAATCCCATAGGTTGTTCTACAAAAGTGTAGCCAGTAAAATCATGTGAACAATGTTCATGTAATTGAATGATATTTGGCATTTTCTGCCATAGACTTTCTTGGTTGTTAAAGAGACATTGTTTTCCTTCTCTTGGTTATTTCTCTGCTCTTCTTCAGATACCCTCCTCTCCCTTGAGTGCTCACTATGCTTCCAGGAAAAGTGACTTCAACATTGGTTTACTGAGCATGGGGCTAATCAGTGAAACACCATATTCTGTATTTTTGATTCAAAGATAAGTAGATCCTCCAATGGAGGTCAACAAGATGCAAGTTGTCTGTAGGGAATTCCTTAGAAGGTCTCTTCCTCAATCTTCAAACTCTTCCTCTTTCTATGGACTTAGATGAGGAGCAAGTAGCCTGGAGTTTTTCAACAGTCATCTTGTAACCCAAGAGGATGCCTTTCTTAGGTTGATGCTGGTATCATGCATGGCAGTGCACAGGGGCTAAAAATTGGAAAACTGAATCCTGGGTCAATAAATCAAACAAATTGTGGCACCTGACCTGCTTCTGCCACCTGCAATTGTAGGGGATAATAATTCCTTTTTATTAAGCGGGTTAAAGCTCAGTTTTCTGTTATAGGCCTCATAAAATCTTAACTGCTAGAACGTGTGTTTAAAATATTTGACATAACCAAATAGAAATGAGGCTTATTAATGGAACATTCTTCAAAAGATATTGCTGGTCTTTGTTTCTGTATGTTTAAGAATAACAATCTGAGCTTCATTGTATAAGTATGCTGCTTTACAAAATGTATATCTCTTTATTTATTTTCCAGTGTTTTTCTTTTTTATTTAATTTAAATTCAATTAACTAACACATAATGTATTAGTATTTTCAGAGGTAGATGCCAGTCTTATATAACACTCAGTGCTTATTACATCACATGCCATCCTTAATGTCCATCTCCAGTTACCGCATCACCCCACTACCTCCCCTCCAGCAACCCTATTTGTTTCCTATGATTAAGTCTCTTATTGTTTGTCTCCCTTTATAATTTTGTCTTATTTTATTTTTTCCTCTCTTTCCCTATGATTGTTTTATTTCTTGAACTCCACATATAAGGGAGATCAAATGATAATTCTCTTTCTCTGACTGACTTATGACATAGCATAATATCCTTTAGCTCTATCCACGTTTTTGCAAAGGATGAGGGTTTTTTTTTGATGGCTGAGTAGTATTCCCTTGTATATATATCTCCCACATCTTCTTTATCCATTAATCTGTCTATGGACATCTGGGCTTTTTCCATAGTCTGGCTATTGTGGGCACTGCTGCTATAAACATTGGATGCAGATGCCCCTTTCAATCACTATATTTGTATCTTTGGGTTAAATACCTTGTAGTGCAAATGCAAAGTCATAGGGCAGCTCTATTTTAAACTTTTTGAGGACGCTGTATACTGTTTCCCAGAGTGGCTCTACCAGCTTGCATTCCCACCAACATTATAAGAGCGTTTCCCTTTCTTTGCATCTTTGCCAATATCTGTCCTTTCCTGACTTGTTAATTTTAGCCATTCTGACTGGCATGAAGTGGTATCTCATTGTGATTTTGATTTCTATTTCCCTGATGCCTGGTGATGTGGAACTTTTTTTTTTTAATGTGTCTATTGGCCATTTGTATATCTTCTTTGGAAAAATGTCTTTACATGTCTTCTGCCCATTTCTTTCTTCTTTTTAAAATTTAATAAATTTTTCCCAGTGATCCAAAATTCATTGTTTATGCACCATACCCAGTGCTCCAGGCAATACACAATACGCACCATCAGGCTCACCCCACTCCCTACCCCCCCAAAACCCTCAGTTTGTCGTTCAGAGTCCACAGCCTCTCATAGTTTGTCTCCCCTTCCAATTTCCCCCAACTCACTTCTCTCCAACTCTCAGTGTCCTCAGTTATTCCTGATATTCCACAATTAAGTGAAACCATATGATAACTGACTCTCTCTGCTTGACTTATTTCATTCAGCATAATCTCTTCTAGTCCTCTGCATGTTGATACAAAATTTGGGTATTCATCCTTTCTGATGGAGGCATAATACTCCATTGTATATATGGACCATATCTTCTTTATCCATTCATCTGTTGAAAGGCATCTTGAAAAAAAAAAAAAAGAAAGAAAGGCATCTTGGCTTTTTTTCCACAGTTTGGTGACTGTGACCATTACTGCTATGAACACTGGGGTACAGATGGCCCTTTTCACTAAGTCTATATCTTTGGGGTAAATACCCAGTTGTGCATTGCAGGGTCATAGGGTAACTCTATTTTTAATTTCTTAAGGAATCTCCAAACTGTTTCCCAAAGTGGCTGCACCAACTTGCATGCCCACCAACAGTGTAGGAGGGTTCCCCTTTCTCCACATCTTCTCCAACACTTGTTGTTTACTGTCTTGTTGATTTTGGCCATTCTCACTGGTATAAAGTGGTATCTTAATGTGGTTTTGATTTGAATCTCCCTGATGGCTAGTGATGATGAACATTTCTTCAAGTGTCTGTTAGCCATTTATATGTCTTCTTTTGAGAAGTGTCTGTTCATGTCTTCTGCCCATTTTTTGATGTGATTATCTGTTTTGTGTGTGTTGAGTTTGAGGAGTTCTTTATAGATCTTAGATATCAGCCCTTTGTCTGTAGTGTCATTTGCAAATATCTCCTCCCATTCCATGGGTTGCCTCTTTGTTTTGTTGACTATTTCCTTTGCTGTGCAGAGCTTTTGATCTTGATGAAGTCCCAAAAGTTAATTTTCACTTTTGTTTCATTTGCCTTTGGAGACATGTCTTGAATGAAGTTGCTGTGACCAATGTCGAAGAGGTTACTTCCTATGTGCTCCTATAGGATTTTGATAGATTCCTGCCTCACGTGAAGGTCTTTTATCCATTTTGAGTTAATCTTTGTGTATGGTGTAAGAGAATGGTCAGGTTTCATTCTTCTATACATAGCTAATCAATCAATGTGATAGAACAAATCAATAAGAGAAGAGAGAAGAACCACATGATCCTCTCAGTTGATGCAGAAAAAGCATTTGACAACATACAGCATCCATTCCTGATTAAAATGCTTCAGAGTATAGGGATAGAGGGAACATTCCTTAACTTCATAAAATCTATCTATGAACAACCCACAGTGTATATCATTCTGATGGGGAAATCTGACAGCCTTCCCTTTGAGATCAGGAACATGACAAGGATGTCCACTCTCACCACTGTTGTTCAACATAGTACTAGAACTCCTAGCAACAGCAATCAGACAACAAAAAGAAATAAAAGGTATTCAAACTGGCAAAGAAGTCAAACTCTCTCTCTTTTCAGATGACATGATACTTTATATGGAAAACCCCAAAGACTCCACCCTCAAACTACTAAAACTCATACAGGAATTCAGTAATGTGGCAGGATACAAAAATCAATGTATAGAAATCAGTTGCCTTCTTATACACTGACAATTAAAACATAGAAAGAGAAATTAGAGAAATGATCCCATTTACTATAGTACCAAGAACCATAAAATCCCTGGGATTAAACCTAACCAAAGAGTTAAAGGATCTGTACTAGGGGAACTACTGAACATTCATGAAAGAAATTGAAGAAGACACAAAAAGATGGAAGAGCATTCCATGCTCATGCACTAGAATAATAAACATTGTTAAAATATCTATACTGCCTAGAGAAATCTATACTTTCAATGTCATCCTGATCAAAACACCATTAGCGTTTTTCAAAGAGCTGAAATAAATGATCCTAAAATTTGTCTGGAATCAGAACAGACCACAAACTGCTAAGGAAATGTTGAAAAAGAAAAACAAAACTGGGAGCATCACTTTGCCTGATTTCAAGCTTTACTACAAAGCTCTGATCACCAAGATAGCATGGTACTGGTACAAAAACAGACACATAGGCCAGTGGAACAGGGTAGAGAGCCCAGATGTGGACCCTCAACTCTATCATCAAATACTCTTCAACAAAGCAGGAAAAAATACACAGTGGAGAAAAGACAGTCTCTTCAATAAATGGTGCTAAGAAAATTGGACAGATATGTATAGAAGAATGAAACTTCTGCCCATTTCTTGACTAGATTATTTGTTCTTTTGGTGTTGAGTTAAAAGTTCTTTAAAGATTCTGGGTAGTAACCCTTTACATGATAAGACATTTGCAAATATCTTCTCCAATTCTGCTGGTTGTCTTTCAGTTTTATCAACTATTTCCTTTGTTGTTCAAAAGCTTTTTATCTTGAAGATAAAGCTTTTGTTTTTGCTTCCCTTGCTTTTGGAGACATGTCTAAGAAGTTGCTGTGGCCAAGGTTGTAAAATTTGCTCACTGTGTTCACTAGGATTTTGATGGATACCTACCTCACAGTTAGGTCTTTCATCCATTTTGAGTTTATATTTATGTATGATGTAAAGAAATGGTCCAGTTTCATTCTTCCACATATGGCTCTCCAATTTTCCCAACACCGTTTGTTGAAGACATTATCTTTTTTCCATTGGATATTCTTTCCTGCTTTGCCAAAGATTAGTTGAGCTTATTGTTGAGGGTCCATTTCTGGATTATCTTTTCTGTTCCACTGACCTGTGTATCAGTTTTTGTGCCAGTACCATACTATCTTGATGATTACATCTTTGTTTTTATTAAAACAAAAACCAAAGCTTTTTATATAAAATATATATATTATATAAAACCAAAAGCTTTGGTTTTATATAATATATAAATTATATATAATTGGTTATATATAATAACCAATAACTTATATAAAACTAAAGCTTTGGTTTTATTTTTCAACATTCCTTTGACTATCAGGGTATTTCCTGGTTCCATACAAATTTTAAGATTATTTGTCCCAGCTCTGTGGAAAAAAAAGTTGATGATATTTTGATAGGGATTGCATTGAATGTACAGATTGCTCTTGGAAGCACAGACATTTTAACAATATTTGTTCTTCCAATCCATGAGCATGGAATGTTTTTCAATTTTTGTGTCTTCCTCAATTTCTTTCATGAGTGTTTTATAGTTTTTGAGTACAGATCCTTTGCCTCTTTGGTTAGGTTCATTCCTTGATATCTTATGGTTTTGGGTACAATTGTAAATGGGATCAATTCCTTATGACTCTTTCTTCTGTCTCATCGTTGTATATAGAAATGCAACTGGTAATCTGTGCATTGATTTTCTATACTGCCACTTTGCTGAATTCCTGTATAAGTTCTAGAAATTTTGGGGTAGAGTGTTTTGGGTTTTCCACATAGAGATTCATGACATCTTCAATAGTGAGAGTTTGATTTCTTCTTTGCTGATTCAGATGCATTTTATTTGTTTTTGTTGTCTGACTGCTGAGGCTAGGACTTCTAGTACTGTGCTGAACAACACTGGTGAGAGTGGACATCCCTGATATTCTCCTGACCTTAGGGGAAAAGCTCTGTTTTTCCCCATTGACAATGATATTAGCTATGGGCTTTTTGTAGATAGGTTTTATGATGTTGAAGTGTGTTCCCTCTATCCCTACATTGTGGAGAGTTTTAATTAAGAAAAGACACTGTACATTGTCAAATGCCTTTTCTGCATCAATTGAGAGGATTATATTGTTTTCATCCTTTCTTTTTTTAATGTAGAGTATCACATTGATTGATTTGTGGATGTTGAGCCACACTTGCAGCCCAGGAATAAATCCCACTTGGTAGTGGTGAATAATCCTTTTAATGTATTGTTGGATCCTATTGGCTAGTACATTGGTAAGAATTTTATCATCCATGTTCTTTGGGGTTATCAGTCTGTAATTCTATTTTTTGGTTGGGTCTGTGTCTGGTTTTGGGATCAAGATAATTCTGGCCTCATAGAATGCTTTTGGAAGTTTTCCTTCCATTTCTATTTTTTGAAACAGCTTCAGAAAGATACTTATTAATTCTTCTTTAGGTATTTGGTAGAATTCCCCTGGAATTCTTGTTTATTTTGAGATTTTTGATTACTCTTTCAATTTTGTTGGTGGTTATGGGTCTGTTCAGGTTTTCTATTTCTTCCTCTTGCAGTTGGTAGTTTATAAGTATCAAGGAATGCGTTCATTTCTTCCAGATTGACTAATTTGTTGGCATATATGTGCTCATAATATGTTATAATTGTTTATATTTCTTTGGTGTTGGTTGTGATCTTTCCTCTTTCATTCATGATTTTATTTATTCGGGTCCTTTCCCTTTTCTTTTTGATAGGTCTTTCCAGGGGTTTATCAGTCTTACTAATTCTTTCAAAGAAATAGCTCCTAGTTTTATTAATCTGTTCAACTGTTCTTTTGGTTTATATTTAATTGATTTCTGCTCTAATCTTTATTAATTCTCTTCTTCAGCCAGATTTAGGCTGTATTTGCTGTCTTTCTCCAGCTCCTTTAGGTGTAAGAATAGGTTGTGTATTTGAGACTTTTCTTGTTTCTTAAGAAAGGCTTTTAATGCTATAGACTTCCTTTCCAGGGCCACCTTTGCTGCATCCCAAAGGTTTTGAATAGTTGTGTTTTCATTTTCATTTGTTTCCATGATTTGTAAAATTATTCTTTAATTTCCTGTTTGACCCATTAATTCTTTTTTTTTCTTTTTTTTTTTCCATTAATTCTTTAATAGGATACACTTTAGCCTCTATGTATTTGAGTTCTTTCCAAATTTCCTCTTGTGACTGCATTAAAGTTTCAAAGCACTGTGGTCTAAAAATATGCAGGGAATGATCCCAATCTTTTGGTGCTGGTTGAGATCTGATTTGTGACTCAGTATGTGATCTATTCTGGAAAATGTTCCATGTACACTGAGAAGAATTTGTGTTCTGTTGCTTTTAGATGGAATGCTCTGAATATATCTGTGAAGTCCATCTGGTCCACTGTGTCATTCAAAGCTGTTTCCTTTTTTGGTCTTCTTCTTAGATGATCTGTCCATTGCAGTAAGTGGGGTGTTAAGGATCCTACTATTATTGTATAATTATCAATGTATTTCTTTAATTTTATTATTAATTGGCTTATATAATTGGTTAATCTCATATTAGGAGCATAACAATTTAAAATTGTTAGATTTTCTTGCTGGCTAGACCCTTTAAGTGTGATACAGTGTCCTTCCTCATCTTCTGTTATAGTCTTTGGTTTAAAATCTAATTTGTCTGATATAAGGATTGTTACCCCAACTTTTTTCCCCACTCCCTCACTTTCAGTCTGGAGGTGTCTTTTGTTATAAAATGAGTCTCTTACATACAGCATACCAGTGGGTTCTTGATTTTTAAATCCAGTTTGATACTCTACATCTTTTGATTGGGGGCATTTAGCCCATTTACATTCAGAGTATTGAAAGATGAATTTAGTGCCATTGTATTCCCCATAAAGTCATTTTCTCTATATTGTCTCTGTTCCATTCTGGTCTATGTTACTTTTGGGCTCTATCTTTGCTTACAGGATCCCTTTTATTATTTCTTGAAGGGCTGTTTTAGTGATCACAAATTCTTTTAGTTTCTGTTTGTTCTGGGAGATTTTTGTCTCTCCTATTTTGAATGACAGCTTAACTGGGTAAAGTATTCTTGGCTACATAGTCTTCTCATTTAGCATCCTGAATATATCATATCATCTTTTCTTGCCTGCCAGGACTCTGTGGATAGGTCTTCCATCAGTTTAATGTTTCTACCCTTGTAGTTTATGAACCTCTTGTTCCAAACTGTTTTAAGGATTTTCTCTTTGTCTCTGAGATTTGCAAGTTTCACTATGATATGTTGAGGTGTTGATCTATTTTTATTGATTTTGAGGGGGGTTCTCTGTGCTAGCTGGTTGAATGCCTGTTTTCTTCCCCAGATTAGGGAAGTTCTTTTCTATTATTAGCTCCGATATACCTATATGACTTCTCCTCCACCCCTTCTCATTTTCCTCTTCTTTTGGGATCCAAATTACTCTAATATTTTACACTTCATGGTATCACTTATCTCTCGAGTTCTCCCCCTTGTGATCCAGTTTTGTCTCTCTTTTTTAAGCTTCTTTATTCTTCATCATTTTGTCTTCTATATCACTAATTCTCTCTTCTGCCTATTTATCCTAGCAGTTATAGCCTCCATTTTTTATTGCATCTTATTAATAGCCCTTTTTTTATTTCAACTTGATTAGATTTTAGTTCTTTTATTTCTCCAAATAGTGATTCTTGACTATCTTCTATGCTTTTTTCAAGTCCAGCTAGTATCTTTATTACCATTATTCTGAACTCTAGTTCTGACATTTTACTTATACTCATACTGGTTAGGTTCCTGGCAGTCAGTTTTCTTTTTTTTGAGGTGAGCTTTCCATCTTGTCAGTCTTTCCAGAGAATAATAGATGGATAAAAGAACAAAATACTAAGATGACAACAATGACCCCAGAGAAATATACACTAAACAAATCAGAAGAGATCTGAAACCAAAAACAAAATAAAAATGTAAAAATAGAGAGAGAGCATAAAATCAGACAGATGAACAGAACAGAACAGAACAATACACTGGATCTTGTGTATATTTTGGTCTGTTTGTTAGAAAACTAGATCCCAAATTTGTAAAGAAAGAAAAACTTATAAGTAGAAATATAAGATTAAATACAATAAAAGGATAGAATATAACTAAAAATGAAAATCAAAAGATAAAAAAAATGAAAGAATATAAACAGACAGGTGAACAGAACAGAAAAATACACTATATCCTGAGTGTATTTTTTTTTTTGTTAGAGGAAACTGCATCTCAAAATTGTAAATATATATATATATGATGAAATAAAACTGGAATTTTTTAAAAAATTAAAAAAACAAAAGAAAGAAAGAATAAAAGAGAATATGATTAGACATTTGAAGAGAGCAGAACAATACCCCCCATTCCGGGTTTATTTTGTTTTGTTTATGAGAAGAAACTACATCCCAAAATTATAAAGAAAGGAAAACTTATATATATATATACAAAAATAAAATTAAATAAATGGAAGGATGGAATGTAACTGTAAAATTGAAAATTACAATGATTTCAAAAAAAGTTGATAAAATAAGAAATTTGTTGAAAAAGGAAAGAGAAAAAAGTTGAAATTGAAAGACTAAAGAATAATGTAGAAAAAACCAAACAAACAAACCATGAGTTCTATACACGATTTCCCCCTAGCATTGGAGTTTTACAATTCTGTGTGTTTGGTAAACTTGATCTTAGCCAGATGTTCTTGCTGATCTTTTACGGGGGGGGCCTGTTACTCTGCTTCTGAGGTGTCTTTGCCCTGACAGAATTTCACCACCCTTGCCAGGGGCCAGGCTAATTAAGTTGTTCCTGATTGTTCTATATGGGTTTTGTTCCCTGAAGTCTTTCAGTGCCACTTTAGGGGTTGAGAATGAAAATGGTGGCTTCCCAATCTCTAATGCTGGAGTTGAGAGCTCTGGGCCTCACTCTTCAGTGAGCCCTTGGGGGAAAAGCCATCAATCTCCTGTTTCACTGGTCTCCAGTCATATTCCATGCTTACCCAGACTGTGACCGAGAGTTTCTATCTCAGGCATGCAACCCCGTTTCCTGTCTCTAAACCCTATAGACTTTTGAAGTGAACAGCTACAGCACCTGCCATGGTAGGGAAAGGGGATCTCCCCATGGTTCTGCTATTTGCTGAGCCTCTGCTCAGAGAGTGGTCACAGGACAGTACCATAGTTTGCAGTTTATAGCAAAACTGAGCTTAAAGCCCACTCTTGGGGTTGCGGATTGCAATCTCCTTGCTCTGATGCCTGGGAGTTCTGGGGGAGTCAGGCACTCCCATTCTTTCTCTGACCCTCGGCATCGTGAGACCACACCATCCCACCTAGGATTCTGCCCTGCTTCACCACCTGAACACCTTTTAGGCAGCAATGTCTCTCATTAGAGCAGACTTCCAAGTTTGTGCTCCATTTCTATATCACTCCCTGGTAGCTGGCTTATGGAGGCTTCCTCTCCCCAATGTTTATCTTCCTATATAACACCTTAGATTCACTTCTCTGCACCTCCTACCTTGCAGCAAGCAGTCGCTTTTTCTGTTTGTAGAGTTGCAGCTATTTTCCTTGATCTCTGGTTGAGCTCGCAGGTGTTCAGAATGATTTGATAACTATCTAGCTGAATTCTTGGGACCAGATGAAACCAAAGTCTCCTACTCCTCCACCATCTTGGACTATCTCCCTGTATATCTATTTAGAATGAACACAAAACTTGTTGAACACAAAAAGACTTTTAATTAGGAGTGATGATCTACAGCTAAAAAAATGAAAATTTGATATTTTCTATTGTATCCTTAAGTATAATACACAAATAGGAGCACTAAGCAAACTTGTAGGGGCACACTTTGAAATTCTATGGATAAGGAAAAGTATCCCTTTGGCCTGCAAACACTAGCTATTTTCAAGTGTTGGTGAAAGTTCTATACTCTTTCCCATGACACATCTGCTATGCATTTCTTTTAGTTCTCTACTACAAGGCTGTGACACAGAAATCTCTCAAACTTCTATTAGCAGAAACAATAATTAAGGCATGAGTCTTTTCCATAAGAACATGGTCTAAGACCAGGAATTACTGCAGTGTAGGTCCTAAAGGAAGGACACTCGCAGCCTGACATGTATGCTTCAGGGATTGCCTGTCAATGCCCTAGTCAGCCTGCTTAAGGACATTCTCCAGACTGACATCTTTGACAGATGTCAGTTCATCTCTTTACCCTGAAATGAAAGCCAAGCAAGATTCACCATTCCCAGGTAGTCAGAAGATGTTTTCCCACTCCCTTTTCCACCCTCTTCTTATCGATCTGCTCTTTCCTGTGTTCCAATAAAAATAGTTTAAAGGCATTCTCCTATATATGTACATAAATTTCATGCGATCCATGCTGAAAACATTTCCATTTCCTCCCTGACATTGCTCAGAAAAAGGAATTACTATGAGTACCCTAAACCACTTAGCTAAGTATTTAATAATCTTGCTTAAAATAATTGTTCACTTTTCCTAAGAAACTGTGATGTCTTATATTTATATAATTGTGTGTCAGTCACTTAGTGGAGTTCAATCCCTCTAAGCTAATACCAGGCAAAATTGCACACTTACACTATTCTGTCCAGGCCATATTCAAGTTTGATTCAAGCAGCCAACCTATCTGACTTCTGTGCCATGATTGTTATAAACTCCTTTACTATGCTCATTTGAACTCTCCTAGGAGTTCCTTTTCTTTGTTTTTTTTTATCTCTATTTCCTCCTGGAAATCTGGTAGCCTATCAAATGCACCATCTTCCTTGCAGCCCTCTCAAGTGGAAGGGGCTTTCTTACCCCATCTCAAATGTACAAAAGATGAATTGTGGCAAGTACCCCAGCTCCTGCTTATCATTGAAGTTCCACGATCATTTAGTTTTCTAACTTTTTAGAACCAAAACAATACAGAAATTAAAAAAAAATACAAAAACAGCCATCCTGTGCCACTTCATTAGGGAACTAATACCTCAAGATTCCCAATCATTCCCACTCATTAGTTGAAGAGAATATTTCACATATTTATCCTCATTACCTATCTAATGCATTGTACCCTTAATATCTCAGCTATCTTTCTTTACCACCCACTCTTATTCACTCCAGGCCATCACATTACAGAATGCTCATCATTCAAAATTTTTGTGACAGACAATGACTGTCAATTCTTCCAGCTCACTTTTTCTTATATTCAAACTATGATATTTCTTTGTCTTTTAAGAGTTCTTAAGTATTTATTAACTTTTGAATTTTTTGTTCTTTTCCCTTTTGTTTTATTATTCTCTCATTTCGTCTCCCCCCAACCCCCAACCCATTTTTTATTTTATGGATTATTTTTATCATTATCCTCAAGATCCTATGTTCTTGTCTTTCTCTCACACTTTACATGAACTCTATTAAGTTATGCTTTTCATTTTATTTTCAGTATGTATTTAAAATAATAGTATGCATCACTGCTTTATCTGTAACCATTCTATTGCAAGATTGTATCATCTTAAACCTGGGATATTTCAATGGCCTCTAAAATGACATTTCTGTTTTTACTCTTGTGTTCTGCTCTTTCCATATCCTTCAGAACACAGCCAATCTGTGTGTGTGTGTGTGTGTGTGTGTGTGTGTGTGTGTGTGTTTCAATTTGAAAAAAAAAATCATTCTAATGGTTTTCTTTTTACTCACAATGAAATTCAGTCTTATTTACATCCTGCAAACCTTTACATGATCTGATCTGATTTGTGGTGTCCTCTTGGTTTTCATCCCGTAATATTCTTCCCTTACTTTTCTACTCTGTCCACACATTTTTTCAGATATACCTGTTCCTTGGTGCTTTTGCACTTTCTATTCCCTCTATCAGGAATGTTCTTTTTCCAGATAGCCTCAAATTTGACTTATATGTTTCTTTCTTATTATGTCTTTTCTTCTGCTTACTGCTATTTAATTTTCTCTTATTTTTCTATTTTCCTAAGGTAGAAACAGATTATTGATTTTAGATCTTTCTCCTTTTTCTAATACATACATATATTCAGTGTGATAGCTCTTCTTCCAAGCACTGTATTTGCTACATTTCACAAATTTTGATAAATTGTGTTTTTGTTTTAATTCAAATATATTTTTTTAATTCTCCTGAGATTTCTTATTTGGCCCATGTGTTACTTCAAAGTGTTTTGTTTTGTTTTTTTGTTATTTGTTTTTAAGAAATGTGTTGTTTTTATCTCCATGTATTTTGGATTTTCCATTTATCTATCTATTATTGATTTTTCTTTTTCTTCTTTATTTTTTCAAATTTTATTTTGTTTTTTTTTCCAGTGTTCCAAAATTCATTGCTTATGCACCACACTCAGTGCTCCATGCAATACGTGCCCTCCACAATACCCACGACCAGGCTCACCCCAGTCCCCCCTCCAAAATCCTCAGTTGTCTCTCAGAGTCCACAGTCTCTCATGGTTTGTCTCCCCCTCCAATTTCCCCCAACTCACTTCTCCTCTCCATCTCCCAATGTTCTCTTTGTTAATCCTTATGCTCCACAAGTAAGTGAAACCATATGATAATTGACTCTCTCTGATTGACTTATTTCATTCAGCATTATCTCTTCCAGTCCTCTCCATGTTGATGATATCAACATGGAGAGGACTGGAAGAGATAATGCTGAATGAAATAAGTGAATTATTGATTTCTAATTCAGTTTGTGTTCTGAAAGCAGGCATCATATGATTTATATTCTTTAAAATTTGTGCAGGTGTGTTTTATAGCCCAGCATGTAATCTATCTTGGTGAATGTTTCTGGTGTACGTGAGATGACTGTGTATTCTGCTGTTGTCAAATGAAGTAGTCTATAGATACCCTTTATATGCAGTTGATTCATAGTGTTTTTTTATAAAGATTTTTATTTATTTATTTGAGAGAGAGAGATCACAAGTAGGCAGAGAGGCAGAGAGAGGGAGAAGCAGGCTCCCTGCTGAGCAGAGAGCCCGATGCGGGGCTCGATCCCAGAACCCTGGGATCATGACCTGAGCCGAAGGCAGAGGCTTTAACCCACTGAGCCACCCAGGTGCCCCGATTCATAGTGTTTTTGAGTTCAACTGTCCTTACTGATTTTCTGGCTACTGGATCCATCCATTTCTGATGGAGGAATGCTGAAGCCTCCAACAATGATAGTGGATTCACCCATTCCCCTTTGCAGTTCCAGGAGTTTATGCCTTATTAGCTTGATGTTCTGTTGTTAGGCTCATATACACTAAGAATTTTTATGTCTGCTTGGAAAATAAATTTCTTTATCATTATGTAATGCCCTTCTTTATTCCCAGTAACTTTCCTTGCTTTGAATTCTGCTCTGTCTGAACTTAATGTAGGTACTTTACTCTCTTTTGATAAGTGATAAGGTGATTGCATGGTAAATATTTCTGCATCCATTTAATTCTAATCTATATGTGCCTTTATATTTTTAGTGGTTTTCTTGTAGGTAACATATGGTTAGGCCTTTTTTACCTGTTCTGGCACTCTGTCTTTTAATTAGTGCAGATCACTGACATTCAAAGTAATTGCTGAATTACTGATCTAATTGGACTGATATAACCATATTTGTTACTATTTCTTACTTGTTGCCTTGTTCTTTGTTGCAGTTTCTTGGTCTTCCATTTATTTTACTTTTGTGGTTTTAATTTAATATCCTATGATTCCATGTTCCAGCCTTTTTATATGTCTTTTAAACTCTTTTTTTTTGTGGTTGCATTAGAGTTTGCAATATATATTTACAACTAATCCAAGTCTAGTTTCAAATAAACTACACTGCCTCTGGAGTAATGTGAGTATAATAGCAACATAATCCTAATTCCTCCCTCTCATGCCTTGTATTATCACTATCATCCATTTTGCTTATATATAAGAATCTGTAATCACTATATGATATTCATTAGCATACATCATTGAATGCAGTATTGCTATTATTATTTTGAGCAAACTATAATTTGTTAGATCAACTAAGAATAATAAAAATGAAGTTTTTAAGATTTTATTTATTTATTTGACAGAGAGAGATCACAAGTAGGCAGAGAGGCAGGCAGAGAGAGTGAGAGGGAAGCAGGTTCCCTGCTGAGCAGAGAGCCCGATGCGGGACTCGATCCCAGGACCCTGAGATCGTGACCTGAGCCAAAGGCAGTGGCTTAAACCACTGAGCCACACAGGCGCCCCCAAAAATGAAGTTATTATTTAATCTTCACATACTCCTTCTTCAGTGCTTTCCTTTCTTTATGTAGCTCCAAATTTCTGGTCTATATATTTTCTTCTCTCTAAATAACTTCTTAAAAATTTTCTTACAATTAAAATCTATTGGCAACAGATTTCCTTAATTTTTGTGCCTGAGAAAGTCTATTTCTTCTTGACTTTTGAAGGATAATTTCACAGAATACAGCATTTTAGATTGGTGTGTCTTTTCTTTTTCCCAATACTTTAAATACTTCACTCATTCTCTTCTTGTTTGGACGGTTTCTGACAAGTCATATCTGACTTTTATTGTTTTCCCCATATGTAAAGTAGTTTCTCTCTCTAGTTTCTTCCAGGATTTTTTTTTTTTTTAATCTTTGATTTTCTGCACTGTGACAGTGATATACCTATTTGTTGTGTTTTGTTTTGCTTTGGCATTTATCTTGCTTGGTGTTTTAGTGTTTGAGATTAATTCAGGAAATTCCCTGTCATTATTTTCAATATGTCTTCTGTCCCTTCCTCTCTTTTTCTTCTGATATTCCCAATATGCATGTATTACACTTTTGGTATTTGTCCCACAGTCCTTGAATATTTTGTTGTTGTTGTTATTTTCATTTTTTGTTGTTGTTTATTTATATTTGTCTTGAGGGTTTCTATTGAGATATCCCCAAGCTCAAAGATCATTTTCCTCAGACCTGTCCTGTCTACTAATAAGCCCATCAAAGGCATTTTTCATGTCTGTTATAATCTTTTTGATCTCTAACATTTCTTTTTGGTTCTTTCTTAATTTTTCCATCTCTCTGCTATTGGCCCATCTATTCTTGCATGCTGCTGTCTGCCTCATATGTTAGAACCCTTAGAATACTAATCATAGTTGTTTTAAATTCCTGGTCAGATAATTCCAACATCCTTTCTATCTAGTTCTGATACTTGCTCTGCCTCTTGAAATCATATTTTTTTGCCTTCTGGTATGCCTTATGATTTTTTTTTCTTCATAGCTGGACATGTTGTACTATGTAAAAGGAACTGTTGTAAATGGCCTTTAGTAATGTGGTAGTAGGCTGTGTGTAAGGTGGGGAGAAGAAAGGAAGCATCCAATAATCCTATTATTAAGTCCAGGTTTTTCAGTGATCTTGTGTATTTAGACTGAACTTCATTAAGTGTTTCTCAGTTTTTTTCTTCCCCCTTAGGTGAGACAGGTTGGCTAGAGTGGGCAGAAAATAGGTATTTCTCTTCTCCTATGTGGAAGTTTACATCTGTCTATATTTGGGTATTTCTCTGTCCCCAGGTCAGTTGGACCCTGCTAATATTCTAGCAGATTAGGTTCTAGTTAACTAGTTTCTCCTGAGGAAAGACTTTGTTAAGAAAAAAACAGCATGCTCTGGAATATTTCATATGGGCCTTTTTCCCTCCTACCTCTATCAGAAACGCGAGGGAATTTTTTTCTGATATTTACTGTGAGTACCTAGTCAAACTCCTGGAAGAAAAACTCACAGTATTGCAGGGGACCCCCCCCTCCCTTGGACCTTTTAACCATTAGAGATCTCTACCCTGAGCTCTAGCAATTTGTCAGTTATCATTCACTTTCTTCTATCCAGCACCTATTCCCAGAATGATTTCCTTTCTTGCATCTCTGCTCAAGTAAGTCACAATTTCCCATACCTGCCTGTTTGTCTCTCCAGTCTTGGGGTCAGTGGTTTTCCCTGTATCCTCAACTCTCCTGCAGATACAAGAAGAGTTGTTGATTTTTTCAATCTGTTTGACTTTTACTTGTTGTTAGGATAGAGTGGTGACTTCAAGAACTTTACATACGGAACTGGAAATCAGAAATATTTGCTTATGCTAATTTTTCTGATCTGTGTAATAGAGCTATTAACAATATCTACCTCATGAGGTTGTACTGACTCAAAAATGTTTCCTAACTTAATATTTTCCCAGCTCTTCTAGGAACTTGGTATAAGGAAATGTCAAGGTTGAATGTAAAATGTTCTCATTACTAGTCTTCTATAACTATGGGCATTATCTTAATTTTTAACCCCCCAAAAATAGATGTAGTAACCATTAATTGACAGATTTATATTTACATTTTTTTTCCCCATTTTATTTATTTTTTCAGCGTAACAGTATTCATTCTTTTTGCACAACACCCAGTGCTCCATGCAAAACGTGCCCTCCCTATTACCCACCACCTGTTCCCCCAACCTCCCACCCCCGACCCTTCAAAACCCTCAGGTTGTTTTTCAGAGTCCATAGTCTTTTTTTTTCAGAGTCCATAGTTTTTTTTTTTTTAATAAACATATAATGTATTTTTATCCCCAGGGGTACAGGTCTGTGAATCGCCAGGTTTACACACTTCACAGCACTCACAATAGCACTTACCCTCCCCAATGTCCATAGCCCCCTCCCCCTCTCCCAATCCCACCTCCCCCCAGCAACCCCCAGTTTGTTTTGTGAGATTAAGAGTCATTTATGGTTTGTCTCCCTCCCAATCCCAATTTATGATTCCTTTCATTATCATATATTTTCAGAAAACTTATATTTGGTCCTTGGCTTCATTTTTGATATTTATGTAGCCTTTGATCATTTTAAAATTTAGTAAATTGATGATCTCTAGTTATATACTTAAATTAAAATTTATGGTACCCACAGTGATAAAAAACGATTCTGAGTGACTGATAGGAAAAAATAGCCAAGCTACAGGTGCTTGCTCTATATTTGTTTAACACCTCAGGATGACAAAAGTATAAGGACCAGATTAATTTGAGAAAAAAAATGAAAGTATTTTAAATATTATAGATGGTGTCTTAGAATAGCCCAATTATTTTGTTTTGCCTCCAAATACATGTTCAGAACATAATGTAAATATTCAGGCAAAAGTAGTTGAGTTTATCTTATTTTTCGTTACTAAGTAAGCCTGATTAGAGCAGACTTATCACAGCACTGTGTTATGTTTTCATTTTTTGAGACCTTTACTGAAGCACACTGAAGAAAATGAATTAAGATCAGAAGATCATTTGAGATGGATAGAGCCTCGTCTAGCAAAAAATCTGATCAGTGCTTCCTGCCTCACACGATTGACTTCATTGTTCATTACCTATAGCTAACAAATGGCTGTTCACAGTCCTCATGTAGGGAACAGGGGTCTTCGGTCCATTCCCCTGAGGCCATTATGTTCCCAGGCAAACCTACTGTCCTATTTGGGATTATTCCATCTTAGTACTGGAGAAATTGTGTTGTTAAAGACATATGTGTCAGAGTTCAGTTACATTGTCAGTTGGTCCAAAGAAAATGCATGTTTGGGAATTCAGAAGATGTGGCTGTAATTCTCCCTATTTACGAAACCGGAAGCCAGAAATCAAATTTCCTACAGTAAAGCAAATCACTGTACTTAGAACATTTTTGGGGGGATATTGTCTCTGAGGTAATTTGGTTACTGTCAGATACTGTAAGAGTGTATTTTGGAATAAGATACTTCCAAAAGTTAGAATTCATGTGAGAGCATACAATATTATTAATTTTAATGAATGAGCTTTTCTCTGAAATCTTCCTACAGATTAATCAACAATTGGAATAGATAATCCTGTTAAGGTAGGCTGTATATGTATGTATGTATATATATATATATATATAAAGAGAGAGAGAGACTTACAAATGTAAAATGGAAGAAAATATCTGGATTGACCCCATGTCATTAATCCTAGCAAAGGAATGAGAATAACAGTGATGTACATTTACAGTACATTTTCCAGGATCTTTTGTGTTGATCATTCATGTAATTCTCAGGACATGCATTGAATTAGCTACTTTAATTCTCAGTTTTTCAGATGAGAGAATTTGTAGCAAAGAAGAAACAGTATAGAAATTCACGAAGACCCAAAGAGATTTTCTTATGGTAAAAGAAATGTTCACAAATTCTTCACATTGGGGAGAAATCATCTAAGTCTGTAGAAAAGGGAAATAAGCAGACCCACAAATAGCTTTTCCACAAGTACTCACTGTCTTAATTAATCTCTGTATTTCCACCGTTCCTTCTTTTCACCTATTTGTGACTTTCTTGCTTTTTGAGGGAGGAAAAAAAATCAACTGATTTCTTAGTACTTTAAGAACAAATAGTCATCTAACAAATTAGTGATCTAAGTATTAGTGATCTACACAACTCATTAGTGCTCAAACAAATTATCTATTATTTTTAACATTTATAAAGAGAAAAATAAAACAATATAAAACATATATGAAGAAAGAAAATGAAACAGATGAACTAAAATCCATGCAGTTGGGGCATGGGGAGCGTCTCAAATCTGAAGAGAACAGAATATCCTATTATCATTTGGAAGTTTGGCAACTTGGTGATTTAAAAGTTAATTATTTTATTTTTCTACATTATTTAAGGCTGTTTTCTTCCTATAGAAAAAACTAAAAGTCTCACTCAAACAGCCAAGTAGAAAGGAAAAAAAAACCTTAATTCTTCTCTCTATGCCTAAGACATCATAGACAGGATGCCCCCCAAAATATATATGTATATATAGTCCCTTCTGAATTGACAACATCTAGAAATCAAAAGGCAAATGTGAGGAGATTGTATTTTTAATTTAAGAGATATGCCTACTTGAAAATTGTCAAAAGGCACCTACTTTTAATCATTTCCTCTTTCCTGAGCACAGAACAAAAGGTATTTTTAAAAATTATAATGTCTTCCTACATAGAACATAAGGCTGATATTTTTTAAAAAGTGAAAGAAGGCATTCAACTTTTGGACGGGTTCATCCCCCTAACCAATACAAAAGATGTTTTAAAAATACAGAGTGATTATACAGATAAGATTCAATGAGAATAGTAATTTAGGAAATGTGCTCAAACAGAATCAAATCAATATTACTGAATCTCCTGTGAACACAGTGTTAAATATTACTCTCTATTCCTTCTAGGTTTAGGTTATTGATTACAAAAATTGCTCCCAAGCCTCCGTTCTGAATAATTACATTCTACTTGCCTGTCTTTTCCTCCCAGTGCCATGAAAATTACAACATTCTGATCAATAAAGATATAAAATCAGAGGAACAGAAACAGTGGTTTCTGCCTTTCCCACATTTCACATTTTTGTAAACACTAATACTTGTCTGCAATTACTTTCCTCTGAGGGTTGTGTTTTATGAAACCTTTTCAAATGGGAAATACTGGATAAGTTTTTGTTTTCTTTTGTTCATTTTCCTTATCACATCCCATTGGATTGTCAGCTAAACATACCAGTATACATCCCTCAAATGTCTTTATGCCTAGTTCCATTTGTTTACATCATGTCCAAAACTATAATAGTGTGAAATATGAAGGCAAGTTTTGGCTGTAGTTAGTAAATTCAACAAAAACACATTTTGGTTATTTTGATCATTAATTAACATTTCCACTTAAAATCAAGACAAGCACTTAAGTCAGCAAGCATTCATGCTATTGACTCAAATCTCTTGAGCCTAGTTTTATTTTCTTATTGCTAATGTTCCAGGCTGATCTTAATTGGTTTGGGTATTAGAAAGCCCAGGATAAACTGAGCCAGATTTCCTTTTAGCTAAATGTAAAGCTAAGATTGCTTTTGTGATTTCTAAAAAATAATGTGGAAGAAACCCAGCCACTACTCCTTGACAATAGGTAGAAGCATATCAGAAAAGATATAAGTTGACATTCTGGTTCTCTTTGAAGCTTTCTAAATTGTTAAAAGAACCAAGAAGCATTAACCTGGCCCAGAATAGGCCCTTTAAAAACAAAACCATCTACCAGAACTTTATTAAGAGTGTGAATTTTAGAACTAGCTACTGATGGGTTTGAATCTTATCCCCACTCATTGCTGGTTGTGTGATTCTGGCCAAAATGCTGAAACCTCTTCAAGATTTAGTTTCATTCTTTGTATAATATGGTAACATTCATGCTTACAGAGGAAGTTGTTAAGAGAATTAGATAATTTTCTCCTAGTTACTGAGATTAGCAGAATGTAGTGGCACATAGTATGTATTCAGTAAATATTAAGTATTAATTTTATAACTTTTTTTAACTATTACATAGTCCGTGGTATCTGTCAGCTGCTACAATCAAGGACTACTTTTTCTATCTGTTGAACTTACCCATAGTACTTGATAGAGACTAAACATTTTTAGAATAAATGAACAGTGAAAAATAGATTTAGCTTTTAAGTACTGATTGCCAATATTGATTTTGTTGCAGCCTAGAGATTACTGTCTTAAGACATATCATTGCTAACTCATAACCTCTCACAAAACTGCCATGCCCCTGAGGAACTTCCCCATCCTTTTTTGATCCCATGGACTACATTCAGCTAGGTAATGAGATGGAGTTAACTGGCTTGATGACTCCCCAAGGTTTCCTGAGAAAGAGAAGTATATGCTTCTCTTTGATGTGTGTGAGGTCAGAAGAAGGAGAGGAAAAAGGCTACGCACTAGGCTCCCGGAAATTCAACTCCTTTCCAAATTGCTTTTCTTAGAATGCCCTTTCTACTGTCCAACTTTGTTTTCTGTCACACTGATCTAGTAAACTTTGGGTTAGAAATGGACTATCTGGTGTCAAAATTCTATTAGTTCACAATAGTAGCATAGATGCCATATGATAGCATTTCAGTATCAACCCTACCCTTTCAGAAGAGAGGAAGTCACCTTCACAGGAACCTTTGTAAGTTGCTGATATTATCCAATGATTTCTCAATTATTTTATTTTGAATAACAAAGGGGAACATGTATTAATGGGAAATGGCCTCAATCAATGGCTTGTTTAGGATGCTTATAAAAGCTGCTTGACTGAGTCAACGTAGCAGTTAAAAATATGGAGTGGAATAAGTTTGTAAGAGTTAGTGATTATTCCTGGGAATTGATCTCACAATTATAAGAATAGATAGTGATTGTAAATGAGTCTTTAAAGAAATTTAATTATAAATTTGGGTATTTATCCAGAGAAAATTAAAACATTTATTTAAAAGGAAAATGAATAAATTAATTAATTTTTAAAAATCTTTGTATAAATGGTTATAAAGTAGTTATATTATAGACCTCAAAGTATAAGTTTATATGATAGGTAAAAGATGTGATCTGAATGGGTCCCTGTGCCTCAGTGTAAAATTTCAGTGATGGAAACAGGCTTCATGCAATAATTTTATACAACTTTGAAGAAAGTAAAAATTGTATGTTTTAATAACTCAGGTGATTCAAAAAGTTTCCCCAGTAAGGACTCAGACATTGACGTAGAAGAGGGACAAGGAAAGTTTTTGAAAAAAGTTTTTATGAACTGTCAGTACAAAAATAGCAATATTTCTAAATTGCTACACCTATATGAAATTATATGACACATAATATCATGTATTGTTATAATGAAATTAATAAATTAAGTATCTTAAACAAATGCTTTTATTTTCTTACACTTCTCAAAAAGTGTTGTACAACATGTCAACCAATAAAACAATAAACAAATATTCTCCCTATGTATTAGGAGTTTGTCTTATATTCTGGTTTATATTACATGCAGGAATGTAGGATGATTATTTTTATCATTGCATGTATCTTTGAGTTTTCTGCAAAGTGATCCAGTTGATTTACTTTTAGTGTGTGTGCATGTGTGTGTATATGTAACAAGGGAGTTCTAGGGATAGAGAGGACAATTTAAAATGCCCATGACAGAGAAAGTGACTTTATGTTACCAGATAAATTTCTTTAGATTCTTTTGTATGTTTTTTTTTTTTCCTATTCCTTTCCTTGACGTTTCTATTTAATTTCCCCATATGAAGCTCCACCCATGGATTTATAAGCTCGGGTATGTGTGTGTTTGTGTGTTTGTGTGTGTGTGTGTGTGTGTGTGTGTGTGGACAGTTTTGAGCATTAAAAACAAAGTATATTCAAATTGAAGTAGAATATATAAAACACTTTGACAAACAAGGGTCCTGTTAAACCCACACTACTTTAAGTAGGCTTTAAATGGCTTATCCAACATAGATGCATACTTGAATGGTGATGCCATTTTAAGTCTTTGATGTCTCTTCTTGATCAAATCTTTATTGTGTGATGAGACATATTGTACAATCACCAAAAGAGAAAAGGATAGGCACTTCTATCATTAGTAGACTAGGCCCTTGGACAATAAAATTGGGAATGTTATTCTTTTGCCAGATATGTCTGATTGTCGTTTATGGCCATTAGGCTAAACCACTGGAGTCCAATAGTTATGTTAGTTTGATGCTAGACAACTCGACGAATTGATAGTTATTTTATGTAAGAAACCTGAGAGGACATTCCTTGTTACTCATTAACTCTTGGCACTGTTACATTTTCTATCACTTAGCTATGTGACTTCTTACATTTGAATGGGTCAAAGAAATGGCTACCTTGAATTGCAAGTTCTCTAAATAAGAATGTTAACTATTAAAATACTATCTTCCAAATAATTGGTAATCTTCCAGGAGCACTCTTGGGTCCCATCCTCCCCTCAGTATACCTGGACCATCATGGCAACTTTGCACTGATTCTGAACAGTATGTGAATGAATAGCTATTTATGTTGGATGTTACAGTACAAAATTATTTCCATGGAAACCTCCTAATGATTATTTTACAAATATAAACACTGTGTTCCAAACCCCCTTTTAATTACATTTCTGATCTAATGAACTTTTATCTTATGATTCAATTGGTATATGTGTGAAATAAAAAGTGTGACTTCTTTCTTTGTTCTTAGAAAACTCATTAAATTGTGTGATTCCATGAATAGAGGTATATATTTTTGGTAAAAATCAGTTTTTAATTTAAAATGAAGTTGGCATTTTCAGTATCTACCTGAAAAAAGGAACAATGACTCAATTAGAATGCCAAATAAGTGAGATTTTTTTATAGAGTTCTGGTTTTAGAAATAAAATGTATGGTATTTTTCACAGGAGGTTGTGTGAGAGATATTATAGATTGAATATTTCCATTTGGGGGGAAAACATGCACTTTCACTTCCTGCATTTGGTAGCAAAAGAAAATGTTGACTCACATGTAATTCTAACATCACCTTCGATTATGTGATTCTATGTGCAGAAACTGTGATGTGGTCAGCACATACAGGAATAAATATAACACTCTGGGAAATGAGTCAGAATTTTTGAAAAAAAATAGGTAAAGACAGTAGACATGAAGGTGGGAGGTGTTTCATTGTTTGGAATGAATGAATACTTTAAAAGTTAATTTTTAACAATTTAAGTTGATCAATTTTCTTTGTATTTCTCTTAATACTTTTATTCTATTAATCACTCCATTGACCATTCCTTTGCCCCTCTTCTTCTTCAAACATGTATGCACCATTTCTGGGATTAGGAAAACTTTGTTGGACAAATTCTGTGTTGTTCATGACTTTCCATGAAAAAGGAACAAGTGGTAACTTTCTAGTGAGGGGACATATGAAATAAAGTAGATGAGTAAAATTTATAACAGGTAAGAGAGTGACAAGTGCTAAGAAAAAGATTCAGGGTAGTAAAAGAGAACAGGGTATACGTGCATGTACGTTTACCTTTTTTTTTAAAGACTTTATTTATTTATTTGACAGACAGAGATCACAAGTAGGCAGAGAGGCAGGCAGAGAGAAAGGAAGGGAAGCAGGCTCCCTGCTGAACAGAGAGCCCAATGCCAGGTTCGATCCCAGGACCCTGGGATCATGACCTGGGCCGAAGGCAGAGACTTTAACCCACTGAGCCACCCAGGTGCCCTGTAAGTTTACCTTTTTAACAGAATATTCGGGAAAGGCACCAGTGAGAAGACATGTAATCAGGTGACAGAAGAGAGGAGGGTATCCGTGAACATATCTGCAGAAACACTCCTCAAGAAAAAAGAATTGCAGATGTGCTAAGGAATGTTTCTGTGCACAGGTTGAGCAGGCCTGGAAGGTATGAAGTCCATCAAAGAGATTAGAAAGAACAAAGGGAACAAGGAGAGAAGATGAGGTCAGAAATGTCATAGCAGCCCTGCCATCTTGGTCCTCGTGAATGGATTAAGGATTTTGGTATTTCTCCTATGTGAAATGGAAGTTTTGAAGAAATATCGAAGCAGAGAAGTGGCATGTTTTAATGTCTGGTTTCTGTATTCAGAATAATCTGCACAAGGCTTAGGAGGGAGACCAGTAAGAAAGAAATCTTGCTCCAGGTAACTGTGGCTTGGATGAATGGGATAACAGTAGAAGAGGTAAGAAGAAATCAGATTTTAGGTATTTTTTGACCGTGGAACAGATAGAATTTGCTTGTGAATCTCGTGTGAGGTATAACAGAAACAGAAAAATTTAACTCAAGTATTCCTTTATTGTTTTTGCCTAAGAAATGGGAATAATTGAGATGCTGTTAATTGAGGGAGGGAAGACAAAGGAGCAGGATTGAGAGGTGGGCCGGGCATATTAATTAGAAGTTCAGTTTTGGAAAACTTGAGGTTGGGAGACTATTAGACATCCAATTGGAGAGGTTAAATAGGCAGCTGGATTTTTGAGTCTGCAATAAGGATCCTCAGTAAATAGATGATATTTCCATATGTCATCTTTCTTTTATCTGTTTTGTCTTGATGTTGGTAAAGCACTGAAGATCAAGATGGGGTTTGGGTCTGAGCTTAAATGTAGCAAGATGCAAACTTAGTCATAAAAGTTAGGCCCATTTAATCTGTAGACATTGCTTAGTGATACATTCTCAACCAATGTTTAAGAATTTATCTTTATTTCTTATTTCATTGAAAGACTACAATATTGGGTATTTTTAAATAAATATAACACAATAATATATCTTTCTGATATTTCTTTCATAGTTTCAATGGCAAGTACCTATGGGTATGGGGCTTGGAAAAAAAATGAAGACCAAGGAACCTACCTGATCTTGATTTTATTATGGAACCTTGGCCAAAATATGCAATAGTACATATTCATTATTGGCAAATTCACCATAAAATTATCTTGAACTTTGGGTCACAATCTGGTTAATATTATTTTCTCCTGAACATCTGTCTCTCTCTCTTTCTTCTTTTTTCCTTCTTTCTTTCTTTTTTTTTTTAAGATTTTATTTATTCATTTGACAGACGGAGATCACAAGTAGGCAGAGAGTCAGGCAGAGAGAGAGGAGGAAGCAAGCTCCCCACTGTGCAGAGAGCCCGATGCAGGGCTCGATCCCACGACCCTGAGACCATGACCCTGAGACCATGACCGGAGCTGAAGGCAGAGGCTTTAACCCATTGAGCCACCCAGGTGCCCCATCTGTCTCTCTTTCTTAAGGGCAACTGTAGTAGAAACAGGATTTAGATTTGTAATCCTGCTCGTGTTCTGAGGCCATTAATTGGGGACACTGTGATTAGTAGGAGTATATCCTCAAAAAACTTCTCCCCTCTCTTTTTCCCTACAGTGTCCTAAGGCAGCGCATTCTAGGAGAGTCACAAAGTAAGATACATAAGACAATTACCCAGATCCTTCACGTCCAGGAATGATTCTTTACGAAGCGTGGCCTGCATTTGGCACCTGAAGTGTCACTATTTTCTCCTGGATGAAATGTTCTTAGTAATTGATACAAGTAATCTCCATGGGGATAAAAAATTGTTGGGTTAGCATTATTTTGAATAATTATTTTATTCCAATCTCTAAGCTATCAGTTTTATAAAAATTACAAAACAAATAAATATTATGCAAATAAATACTCTAGGGGGATATTTAGATGACATACACTTTAATTTCTTATTGGAAGGATTGGAAAGTGGACAAGGTATTACCTACAGTTGAAAATATGGAAGCACATGCACACAAAAATACATTTTTTTTTCCACTCTGGGTTACGTGACAGGCTTTGCAATGAATATCTGTCATTTGTTGTGGCTGGGTTTCAAAGATTTAATCTCAGTAGTTTAAAACGTAGTGAGAAATGCTGCAGGAATGACCTTTTCAAGGTGTAGTTTGTTAATTGAGAATACTGGCAGTTTTCAATTCTTCAGTTCTGTATGGATATTTGTTCTCGTGCAAGGATAGTTCTGCTGACAATATTCCTATTTGTGAATGTAAGGACAGCAGACCCTTGACATTGAGGAGAAAGTCTGAGCAGTTATTGAAATGCAAAACTAGGAGGTCCCCTGATTCACTGCCTAGCTACCTGATTTTACCTGTGTAGGGGAAGGAGAACAGCATATGCAATTCAAAAATCACACTTTACATATATTATCTTCTTTAATCTTAACTACTCTGATGATGTAGAAGATACGTTTTCATTACAAATAACTGCATGTCATGGGCATTCTGTCCCTTACCGAAATGCAAAACCTCAGCCATTAAGAATATAAGTGGTTGGGGCGCCTGGATGGCTCGGTGGGTTAAGCCGCTGCCTTCGGCTCAGGTCCTGATCTCAGGGTCCTGGGATCGAGTCCCGCATCGGGCTCTCTGCTCAGCAGGGAGCCTGCTTCCCTCTCTCTCTCTCTGCCTGCCTCTCTATCTACTTGTGATCTCTCTCTGTCAAATAAATAAATAAAATCTTAAAAAAAAAAGAATATAAGTGGTTTACCATGTGTGTAATGTATATATGGTTTACTATGTTCAAGGCAGGCACCGGGATTATGGGGTTTTACTTGCATATTTTTCATAATTTTCTTTTCTTTGAGGCATGCTGTCTTCAGTCACTTTTTAAAAAGAGCCAATGTTGCTTTGGAATCCTCCTCTTCCTTTTGGTAGCTGACCTGTTTATTGGAAATGACACATTTGTCAATGATTTCTATAGTGAGGTTTGAGTTCTGGAATCATTTTGTTCTCATTGTTGAATTTTCCGCAAGTCTTATCGTAATGTAAAGCAGGATGAAGGTGGCATTCTTAAGTCACATTTGTATTCTGTAACTATTCAGGAAATAAGTGTTGGTCTTTGACTGTTCAAGAAGCTATACATAGTTGCCTGAGATACATCTCACTGAGCTTTTTAATTCTGTAATTTAAAAATTCCAATTTCTGAAGACTGCTAATTAAGATATACTGATGTTCTTTTTTCAGAAATTATACAAAGTTATTTTTGAGTTTGGTGCTTTTAAATAAATATAACACAATAATATATCTTTCTGATATTTCTTTCATAGTTTCAATGGCAAGTACCTATGATGTGGGTTATACCAGCCCTCCAGTTTCACTACTGCCAGAGAACATTTTGGCTTGTCACTGATAGCTGAAATTACTGAATGGCAACTGCAGATCTGGTTGAAAAAATACTCTGTTAGCCAGTGTCAAAAATAAATAAAACACAAGTAAACCTGAAATAGATATTATAATTACATCACCTTTTTTGCCCGTCACCTAGTAGTTTCATTCATTCTGCCATAATGGATTACTTACGTCACTCATACCAGAACATTTCTGCAAATTATTTTATGAAAATACTTTCAGCGTACCTGGGTAATGCAGTCAGTTGACTGCCTGATTCTTAGTTTCAACTTGGGTCATGATTTCATGAGTCTTGGGATCAAGCCCCACATGCAACTCCACACTCAGTGTGGAGTCTGCTTGAGATTCTCTCTTTCTACCCCTCCCCCACTAGGTTGCTCGCTCTTTCTCTCTCTCAAATAAATAAATAAATCTTAAAAAAAAAAAAAGGAAAATACTTTCCAGGAAGTTTGCGACTTCATGTACATAGCAAAGAAATTGACATTGAGTAATGCCCAACTACTTTATTAATGTTTCTGATGTGTTAAATGTTCAATATGGCAAAATAAAGAATTGCCAATCTTTCTAAATGTTTTTCTTGCTACTCCTGCATTAGGATGCCTGACGTAGTATAGGAGTATCAGGAAGTCTATACCAATGTATTGTTGGGAATGTTGGGATGAATCCGGGCAAAGATGCACCATGCTCCAATGGTACCATTGCTTGACACATTAGGTATCACCTAACGAAATGGAAGACCACATCATAGAACATAAAAAGCTAGCACAATATTTTTCATTATAACTTGAAGAATACACAAAATTGCTAGTATGAGAATTAAATATGAGAATTAAAATTCTCAATAGTTTTATACAGTTCAGAACTAATTGTGTATCTAAGCAATGAATCTCAAATAAAAACATCTTACTTTGTGTTATTATCATGTTCAAAGTATACATATAGTAAGTCATACTAGCAATTTTGTGTATTCTTCAAGTTATAATGAAAAATATTGTGCTAGCTTTTTATGTTCTATGATGTGGTCTTCCATTTCGTTAGGTGATACCTAATGTGTCAAGCAATGGTACCATTGGAGCATGGTGCATCTTTGCCCGGATTCATCCCAACATTCCCAACAATACATTGGTATAGACTTCCTGATACTCCTATACTACGTCAGGCATCCTAATGCAGGAGTAGCAAGAAAAACATTTAGAAAGATTGGCAATTCTTTATTTTGCCATATTGAACATTTAACACATCAGAAACATTAATAAAGTAGTTGGGCATTACTCAATGTCAATTTCTTTGCTATGTACATGAAGTCGCAAACTTCCTGGAAAGTATGGAACTAGAGCGTATCATGCTTAGTGAAATAAGTCAATCGGAGAAAGACAACTATCATATGATCTCCCTGATATGAGGACATGGAGAAGCAACATGGGGGGGTAGGGGGATAGGAGAAGAATAAATGAAACAAGATGGGATTGGGAGGGAGACAAACCATAAATGACTCTTAATCTCACAAAACAAACTGGGGGTTGCTGGGGGGAGGTGGGATTGGGAGAGGGGGAGCGGGCTATGGACATTGGGGAGGGGAGGCGAACCATAAGAGACTATGGACTCTGAAAAACAACCTGAGGGTTTTGAAGGGTCAGGGGTGGGAGGTTGGGGGAACAGGTGGTGGGTGATGGGGAGGGCACGTTTTGCATGGAGCACTGGGTCTTGTGCAAAAAGAATGAATACTGTTACGCTGAAAAAATAAATAAAATAAATAAAAAGGAAAAAAAAAAACTATTGAGAATTTTGTTGTCAACAAGTAAGTTTTGTATAAAAGTGTGTTCTGATGGTGCAACTGCAATGGTAGGACAACATTCTGAGTAATTACCCAGATTAAGGATCTTCCTCCAGAATGCAAATCAACTTACTGTTTTCTTCACAGAGAAAGTTTTATGATGGAAAACAAATAATAAGTCAATTGATATAACTGCTGTACTTAGTGCTGTAGTAAAATTTGTGAATTATATAAAGACCATTGTGCTAGAGTCTATTCTCTTTAGTACATGATAATATGAATGATGCTTTTTAAGAATTTTTAAGCATGATGGTTATTGAGTGGAAATTTCATGTCAATCATGTTTAAACTATGTGACAAACTCGTAGTCTTTTTACAAGATAAGAAAACAGTTTGGTCCCAGCTTTTAATATGAATTAACAGCAGACATACTTATTTTTTAATTAAATTTTGTTTTTGTTTTTAATAACCTTAAAACTTCCTGGAAGAAAGTCGTGTCATATCATTTACATATTATTGTAATTTTGTGCATTTACTTCTTCAGAGACAACAGTGCCTGGTCTTCTGCTATCCATTCCTTAGCTTCATAGATGAGGAACAAAAGTAACAATGATGTTTTTATAGTGACGTGTGTTTAGACATTTTAATAGTAGTGTCTTGTCCTACCATTGAATGTCTTGTTGGATGTCACAGGCATTCTGTGAACACTACTGTTTATTCTAGCATCTTTTACAAATGTCTTGACTGATTAAAGTAGCTGGAGTGTATTCTATCGTTTATTGACTAAGAACCCTGGCTTTGGGAACCATGAAGCAAGTTCCCTGTCCTGTTCCTTTTCCTTCTCCCTTTCCTCTTACAGATCCTATGTGGGGTAATAATACCATCTTCTTAAGTTTCATGAAGCTCCTCTCTATATGCTACAATTTTGTCCTGGTTACCAACGGGCTTTCTTCTCTTAGCACAAAATAGTATCTGCAATAACATATGTTACTCCTTCAATAATTGCCACACCATCAGGACTGGACAACAAGCGTCTTTGTGTATATCATATGACCATTTCTTTTTGCTACACTACTCATATTATGAAACTTCTTTTGGCTATGTTTACATAGATTTTTAGTTCTACAAGGCAGTGCTTTTCAAATACCTCTTTGAGAGATTATTTAAGTTTATTTTTTCTTGTCTGTTGTGGCATTTTGGAAAATGTAATAGTAAATTATTAAAAAATTAAAAGCACAGACATAACAGAAGCTCATATATTTTATTATTAGATTCGACAAGAATATAATTACATTTCAATAAGTATAATTAAAACAAGGTCAAAATATAATTAAAAACTTTACACATTGTTTTTGAAAGCATACATAAAAATGAGCAATCTAGATATCTCTTATTATATTTGCATTATTCTGTTTTACAGATTATTAGCTAAATAAGTTATGAGTAAAATAAAGATTCTGCATATCAAGTGCACATTCACACACTGAATAAACACCACATATATTGTTATTTAAACTTGATTTTGACAAATGAGCTTGCTTCTTGCTTATGAACTTACATATTTCCAGGTAGGTCTGGATAATGACTGAAATTTTTCTTCTGATAACCTATGGCATAAATTTATTAATCTGATACTATAAATGAATACATCATTAGAAAAGGTGAAATTTAAGTAATAGATTTGTTTTTTCCTTTTCAACAGAACATCTATTTCAACAGAGCATCTGTTCAACAGAACAGATATTCTATAGTTCTACTGATCTAGGCTGGGATCAATTAGTCTTGATGCCAGACTTATTTAGTTTTAGGTCTTCCCCACATGCTTTCATGTTCTTCTTGGACTGGCAGCTTGCTGGGGCATACTCTTAAAGTTTGTTGTAGGAGCATAACAGTGCAATGTAAATGTTGCACAGTCTAAGCCTCTACTCAAATAATACTGACATCCTATTGTTCAAAGCAAGTTCCCTGAGCAACTTCAATAAAGCATGGGAGTATATTTCACTTACTCTAGAGAAATAATTGCAAAGCCATATTTAAAAAGTATAATGGCAGGAGTGACAGAGAACGATTCTTTTAAGCTCCTACACCTATTTTCATTAATATCCATTTACTTCAGGGTTACTGCTGAGACATGATTATTGCTTAAGCCAGCAAAAATCAGAAGAAAAGGGTAATGATACTTAGTCAAAGTCATAGTTATGATGGCAGGACTTCATACTGTAACCTTCCTTTCTCTGGCATTCATGGTGAAATTTAATAGAAAGTTCCCACATTAGCGTTCTATTTTAATATATTCTATATAATGGGGGGATAATATACACAAAGCCAGGAGAAAGCACATAAGAATAGAATACAGATAGAAATCAAGGTGATGTCAAAGTAGCATGTGCAATAAAACCTTGGAGAAATGTGACCATTCTTTTCTAAGATAGACTACATAGCCATCACTAGTTTTAGAAGAAATTATTCTCATCTTCTTTAAAAATCTCACAGAGAAAGGGAACATATAATATCACATTATATCTTAAAAGTCCACCTTATTTTAATCCCTTTAGAAAAATGCCTAACCACTTTAATGCCACTAATATCAAGGGTTGTAGTAGAACTACTACATTTTAATTTATAGAACCTAAATCTTTAATAAAAATATAGCAATATAAATTTCCTGAACTTGATGATTTTGATGGTAATATAGTTATATAGAATAATGTCCTTGTTTGTGGAAAATAGACAATAATGTATGTGGATACGGGGTCATCATGTTACTAATTTATTCTCAGAGATTCAGGGGGAAAATAGTTTTTTGAACAATTCTTTCAACCTTTCCAAAAGGTTGATAATTGTGTCAAAAAATTTAAAAAGCTGCACCAGTAACAAAAATGTAATACATTTATGAATAAATATAGCAAAAGGTACTAAGGCTTTTATGTAGAAATGGTAAACGTTTACTAGAAGTCATTTAAAAACTAAATAGATATACCATGTTCATGGAAAGGATCTTGCAATATTTTAAGCTATCAATTATCTTGAAATTAATTAACTTATCAAATAGACTGCAATATAATTAGTAACAGTTTTTTCATGGAACTTGGCAAGGTGATCCAAAACTTCACACAGAAGAGCAGAGGGCTGAGAATAGTAAAAATTCTTTATATGAAAAAAAAAATCTGTGTAATTTTCTTATAAGAAGACTTATTATAATGCTTTGAATAGAGATTTCAGAAATAGACTTTGCACATATGGAAACTTAGTTTAAAGCAGATTTGTCACGCAGATCAGTGGGGAAAGGATACATTTTTCAAAATAGTAAGATGATAACTGGTTATACAATTAGATTCATTTTTCTCACTGGAAATTTTTAGTGTCTTTTCAATTCCCTCATTGCTCTGAAAATCATGAGGATGTCCTTTAGTGTAGATTATTTTTATTCATTGTGCAGGAAGTGTGGCAAGCCATTTAAATATGAAACTAATGCAATTCATTCAGTCTATCTAGACAATTTTCTTGAATTAAGTCTTTGGTAATTTCCCACACTATTTTTTTTTCTGATTTTCTTCAGGCATGTCTATTATGCAGCTATTGGTCCTTTTGTACTGATCACCTAATTTTGTTTTATTATCATATATTTTAAACCCATTTTTCTTTTTATTATACTTACCAGGAGATTACCACAATATTTCCCAACCCTGTATTGAATTTTAATTTCTTCTATAGTTTTAAATTCTGAGGGATGATTTTGTTCTTTGAATATTCCTTTTCATAGCATGCAGTTCTTTCCTATGTGTGATTTTTTTTTCTTCTCTCTGCAGTGATTAATTATACTCCTTATTGACTGTTGCTCTCCCTGCATTGTTTTTACTTATTTTAAAATCCTCTTGGAAATTTGTTTGTTTTCTATATGTTCTGATAGAAAATGTCTTCTATTGATACTTAGGTGCTCCATATAATTAAGGGGAGCTCTCAAAAGCTGATTGGAAGTTCAATGAATTGATGAGACAATTTCCCTGGTGGATTTCACTCTAGGTGACCTAATCAGGGGACTTCATTTGGGGACCCAAACTGTTAGGAACCATATATGTATGTTTGTAAATGTATATGTTTATGTGCATATGTATGTTTATATATACAGATATACATATTTTTCCCTCTGAGAAGAATCTTCCATCTTGGGCTTTAGGTTGTAAATTCCTCTGTCATTATCCTGGACCCCAAGTAGGGGAATAATAAAAGTAGCAAATAAAGGGGTGCCTGGGTGGTACAGTTAGTTAAGCATCTAACTCTTGGTTTCTGTTTTGGTTGTGATCTCAGGGTCATAAGATTGAGCCTGATGTCGGGCTCTGCCCTCAGTGCAGAGTGTGCTGGAGATTCTCTCTCCCTCCCCCTTGCCCCTCCCACCTTTTCTCTCTCTCTCTAAAATGAATAAATATATCTTTTAAATGTAGTTAGCACATATATAGTGCTTATTTTTTATCAAGCACTGGAAAACATATGTTTCACAAACATTTACTCATTTAATCTTTACATCAGTCTAATAACTGATTATACCTATTTTTCAGAAGAAGTTGAGGTACAAAGAAGAAAACTAATTTGCCTAAGGTCATAAAACTTATTTAGATAGAAAGCTGGGATTTGAACCCAAGATAGTAGGTTCCTAAATGAAATATTTCTTATCTAGCTGTGCTTTCTTTTTGTTGGAATTACCCTCTTCTGTGTCTGTGTTCTTCTAGTTGAAAGTACTATATTTTTAATTCTACAGGTGATATACCTTCAGTGATTTTCTAATGCAAGAAATGGTAATTGCCAATCTGAGTCAGGTAGATGAAGATAAACGTGTCCAAACACTTAGCAGATTTTCAAATTATCCTCCTGTTTTTAGCTCCATCTAACCACATTTACAGAGGTCTGTAGTTCAGCAAATTCTTGCACATTTCTAGGATAATGCAATGCAAAGCAGGTGGTTCTCTGTCTTCCTCTGTGGTTATTTAAATTTCAGCTTTCTCTGGTCTTCTAAATTTGTTACCACTATCCATCTGTTTTACATTCCCATATTTTTTTTTCTTTTTTACTTTAATTGTCCTTATCTGATATTTCTTTTAAAAAAAACTTACTTTACACTTGTTTTCATCAGAATTGAAGAGTAAACTGGGGTGAATATGTGTGTTTATTCTCTCATGTTTAAAAAGAACCCACTTTTATCTGTTTTTCTTGATGCAAATTACTTGCAACTCCACTTCTTATTTGTAGATGGTGGATTCCAAACTGAGACTTATGTGCTGGATCAAGAAAGTTCCTTTTCATCATCAAAAATTTCCTGATCTCAGTTTGTTGAGGAGTACAGCAAATCAGAAGCCAGATCTTGGAGACTGGCTGGAAATACTGAATCTGCCACATCAGTCAAGGCTTTCTTTTATGCAGAGTATGCAAGTCCTGAATGTAAGTTGAAAGACAGAGGAAATAAAGATGACTCTTCCAGGGTCTACTAAAAAAATCTAGAAGTTTTAGGCAGAAAAGCATTTATGTAGTTTCTATATGACGTCCCTCCATCTTTAAGCTCCTATAGGCTTAAAGCTACATATATTGAATCTGTTTGAAAACCAGACAAAATAACAGCTACAAAGAGGAAACAAGCAAGAAATTCAACTGTGTAGTGGGTCTTAGCTTCTGCTTTACGTGAAAATGATCTGTGAAGTTTTTTTTTAAAACCCCATTTCAAAGGCTTCCCACAAATCCAATTACATCTGAAACTCAAGGGGTGGAGTCCAAGTAAGGAAATTTTTTAATTCTCCTCATGGGATTTCAATATGCAGTCTTGTTTATTGGTCTTATGCATGGTTTGAGCAAACCTGGATCTAACAATAAATCTGTTAAAGACACTTAGTTGTTGGTTTCTCTGTGGCCATCCTTGGATCTTTTTGTATGAGATTAATTCAATAATAGAACAAAACTGAAGATAATTGATCTGCAGTTTAATATTTGGCTATTCCTTATTCCCCCTTGTTGGTATTCCTTTCAGAGCTCACTCCAAGCATTCCCTCTTTGCTGACAAGTTATTTTTCTAAGACCTCTTAAACTCCTAATGTACGCTTATGAAAAATATATACATATATATTTTTTTCTTTCTGGCAAACTGTATAGAAATGGAGACAACTCTCACAGCAAGGTGACTTGGAAGGCTGAATATAAATAACTAGATCCCGAGTTGCATTAATTGGTAGAGATGGAAAGTGGGAAAGTGAATTTCAGTCCTGTTAGATTTTGTTAAAAAGCAACCTCTCTCCCCAACAGCCATCTTAATTTAATTACCACTTTATCCATTACAGGCTGAATTTGTGACAATGGCAGCTTTATGTGTCTCTCTTAATAGGAACTGAGCTGAGCTTCCACTTGAAGTGTCAGGGTCAGAGGAGCAGTGGTTGAAGTGCCTCAGTACATCACTTGAGTGGAAGAGCTTTCCAGTTAATATACTTAGGGTAAGTATGAACTGCTCCACTCCCTCCCCTCACCTCATCCAAAACAGCATCCTGCTGGCTCTTAACTGTGCTGGGAAATACTAAGGCTCATTTAAGGAAACAGTTGGTAGGACATATAAGGAGAGAAGAAGGGCGTGGAGTTTTAAAGATTTTGAAAAGGAGAACAAATGTTAAGTTTCTTGCAATACTTGAGACGTCAATTCAGTCAAGAAGTGGAAATAGTTGTTAAGGGAATAAGCACAATGGAAAAGATAATGCCTCCTCTGAAATAAATGGAAACACCACAGTGCAAACACATATTTGTCTATGTTCTTTTTAGGTTGGGGGAAGAGGACTGAGTGAGGAATATGAATGCCAAGTGCTTTTCCTCTTTTGTACCCCTAATAATAGGGGTATTATTACATAAGATTTACATGTGTTTGATCTCTGGCCAGTAGGGAATGTGAGAGCAGTTTCAGCAGAGAAGATTCAACAGATAAAAGTCATGTAGGGTCTTATTTATAACTCATTTCTATCCCAACTTGTGATCCTATCTGCCATAAGATAGATAGTAATAATTATAATAACTTTGTAATGCTTTGGTCTTTTTAATTAAAATGAGAATTTTTTGATTTCTGCTTTAAATAAAATTCCTGAAATTGATTAACCGTACATATATACACTGTATGAACAAATCACAGAACCTTAAGAGGTTCCCATTGGCCAGCCCAGGATAGAAATGGGGTGAGTAGTCAGGGGGGTGGGAGGGGATAAATGATGATGGCAACTCAAGTTCAGGAAGCAAAAAGCAAAAAAAATATGCTTGCAGAAACTTTGCCAACTGCATTCCCAAACCACTTTATTAAATAGCTGATGTCATTATTATGAAATAATTTCGATTATGACAGTCAAAAAGAATAGACAAATTAAAAATGTGTATAAGAGGTACCTGGGTTGCTCAGTTGGTTGAACATCTGACCCTTGATCTCAGTTCAGGTCTTGATCTCAGGGTCATGAATTGAAACCCCAAGTTGGGCTCCATGTTGGGTGTGGAGCCTACTTAAACAAACAAACAGACAAACAAAAACAGTGTGTATGAAATATGTATCAAAATATATATGTAATTTATTTTAGAGTAGTAGATGATTCCATTTTCCAAACCCACATATAAGTAGCTTTGGAAACTAATATGTAAAAAGCGAAGCAGGAAAATTATCATGATATATGCCACAACATAGGCATTTTTATTGGTCAGAATCTTGAGGCTGCAATTGACAGAAAACTCAAAAATATTAGGGGAAAAAAAGAAACAAGAATGTGTTCTGTCATATAATTTAAAACTTTTTTAGGCTGCCTGGATAGCTCAGTTAGTTAAGCATCTGCCTCCAGTTCAGGTAATGATCCCAGAATCCTGGGATCCAGCCCCACACTGGGCTTTCTGTTCAGCAGGGAAACTGCTTCTCCCTCTCCCTCTGCCTGTTGCTCCCCCAGCTCATGCTCTCTCTCTCTCTCTGTCAAATAAATAAAAAATCTTTAAAATAAATGAAACTTTTTTTTTTTTTTTATCCACAGGCAATTTGAAATTAAACACTTTGACCAAGATAAGTGGAATATGAGTAGGATCATGTGCCTACCACTGGAAGAAGGAGGTAGGGTCAAGGCCTTTTGGATCACTGTGTTAAAGTAAGAAAAGGGGTGATTTTCCTGAAGGAAAATCAAGATGTTATCACCCAAGTAGGAGGGTATAGATAATGGGCAAAGAAAAACAGCTGATGTTACCACTAGTAATTAAGTCGTGCTAATCGAATGAGTGGCCATGTTATGAATGGTATAAAAAGAAAATGAGGAGAACAAGTATGTGAACAAATGTAAGGATTGAGGCAAAATGTTCTGCAGTGCACCAGAAGTGTACTGCAGTGTCCCTTTATTTTTGTCTTTTGGTTAAAAGGTTTTCTTCCATTAAGGTATATGCCATGTTACACTAGAGGAAGAAATGCATAGTAATTTCTGATGTTTTTATATATGAAAACATCCCATTCCCTATGAACCACTACTGTTTAAGACTGAAACTATCAAAATCAAGTAGTTTCTGAATTCAGTAGGGCCTTGTTTGCTTGTTTGTTCTGGCTTATCCTCTTTTTCTCCTTTTCTTTCTCCTTTCTCCCTGAAAAGGAGATCCTCAGATCCATACCCATACAGATCTTTTTTTTTTTTTTCTTTTCCTTTCTTCCTCTTCTTCTTCTTCTTTTTTCTTTTAGTGGAGTAGGGCTTAGGGGAAAGGGAACAGACAAGGACCTAACTCTTCAGCAAGAGCACACAACACTGTTATGATGTTCTCTGTAGTTCCTTGGATGATTAGATGAATAGCAAATCATCCAGGTCAAACTAACCTGTGTTGTCATTCTTGATTACATCTCAGGATAACCAGTTAGCACTTTACTTGGCACTTGATGGTTACCAAAGCAAAGATAGTTTCCCTTCCTTTCTAGATTACACAATTATCAATCAAGCAATCTTAGACTTCTAGTTTATCAACTAAGCAAACTTTCTGGCTGAATAATTATTATAGAAAATAATGAGGTAAACAGTATTTCCTGTTTAATGTTTTGAGAAAACATGTGATTCAGTTTAACTTTTTCTTTGTTGTAAATGCTATTTTTAAAAATAAAAGCACCTATTCAGTTGAGGAATTGTTAATTCCTGAAGGAGCAACATTTTATCTAGAACTTGCTTCAAAAAGACCTAAGCTGTTCTTAATTTCTTCATGGTATTTTGATCTAGAAATTTAGCTAGAAATTACATAAGGTGTGATCTGAACCTTACTCTGACAAAATTCAGGTTTCTTTAGCAACACAAAGTATTTGCATACTTGAGAGAAAATGTTAATTTTAAGACAATAATGCAAAGAACAAAGGAGTGTTTCAATGCTTTCAGTGTTCTCAGTGTAAAAACAGAACAATTTAAAAAATAATAGCCACATCACAGATCTAAATTATACTCCTTTAGTCTGTCAATAATTGTGACAGTCTAAAAAGTAATTACTGATGAAAGACTTTGTCACCTTTCTGTTAAAATTCATTTAATGACATGCATCTTAGCTTGGATCTGAGTCATAGCAACTTTTTTTTTTTTTTTTTTGAGACTTTACAGTAAATTGTATGGGATGTGGTGGTGGGATAGTCCAAAATTGTGCATATTCTCTACGTAAGAGTGGCAATATCTTACCCCTATTCATTATTAGTTTATTTGTAGAATATTTGCTTCTAGTCTTTTTTTTCTATTTATTATTGTTGATTTTAGATCTTGGAATAATAATTTTAGATTTCATTATTATTATAACTTCTAAAATAGTGTTAGCTACAATAAACTAAAAAATTCCTTTAATTTTTGTCCATTGAACACTATTAAATTGAAGTACAAAAACTTGTATTAACCATGCAAGATATTTTTGGTGGGAGAAAAGAAAATTCTTCAGTGGGTTTTTTTTTTTTGTTTGTCCAAGAGAACACAATTCTGATGCATTAAGATATATACTTCCTTATAATCAGCATCTACAGTTCAACTCCAAAGCAGCAACTGACATAAACAAAAAATAACCATTGCTGGATGACTCATTCACACTTTGCCCTTCTAATCAGAAACATCAGGAAAGATGCTAATTCATGTCAAAATATGACATTTCTTAGATATGCCAGGCTTTTCTTGGCTCCTCAAATAATTGGGCTCTTTGTGACTGCAGTCAGTCAACACTGCTCATTGTGTACCTTGTTTATACAAGCTATTTTGTTAAATAAACACAGTGAAATCTTATACAACGCATAAAAGTGATTGTTTTTTTAGGGAGCTGTTTAGCTGAAAAAATAATTGACATAACAGAAAAGAAGATACTAGCTATCTAGATTACATTTTTAATTATCAATGTAAATAATAAACATAATAGGAAGAACTGGCACTGATGTACCAGTTTTATAATTTCTGTGCCTAGATTTCCTCATCTACAAATGGGTATCTTAATAAAACCTAAGGTTGTTGTGGGTATAAATTATACTGTATGTCATATGAAATTATTCATATCTATTTCTCTCTTTCCCTCTCTTTCATTCTACTTGAGAATACCACCTAGAACTTAACTGTAATGAAGGAGCAGCAGGCAAGCTGAGGACAAGGCACCAGCTGACACCCCAAAACCGCCCACCCCCCCTTAGGATATGCGTGACATTCCTCAAGCACTTCTGGCTGCCCAAAGCTAAGGAAAAGCAAAACAAATGGTTAACTTACAGAGATCACACTCCAGCAAGACATGAGTCTCCCTCAGTTTACAAATATCTTCATGATTTATAAGAAAAAGCGTTCTTACCAATAGCTTAACTTCCAGAGACCCATAGACTCAATTTTCTGGAGCTCTAATATCAGGCACCCACCCATAGTGATGTGAGTAGAAGGTAGAAGAGAATTTAAGTGAAATAAAATTTCCATATAACCTGCAGCCCATAGACAAGCACTTGAGATAGGCAGAGTATAACATTCCTCCAGGAAGCTCCCAACTGTCTTAATGTTAATGCTTTACTAGAGGGAAGAACAGTCTTAACTTGACAATGGCAAGACCTCCAGTATGTTGTGGGTCCTCTTTAGCATACAAAAATTATTTTGAGAACCTCTCTTTTTCCTAACCGGCAACTCCCAAGTACATAATCAGTCACCCCTCACTCTGTAATGCAACTCTTTTTGCCTACAGGTCCTATCCTCAAGCTTTAATAAAAACACTCTTTTGCACCAAAGACATCTCAAGAATTTTTTCTTGACCATTGGCTCCAGCCCTCACCTGCATTCCAAAATATATCAATAATTTCTATATAAATGTCTTTTATTTCTCTAAAAACACATCCTATTTTAAATTTTCTTGTTGTTGCTTATAATTAGGAATGTTTCCACCCCTGGACCTTAAACTGTCTGAGTAGACTTCATCGGATCATAGTCAAATTTGTATCACTACAACTTTCCTAAATCCAAATACTGAAGGTATAAGCTAAATGAACATTGACTCGGACTGCTAGATTCAGATCTGGACTGAGCCTAGTCAGAAACAATTAGAAACTGAAGATGAAGTAGAGGATGAAAAACTAGCAGCTATAGATGATCTCCCACTGGATATTAATTTACATCAAAATTACCTGATGTTTAGTGTCTTGATAACCCATGTTTCATATACTTTGTGGAAATTTTTTACTAGGTCAGATGGTAAATTCTTTGCCTGTTCTTTTTTCTTGAGTGGGGAGATCCTTGTTTCTTAAGAGAAGGCTTGTCATATATTATTAAATGAGATTTATTCTGAAATATGACACTACATGTATAATGTTGGGTACACAGTCAAGTAGTCAGATTATGAGTCAATTTGTCCAATTATATAACTTGGTAAAAAGGAGGATAGATTTTATTTTTTTATGATTTATATATTTATTTTAGACAGAGCCTGTGTGCACAGTGGGGAGGGGCAGAGGAAGAGAGAGAAAGAAAATCCTCCAGCAGACTCCCTACTGAGCAGGAGCCCAATGGGGCTACATACCAGGATCCTGAGATCATGACCTGAGCCAAAATTAAGGGTCAGATGGTTAACCAACTGAGTCACCCAGGTGCCCGAAGGAGGATAGGTTTTTATTGAACCTATGTAAATACCCATAGTGCCAGGAAAATGTAAGAAGATTCCACAAAGCATTTTCCTCTCAATTCTGAGGAATTATTGAGAACAGATTTTATTTAAAATGATTAATTTCTGTTTGGAAAATCATATCCTATTATACTAAGAGTTAAAAGTGCTTCTTCGTTGTCTTAGTCTATTCAGGCTGCTATAACAAAATAGCGTAGACTGGGTGGCTTATAAACAATAGAAACTTATTTCTCACAACGTAGCCTGGGAAGTCCAAAGTAAGGGCACTCTATATTTGGTATCTGGGGAGGACCTGTCACAGACAGTCATCGACTCCTTCTCTCCTCACCTGGAGGAAGGGACAAAGAAGGGCATTAATGCCATTCATGAGGACTCCATACCATGATCTAGTTACTTCCTAAGGACCACCTCTAAATACTATCACATTAGGCATTGGGATTTATCATATGAATTTGGGAGAGAGCACATACATTCAGTCTATAATACCTATATATACATAAAACTAGAACATTAGAGTTATACCAATAATATTTCAGGTAAATCTTGTATGAATATTATCTAATCATTGTCAGCTTGGAAGACCCTTCTAATCATCTATCACTGAAGGGCCAATAATTTAAAAATTTAAAGCATCAGATACAGCCTCTTTCTTTCTTCTCTTTTTCTCCCTTCCCTCTTCCCTCCCTCCCTATTTTTTCTTCTTTCTTTCTTTCAAAAAGAAAGTAGAGTCTAAAGTAGAGTGAAAGAGAGGGAAAGAAAGAAATAGATATGAATAATTTCATATTGACATACAGTATAATTTAGACCCACAACAACCTTAGGTTTTATTAAGATACCCATTTGTAGATGAGGAAATCTAGGCACAGAAATTATAAAACTGGTACATCAGTGACAGTTCTTATTATATTTATTATTTACACTGATGATTAAAAATGTAATCTAGATAGCTAGTATCTTCTTTTCTGTGTATGTCAATTATTTTTTCAGCTTTTTTGGGGGGATATAGTCTTTTCAACAGACATTTTGACTGCACTTTTTTGGTGATGACAGAAAGTCTAACTTAAAGTTTATAGCAAGTCTTCAGGCAAGCATCAGTGGGAAGCAGAAAGCTATTTGGTTTGTTATTAAATGATTTAGAGTAAGTATGAATATCAGAAGAGAGAGTCAATTTTCTCTTCGGGTTCAGTGCATAGTATTTTAGGATTTTGATCAATGCTTCTCCTGAGGATTTTGATCAGTGTTTCACGAATTAAAAAAAAAAATATTGTGGACAGTGAAGAAACTGAAAAATCTCGAGGAAGATAAAGAGTGTAATTTCTGAAATCCTGTTGCAATAATATTTTATTTGTGTAGTGTTTACTTAGGAAAGGCTGCCTTTTTCTTCTACTTTGATTGTTATTCCCTTACAGACTTTATACTATTGTCAAGTTAATTAGGAATATGGAGCACAGAAAACCACCTTCATTGTTCCTATCATATCTTTTTTTATAAGGTGAAGTAATAAATATTTATGTTTAGGGTGCCTGAGTGCCTCAGTCTGTTAAGCTGTCTGCCTTCAGCTCAGATTATGATCCTAGGGTTCTGGGATCAAGTCCCACATCTGGCTTCCTGATGAGTGGAGAGTCTGCTTCTCCCTTTCCCTCTGACCCTTCGCCTGCTCATGCTCACTCTCTCTTTTCTCCTCTCTCTCTCTCTCCCTCTCACAGTCATGTGTGCACACACTTTCTCTCAAATAAAATCTTAAAAACCCCCACAAATATATGTGTTTGTCTAGAAGACCTATAGGAGCCTTCCTTAATATATTATTTTTTTCCCCTAAATTTGGGATGTGATATTTGAGGCAAATGAAAAATTAAACCAGATTTGATGACTCAAGATAGGACCATGGATGCTGAGAAACTATATCTGGTTACCTATTTAATCAAACTGATAACATGTTTAAAATAAACATAAAAGATAAAAACAGTTATTCTGTTTTGTTTTAACTAATTATGTAATAAAATCAATTCTATGCAGATAAGATTCTTCTGATAAGGTATGGAATCTTTGCTATGTGGGGATTTTACAATTGTAAAGAATGATATTTTGTTACCCCTTAAGAGTTTCTAAGATTTATTTATCCACTTTATAGGAAAGAATGAAATTGTTGTTTTTCATGGATATATACCTGACAGGGAAGTTTTTATGAATCTTCTTCACCTCCTCAAATTATCTGGAGAATAAGCTCATCAAAACTGATTTAACTTTGCCAAAATTTAAACTATTCATAGCTTCCTTTCAGTGTCAAGTATTATAAACCAAAGCAAATAAAATTAATTTCCCTCATGCCTTCTACTACTTGTATACACAGTAATGTTCTCTTCTTTTCTATATTTTTTTCTTATTTGGGATCAAATTTATACTTCAAGACAAAACTTTTTTTTTTCCTTGAAAACCAAAACCCCAATTTTATATAACACAGTTTTTTTCAATCATTATTACTCATAGTGTAGTCCCAATAATCCATATTAGTTATAACTTTTAACCAGAAGACTATCTTGTATTGACCAGAGAAAACTAGGAGATTGTACTAAGATATATCTGTTATATATAGGCACAATTTGAGCAGATTATCACAGCTCATAAATACACAATGTACTCCTAGCTTCATATATCCCTTTTCTGTTTTATTGAAGTGGCAAAATGACCAGGTTCATTACCATAACCCAAAGATATAGTGACTGCATATCACACGCAAATATGGAGCAAACTACATAAAATTAAAATTATGCCCTGTAATGATTGGTTCACTAATCTCACTTTAAAATTATCTATGAATTCAGATTGTCCATTAACCAATTTCAGTATTAATTGAAGGATTTTAGTTATCTAAAGATCTAAGAAGTTTTGTTCAGAATGATGTACTATAAACCATATTTATACTTTACACAAAAAGTATGTCAGAATTATTCAATTTAATAAAATCAATAGTTACATTTTTATGATCTCTAACATTATATAGGTTTAAACCAGTATGAGAAATTTGGAATTTCAGATTAGTTTATCTCTTTGTGAAACAACAAATCCAAATTTTATCAAATATAAAAATCTTTTAAATCTTATAAAAATACATAATTTATAATCTCATAAAGTGTTTATATCCTCATGTTGAAACTCAATACACATATAGCTGTCATTTTTTTAAATTATTTTTTTAAAGATTTTATTTATTTATTTGACAGATAGAGATCACAAATAGGCAGAGAGGCAGGCAGAGAGAGAGTAGGAAGCAGGCTCCCTGCTGAGCAGAGAGCCTGATGCTGGGCCCAGAGTCCTGGGATCATGACCTGAGCCGAAGGCAGAGGCTTTAACCCACTGAGCCACCCAGGCACCCCTATCATTTATTTTTTAAATACAAAATATAGAAGTAGTATAATTTGCAAAATTCACGTCATTTGTGTGTTTTGAATTCTTTAAATGGTTTTAACATAGCAATGTGTATAATAAAGATTTCTCTTAGTACTTTTGAAGTATTATGGATTTTTTTTTCTGTGAAATTTAGAAATATAAATATTTATGTTATATAAATATATAATATATAAAATAATCAGAAGACAATTTAATTTAAGAAATAGTAAAATCTAATTTGTATCCTCTGAATTAGGAAAATATTTCATACTTAAAATGCCAAGTAAAAACTTTATTTACAAAGAGAGTGACCCACAGACAAATTATACCTTCAGTTCTAAACCTAAACCACAAGTCAGAAGTAGACACAAAACTTTAAAAATAATATGTTATCTGTTCAGATTTCAAAGAGCTGTTCTCCTTCTTAGTAGGTATCTAATTCTTAATTAAGATAAATTCACAAGTAGGCCAAATTAAAAAATAATTTAGAAAACTAATAAATGAATAGAATAACACATATATTATTTTTTCTCACAATCAACAAGGAATATATCTTTATAATCTGTTTGATAGAGATTATCAGAAAATTTAGATCATGTATCAAATTCTCAATTTTTAATACAACCAAAGAAGAATTACTTTTGTCTGTGCACAAACTAAGAATAAAAACAAAATCATAAAATCAGTGGAAAGTAAAGAAAAATAAACAGAGTCCTAAGTGTTAGTTCCAAAGGCATTTGGAGTTTAGTTACTGAAACCAAGAAAAGATAGGCTGGATTTAAGCATTCAAAGGGAATGTGTTTCTGGGTTATCACTACTTACTTGGTTCTAACCAAGGTGTCAATTTGACATCTCAGAGGATGGTATATTTTTTTTTCACTGACAAATTTTTCAGTTCTCTGTGCCACAGTAATATCAAGATTTTACACCTAACTTTTCCTTATTTTTGATAGCACATCAAAAAATAATGGAGTATAAATAATTGTGAATTATTTCCGGTTTATAAGCCATTAAGAAAATTGAAATGAGCACCTGGTGGCTCAGTCAGTTAAGTGTCTGTCTTTAGCTCAGACCATGAGCCTAAGGTCCTGGGATCAAGCCCCGCATTGGACACCTTCTCCCTCTCCCCCCTACTCATATTTGCTCTCTCTCTCAAACAAATAAATAAAATGTTAAAAAAAAAAAAGAAACAGATGATATCCTCATTTAGGGAAAGTCAAGGGGAAATGAATGAGTAGCCCCTATGTTACGCCATTTAATTCATAAATTAGTCTAATGAGGTAAGATTCCTATTTACTAATGAGGACCCTGAGACCAAAGTTCTCTTAGACAGAGATGGTATATCAATTGTGGTTTGTCTAATCTAGAGCCAAGGTATTCTTTTCATTGACTATACTGCTCACTAATCATTCCATGGACTTTACCAAAAAAAGTCTTAAAGTAATAGAGTGAAGAGTTATCCTTATTTTAGATTCCCTAAACATCAATCTTTGGTTTTTGCAAAGGCCCAAGATTACTTTTGTGTACTCATTTGAATTTCAACTTTTGTTCTAACCATGTATCATTTGAATTGTTATTTACTCCAAGGTTTTCTTTATGTGAATTTCCTTTTAATTTTAAATTTATTTAAAGAGGAAACTGAATATCACATTGCATGTGTAAACCCACTGTGTTTACCAGAAACAGCAAAAAAGAGAAATTAGTATGAGAGGATGGGAGTTAACCCCTAGAAAGCTCTCAGGCACTATCAACTGTGCATCCTGAAGGGCAGGAATGGTTGTGGTAATACAGGACTGGGAAGTCTAGAGGGTTTTGGGGTTGAGAAGAGAGGTATTGAGCAATTTTTGGAGATGTCACAGTCATGCTTTGATGTTATTATATCATTTACTTTTCTACCATCGGTCACAGAGATTTATGACATTGTAGAAGAGATTCAGCCCATTATATAATTTTTTCTCATTTTAAACATGAAAAAAAATACAGAAACAAGGATCCATATGTTACTGGAGCTAGAGCTTTAGAATTCCAAGGGTAAATATCAGAAGAAATTAGTTTCTAGTATTTACTTATTTTTGGTTTTCCTGGTGTAACAACTTGAACTGAATGCTGATGTATATAACACCCAGTGATAGTGTAATCTATTATATTAAATTGAAATTTTCGATATGCAGTACCTCCAATACAAATCTGGTCAAGTGACTGCTTCTTGTGTTTCTTAGCTCCAAACTTATAATTCCATAAAGTAATCTCTATTAATTTGGGGAACTTCAGTCAATCAGATCAATAAGTTTTTCTTTTAAAATACTTTGAGCTGCACAAAACTAACTGTATCCCAAAGATATGTTTAGATCCTTACTGTAAAAAGGCATGACCTTCATAGAATTCAGAATTATCTTTTATATGTTCATGATATTTTAAATCAGTGGTTATTTTCTAGTTGTACATATTCCTCTTTTATCTGATAAAGAGACACATTTGGTGGGACCAGGATCTGGGAAGTAGGTGCAGTGAATGGAAATTTGTAAGGTCCATTAAATATAGAATCATCAATTTCAAAAATACTACTAGAAATCAGAATGGCAGAATCAAGACAAGTCACACAAGAATGAACTAGAATATCCTGAAGTGGAGATCCTTTGGTGGTAGCAGAAGGTTTGAGTAAAATTTTCTAAAAGTTAAAATCACAATTTATAGGTACATTAAAAAATAACTGGTGTCATAGATTTTATTATTTAATAATTTAATTTAATTTAAATAATTTAAATTAATGAGAGCAGTAGCGAGATGTTAAAACTTATCCACTTGATAACAACACAGCACTTGAGTAGGGTATTTATAGTGAATTTTTTAAAAAGTAATATTAAAACATTACTGGTTTATATATAAAAGCGATCAATATCTCACAACAATAAAAGATAATCTTGTGGTTATCTGCTTTACTGAACAAAAATAATTGGCATTTCTTTTAGATAAAAAGAAACTTTAAGTTAACGTGCAACTCCACTATCTGAGACTTTTAATTAATTAGAAATAAACTAAGATCATTTCCCTTGGTTTTCTGCTGGTGGACTTCAGATCATCCTGCCCACCTCTTGGATTTATTTATATACTTTGGTTATATTTTCACAGGAGTATAACAATGGAACAGTGATCTTTGTTATAATGTAAAGCTTCCCTGCCCATTATTCCGACTCAGTCATTACCCTTAAAGCTTAAATAGAGGTTGGGATGATAAAAGATGAAAGAGAAAATCTCTTTATTAACAGGGATCCAAATAAATATGGTAGGTGCTCCCCACCACTAAGAGGCAAGGACAGAAACCCAAAATATATTGATATTAGAACATATACCACGGTTGTTGTGGGCAAAGTAAGAGAGAAATCATCATACTACCTGGGGAGGGAAAAGTGATCCCTAGATAACTGGAGTCAGGAAGTCACCAAGACACAAATACTTGTTGCACGAGGAGTATATACCTTGAAATACATGGTTGGTAGATTCAGTATCACCAACAAGGTGCCTAAGGACTTGCAGCAGATGCTCAGCCGAAGTGCAGGCGATGATCTTGAGGAAAAAGAGATAAGAATTTAGATGATGACCAGAAATGGCATGAACTTGCAATTCCAAGGCTGTTGACCAGTACAACATGAAGGATGGTAAAGAGCACTTGGTGGAATGTTGGGACAGCAAAGAAACGAGTACTTTGACAAAGTATCTGTCTTGGAAATCTCCAAGGGAAGACCAGAAGGAGAAGGGACTTGGCTCTTATTGTTTGAAAGATGCAGAATTGGCCCAGTGGACTCCAAGAATAACTAGGAAAATAAATTTCTGTGGAAAGTACAAGTTGGTGATAACTATGGGATGATAAGATTATAAATAATCCATGTAAGGGGGTGAAGTCAAAAATTCTAAAGTCTAAGATTTCTAGGTACAAGGACAATTTATACCATTTTCATTACCCAATCAAGGTAGAATAGATATTTCCCTGTACTACTCAGAATGTAATTAATATAATTTTCTCTCAAATGGAAAGTTTTGATTATCCTTCTGAAGTTTTCTGACACACCCATAGTGGGTTAATCTCAATTGATGAAGAGGAGAAATATGGAGCTTGGCATGAGGCACATTTTTCAGGGTATGGAGGTTAATAAAATAGCAGAAGTTAGATCAATTTTTGAAGAGAAAAAAATCTGAATGCAAGAAATTAGGATAAAAAGATGCTTTCTCTATAAAATGGCCTTCTCCCTCACCTGTCTCCTTAAAGCTTAACCTCTTGAATATGTATCCTTGTTCTCTAAGAACACCATTACATGGCACACATCTCTAAGTGTTCTCCTCCTACACTATAATTACATTTCCTTTTCTCAAGTCTTTAATTAAGTCTTACATACCTGGATGTTTTATATAATAGTGTCATGGGAAATAATGACATAGGACAATAAATAAGTGTGCCTCATCCTATTGTAAATATCCAGTGGCACTGGTCAGAAAAGTTTTGTGTTCTGTTGAGGAAACAGTGACCAAGAGTTCCAGACAAGACCTTGATTGTAAGGAAATTCTTCCTCAAGACTTTGGTCGCAGTTGAGTAATAAGCAGAACATCAGAAGAAACATGGATTGACAGCTCAAGGTGAAATTAAAGTAAAATTTACTTTTTCTCTCTATGCTAGAAAACTGACCATTGAAGGTAGTGGGGTAAAATGTGGTAGAAGTTTCCACAGAAGTGAAGAAACTGAACATTAACATGTAGGACCATGGGCAAGCTGCTAGTCAGTAGAATGCTGGATAGAGCCTGAAATCTTTCAAATCTAAGTGAAATATATTTTTCCACTGGACTGGTTTTCCTGAAAGGTGCTTGATGAGGATATAGCCCTGAAAGGCTCCATGTAAGCAATAGAGAAGACACAATCCCTGCCACAAAGGAGAACAAAAGAAGCTACCCAGAGTTAGTTTCAAGTTCCCACTCCACCCATAATAGTTACGGCAATTTAGGCAAGACACTTCACTTTGAGATTTACTTATTTATGAAATGATTAATGTCATTACCTTCTTGGAGCATTGTGAGGTAAGATAATGACCTGTAATTCTAAAGTATTGATGATACAGATGTTCTACAAATATAAAGTTTTGATAATATGCATACAATGAAAAAGATTGTTTCCAAACCTTTTTGTGAATTTTATTTTCTTCCTCTTCTTTAGATGAATTTACCAAGGTTGGTGTATTCACTCATACAGTGAAAACTGTTCTCTTCACCAGAATATAATTTTTTTATCTTTATGTTCTCTCTCCTCCCCCACGTGTAAAAGATCTGCCATAGTAGAAATGTAATATTTGTTAAATGAATAAGAGATTGAAGTAATGACTGAATTATTTAGTGCCACATTTTTCCTGATCTTTGCTTGACGCTTAGAATGAGATGAATAAGAAATGTCCTTTGTCCCCATAGACTTCATCATTTTCTGTCTTGAATATATGAACTTTTAATCACTACATTACAACTTCCCAGTTTACCACCAAATGAGATTCTTTTAAGTAAGGAAATGCACATATATAAAGCAGTTCACGTTTTATGCATATTTAACGAGCCCAGTGAATATTAATCTGTGTTCATGTCTTGCCACATTGTGGTGCCATTTTAAATGGTAAATACAAGCCTAGTCTGCTTATAAGGTCTTCATTTTTTTTTTAAGATTTTATTTATTTATTTGACAGACAGAGATCCCAAGTAGGCAGAGAGGCAGACAGAGAGTGAGAGGGGAGCAGGCTCCCCACTAAGAAGAGAGCCCGATGTGGGGCTCCATCCCAGGACCCTAAGCTCATGACCTGAGCCGAGGGCAGAGGCTTAACCCACTGAGCCATCCAGGTGTCCCATAAGGCCTTCATTTTTAAATAATTAATGTTTCCAGTCACGTGTTCTCTATGAACACTTCTTGGTTTTAAGCATGGTCACAAAAAAGAAATCTTAGTAAAAAGAAGTCAGCATTTCCCTGTTTTGGTTCTCATAGTACACACTGTTATAAAATGTTGTAATGGTTCTGCAATAACCCTTCTGTATCTGCCCACAAACAATAGATTCATGGCTGCTGGAAACCTTGCATAGTACCATCATACTCCAACTAATACGAGTGTGAGAATGGTGAGAAGTGAAGGTAAAATAAGTAGCAAGGAATAAAAGGTCCTTCTCCCCTTCAGATGATGTCTTAAACTCCAATGGGTTTCTAAAGGCCACTAGTCAAAGAGTAAAAGGCCACTTTAAGAGAAAGCCTGCACTTTAAAATGGTCTCTCTGTGGCTGGTTAATCTATGATTAATTTTGTATTCTCACATCATTTCTCATATCCTCTCATTTTTCCTTTATCTTATTACACACTTCCACCCACGCTGTGCTGGTTTTTCACTGTTCTGTGCTTTCCATTTCAAATGAAGACCCATATTAAATGGACAGCAGTTGATTATGTTGAAATTTTAATTTTGGGATAAATTTATTTTTATTTTTTCATCTAAAAATAAAATACTAACCTTTCTATATAAGACAAAAACTAAGTATTAACCTAGACAACCCTTTCATTTGTGTCATAACTTTCTTGATATGTCCAAATTCAACTTAAGGAATTTTATTGCTTCATCCCATATGGATCGGTTTGCTATTTGTTTATTCACAGTTGTTCCTAATCTTCAGTGTAGACAGATTTCCCCTCAATAAGACAATAAATTTCTGAAAATCTGTCATCACTTTCTTTCTTTTTCTTTTTCCCCTTCTGGTTTTTGTGTTCATTCACTTTTCCTTTTATCAGATTTTATTAAGTACTCTGTGCTAGGAACAGTACTTATAATATAATAAATACAAATATAAATGGAATAATAGGATATCTTCTCTTCCCTTAAGGGTGCAATAGTCTAATATGGAAGTTTCTAACACATAGTCTCTATAGAGAGCTTTCTCTGTTTTCATAATTATCTGCAAGACATACAAATTTTGGGTGAGTATGCATACGCTCATTTTTTTGATAGAAAAAACATTTTCTAAAGAGACTGATTTTGAGATCTCCATCTGTTAAAAAATAATTTATAGCCATTCTTTGCTCTGTTTTATTCCTGTCCTCTTCAAACTCCTTCTCATTCCCTTCCCTTTTATGAGGCCTGTCATTACTCATCTTGCTTAAAATGAGACCTTATACACTTACTTTCTGTTTAAAAAAGAGACTATAGGCCTGAAATGGAGTCACTTTTGCTAAGCTCGTGTCACCAAACTGAGACTTAACACTTAATCTAAATTCAGTTTCAGTCTCTCCCATCATAATCTTAACCAGTCAGTCTAGAATTTCCTGGTCAGCACTAAAGAGGTAATTGTCCCAATGGACCTCTGCTGTCCCCAAAGAAAGGTGACCTTGTTTGTAACAATCTACTCTCTTCAAATAACTTCCTTATTCTTCCTCCTTCTGCCTATGAAAATCATCCATTTTGTACAGCTCTTTGGAACTTTCTATTTGCTAGATGAGATGATGCCTAATTTATGATTAATTGAATTAAGCCAACCACATTTTTTGAATTTACACAGTTGATTTTTTTTTGGGGGGGGCAATTCTTTTGAAAATTTTATCTTAAAGATATTAAGTCATTCACAAGAATCACTTCTAGATTGGTGGCAGGAGGGCCTCTGCAGACCCACTCCCCTATAAGTGAAATAACCATCACTGAAAAAAAATTATATGAAGCAAACAACTATTTAAAGTCTGTGAAAAGTGTCCTAAGCTATCACAGCAAATAAAGAATTATTTTTTCAGGAAATTCTGCTAAATTTCAGTAATAACAATAGTGAGAATCTGTGACATTTGTGCTGTAAACTCTTGCCTGTCTACTTCAACCCAGGTAGGTGGGATGAAGCCCCATGGCAGCAGGTGTGGCCAAGAAGACATGGCTCCCACCCCCTCTCCAGCTTGTAGTCAAGTCTATGGTATTTTCCACAAAGAGGCAAGACAGCAGCATTTCTCAACCCTCTCGCCTATTCTGCCTCACTTCCACATTTGAGAGGTCAAATTCAAAATAACTATGGCCAGAATGGTCAGGTCTTTTTCCCTACCCAGCCTGCACTCATAGTCTGAAGTCTCTATAGTAGTGCAGCATGCTGTAAACACTATGGCCTTGAATGCCCTTACCCCAGTTTGTTTATAGGATGAAGTCTTCACACTTGGATAGCAAGCTGAGGAGACTGGAGGCTACTGCCATCAACCAGGGCTTTACTCAAAAAGGAGGTGTTATATTCTGGGAGAAGTGAGTCACTGCCCTTGCCTCAAGCCCCTAAACCATCCTTCAGAGATTTTGCCCACAGGGAGAGTTAGACCTTAAGAAGAAAGAGCTATTAAGATCTTCCCAAAGGAATGGCTTTTATTTGAAACAGGGTATGGACAAAGTTTGAGACTGATGATAATCTTGAGAATAATGGAGATTTTGTTGTAAGCAACTAAGAGAAGATTGGTAGCTCTTTGAGAGCAAAACTGTATAGACCACCTAGTTTATCAGAGATAATAAAGAAAAGAAGTAGCAATGTCTACAATAGCCAGACTATGGAAAGAACCTAGATGTCCATCAACAGATGAATGGATCAAGAAGATGTGGTATATATACACAATGGAATACTATGCAGCCATCAAAAGAAATGAAATCTTGCCATTTGCGACGACGTGGATGGAACTAGAGCGTATCATGCTTAGTGAAATAAGTCAATCGGAGAAAGACAACTATCATATGATCTCCCTGATATGAGGACATGGAGAAGCAACATGGGGGGGTAGGGGGATAGGAGAAGAATAAATGAAACAAGATGGGATTGGGAGGGAGACAAACCATAAATGACTCTTAATCTCACAAAACAAACTGGGGGTTGCTGGGGGGAGGTGGGATTGGGAGAGGGGGAGCGGGCTATGGACATTGGGGAGGGGAGGCGAACCATAAGAGACTATGGACTCTGAAAAACAACCTGAGGGTTTTGAAGGGTCAGGGGTGGGAGGTTGGGGGAACAGGTGGTGGGTGATGGGGAGGGCACGTTTTGCATGGAGCACTGGGTGTTGTGCAAAAAGAATGAATACTGTTACGCTGAAAAAATTAATAAAAAGGGAAAAAAATAAATAAATAAAAAAAATAAAATCAAAAAAAAAAAAAAGAAAAGAAGTAGCTTAGAAGTGGGTGGCTTAGAAAAGGCTTCTAGGGGCTCTGAATGAATGAATGAATAAAGAAAACAAACAACCGAACTGATCTCAATAACTACCCTTGCAAAGGGGGCCCCTAGAGCCTGTGGAGTGAGTACAGCCCTGTTGACACCTTGATTTTTGATGTCTGCCCTCCAGAACAATGAAAGAATAAATTTGTTTTGTTTTAAGACACAAAGTTGATCAGTTAATCTGTTATAATAACTCTAGGAAACTAATGTAAACTGTAAACTGACAAATTAGATAATTTCAGTGACATGGACAGAGGCCATTAAATAATATGTAATGAGTAATTTATTTATAGCAAGTAAATAAAAAGTAGTTGTTTAACAAGTCAAAGTATTGGAAAAGTAATCAAAACACTACATACACACATATACAAGAAGGCCACATCCGGTTGGCTTTATGAATGAATTCTACCAAACATCTAAACAAAAATTAATACCATTTTCCCCCCACAAACTCTTGTAAGAGAAGGGAACACTTCTCAAGTCATTTTATAAGATCAGTATTATTTTCTTCCCAGAACTGAAGATATCACATGAATAGAAAATGAGAGACCAATATTTTTATGATTAAAGATGCAAAAATACTCAACAGAGTCCTAGCAAACTAGATCCAGCAATATATAGAAGGATTCTATACCATGGTCAAGTATGATTAACTCCAGGAACTCAAGATTAGTACAACATATGATAATTAAGGTACTACATCATATTGAGAGAATAAAAGATATATGCCACATGGTAAATCTTAGTAGATGAAGGAAAAAACAGACAAAAGTCAGTACCCCTTCATGAGAAAAACACTTGACAATCTGGGAATGGAAGGAAATTTCCTCAGCCTGATCAAAAACATCTATAAAAAAACAGAAACAGGTGAACCATAAGAGACTATGGACTCTGAAAAACAACCTGAGGGTTTTGAAAGGTTGGGTGTGGGAGGTTGGGGAAACAGGTGGTGGGTAATAGGGAGGGCACGTATTGCATGGAGCACTGGGTGTTGTGCAAAAACAATGAATACTGTTATGCTGAAAAAAAATAAATTAAAATTCACATACTTAAAAAAAAAACAAAACAGAAACAACTTCATCTGTAATAGTAAAAACTGAAAGCATTCCCCTACAATTAGGATTGGATTAAGAATGTACCTTCTCACAAAATCTATTCAGTATTATCCTGGAAGTTCGATGCAGGGTAATTAGGAAAGGAAAAAAAAAATGAACCCAGATAGGACCAGATAGGAAAGGAAGAGTGAAGCTATACTTGTAGATGGCACAATTTATACATAGAAATGTCTAAGGAATCCAGTGAAAAATGTATTAGAATTAGCAAGAATTTCAAATGTAGAATATCCAAAGGATTCCTCTTAATTCCTACTCCCTGACCTTCCTCCAAGAAAAACACCATCTTTTCCCCACTCTTCTTTAACTTAATCAAATACAATGTCCTACCCTATTGATCTAGATAGGTCTCAATATCATTCTCTTTTCTTCTTTTCCTCATTTAACACATCTTATCCATTACCAAATGTTATACATTCTACTTCCCAAATACATCCTGTTATTGTCCCTTTATGTCTATTTCCCTCCTTGACACCCTAATCCAGATCAGTGGGATCTGCTCTCTGTACCAATACTATAACATCCTAGCTGGTCTGTAACCTGGTCTGTTAAAAGTCACAAGAATTATCTCTTAACATGTAAAGAAGATCATATAATATTCTCTTGTTTAAAAATCCCTGGTGACTCCCCATTGTATTTTAACACTCAGTCTGTTTTTCAGTCTTACAAAATCATATGTGATCTAGGGTCTTTCTACCTCCCTGACTTCATCATATCATATATCATATGTCAAATCATATATCATCATCACATGATCTGTCTCTCCTTATTTTAATTTTCTCCTTTGTTAACTATGTTAACTTTCTTTTGATTCCTTGATTTGGCATGCTAATATCTTATGTTTTTGCATTACTTGTTTCTTCTGCCTGGGATGCTCTCTTTAGGGATCTTCTCAGGCTACTTCTTCCTTAGCATTAAAATATTAGCTTAAATATCATCTCTTTAGAGAGGCCTTTTCTGATCAACCATACTTAATTACTATATACTCTCTACTATGTCATTCATTTGCATTTATGTGCAGCACATTATCACTAGATGGATAGTTTAAATTTAATTAAATTCCTCCACCAAAGTATAAATTCTATGAGAGTAGACACCTTATCTTCTTTGTTCATCATGATACTATCTAGATAGCATGGAAACTTTAACATGTGAATTGTACTCATAAATATTTGTGAATGAATGAAATAATCAATGAATGATTTTAATTATATGATACAGTCATATAATTACTAAATTGGAATTTGGGTACCAAGGATACCCATTATTCAATAATGAAGCTTCAGAAATCAGGTATGTAATTGAATTCAAAAGAGATACAGTGCTTAGCTCAGAGGAAAGGGTGCATATCTGAATACAGTAGGGTGGCTTATGGGGTATGTTTTGGAAACTGATCACAAAGCAGAAAGGAGAAAGAAGATCATTCTTGACAGAGAAGACACTGTAGACACAGGTTTTATAGATGGATTATGACAATTCAGAGATGTGAGTCCAGCTTAATATTACTGTAAAGCTGACAGATGCCCTTCTGAGTTCACTTGCAAAAAGATATCTAGTTGTTTGGAAAGTTCTCTAATAAGTATACAAAGTATACAGATTCTGACAATTATCTATGTGAGGGAACAGTTTCCAGGTGACCCTTGATTTGAAGATCTAAGCAGATTCTGGAGATATTTTTGTCTGTTTCTTTTTTTAGTGCTATTTACAGAAAGGAAACATTGGCAGAAACACTCCATCCTGGTGTGCATCCAATTTCTTTCTATTTTGATTGGCTAGGCTTCAGTAAATGATTTTCACATAAACAAAGGGACATTTGAAATACTGATCTGGAATCCAGTATTTCTTTCTGATGCTGATGTTGATGAGTCTAGATGCTGAAGTTCATGAAGGCAATGAACATAGCCTATTGACTTATGACAAAAATAAAGTATTTATTTTATATTACTAGCTAGCTATATAACAGTAAAACAGACTTGAATTTTGACTTGGAAGGAGGAAAGGAAAGGTAATCAGATGCCACTTAAGGTTCTAGACACAAGGTTCTAGACTGGAAATCTATTAAAAAGTTTCAATATCGGGGCGCCTGGGTGGCTCAGTGGGTTAAAACCTCTGCCTTCGGCTCAGGTCATGATCCCAGGATCCTGGGATCGAGTCCCGCATCGGGTTCTCTGCTCAGCAGAAAGCCTGCTTCCTCCTCTCTCTCTGCCTGCCTCTCTGCCTACTTGTGATTTCTGTCTGTCAAATAAATAAATAAAATCTTAAAAAAAAGAAATGCTTTAAAAAAGTTTCAATATCTACTATAATTTTGACAAGTTATATTTAGTTATTAAGAGCTATTTAAACTTAATTTGTTCACCTTTGATTAACTCTTCCAACTACGTTGGGGAAGATGCAAATCCATTTGGTTAAATGTATTTCAATTCTGTTAGGTTTTATGAATACCTTGGCAACAGAAATCTGTAGAAAAACTATATCCTTTGAGAAAATGATTTATCAGTTGCAGACAGACTTAGAAAGAGTAAAGGTTCTGCTGAAATTTTATAAATTTAAATACATAATTGTTTGTGGAATGTAATAAGAAATAGCTCAATATGATCTAGAGAGTGAATAACAAAACAATTTCCTTTCATACATGTTGGGCTCATCTGTGCTTTAGTTCCTGGATACTTTGTACAAAGGTACACAAAGACAGATATAAGAGATAGAAAGGCCAAAGTGAAAAATTTCAAGAGTTATAAGGCCACTTATTTCCATTATAATAACATAACATTTTATTTCAACTTTAAAAGGATTGAGTGCTCCCTAAGAAATTCTGGAAAATAATATAAAAAAGAAGATAAAATCATTGATAATTCCAACATCCAGATATTTACATCTTGTTACACTAAAAACTTTTTTATTAGACTGGTAGATAATAGACGGATAGAGAATAATAATTATCATATAGGTGGTTAATATAGTTGGCATTAACCTGTCATCCTGCAAATACATTGCTGTTCTTTTACTTTTTAATTCATTACTTGTTTGAACATTAGACTATATTAAATATTCTTCAAAATTATAGTATATTTGATGAATAACATTCTATAACATTGGGAAACATAAGTTACTGAGCAATCATTCCAATTTTTTGTAGGTTTATCCTTTTCTCGACCATAAACAATTTTATACTGCATATCCTCTTATCTATGTTGCTATACTTATGAATTTTCCTCAGAATGGAGTTTTGAGGAGTTTAGTTCTGGTGAAGAGGGTAGAAAATATTTTTGTTCTCTGTATAGATTCCCCCAATTATTTCTAGACCTGTAGCACAATTTTGTCTTTCATTAGCAGTGATAATTTCTGATCACACTATACCCATTCCTGCAATGAGTTTTAGTCCTAAAAATCTGTCTTAGCAGAAAATAGAACTTAGTTATTTCAAATTAAATAATTGTATCAGTGTTAAAGTAAAACATTTCTATAAAAATGCTCATTATCTTACATCTATTTCTGTTGTTTATTGCTGTATATTGTAATAAGTTTAGTAATAAGTTTACATATTATTACATTAATATGTAATAAGTTTATATATTAAAGAAATTAACTATGATCATAATCACTTCAAAGTGTTGGTTTTTTAAATCTTTTAATGTTCTTTGTAAGTATTCCAGTGTTTAAAATTTTATAAAATGTTTACTTAAGTATGTCACCCTATTCATCTCTCATTATTTTTCTATAGAACATCATCCTTTAACATGTGTCTATATTGTTTTTTGCTATCTTAAGATAACTACTTTTTACATATATCTTTTAAATTTATTGGATGACATGGAGTTTAGTTGGTCTATGATATAAAATAAAATCCAACCTCAATTTTTCCAGACACTTTTCTAAGAACTTTATTTTAAAATAATATTTTCCATTAGTTTGTAATGTTCTCTTTAAAATAAATTTAATTCTCATCTCCCAAACATATTCTATGACATTTGAAGGTTTCTCCCGGCCAGGAGGGCATAGGTATTCCATGGGATCCTCTTCATCTGTGATCAGGTGAGGGGTGCTGTAATGTGAAGGTAGTTGTTGTATGAGCGTATATCTGGGGCATACTGAGGGTTACATTGTCTAGTTATTTCCATCTTGAGTATGTGAAAAACTAAAAACTCTTTAACTTTTTCCTTAGCTGGTTTCTTGTATAATCTGAATAATCAGAAGTAAATGGCTTTTGGGGGGAGAAATTTCAATAATGGGACACTTTATTATGGACAATTATGTCAATGGGTATAGTTTGAGGAAACGAGATATAGCTATAATGAAGGTTAAAATTGCTTTGCATAATATAAGAGTATCTTCATTTCAGACATGTAATATCTTTATAGATTATTGCTTTAGGAAAATGGTAATTCTTTATTAATATGGGCTTAAACATCACTGAGTCTGAAAATAATTTTATATCCTTAGAAGATGTGTGTGACTATGTTGTCTGTGATGTGTGTGTATGTGTATGCACGAGTCTATGTGTGTGTTGTCTGGCAATTAACCAAAGAAGCACTTAAAGTTTTATTTTTTTAAATTTTTATTTTATTTCCAGTTAGTTAACATACAGTGTTATATTAGTTTTAAGTGTACAATATAGAGATTCAACACTTCCATATCACCCATGCTCATCATGATTAAATGTACTCCTTAATCACTCTCACTTCTTTCACCCATCCCCCCACTCACTTCCCCTCTGGTAACCATCAGTTTGTTCACTGTAGTTAAGAGTCTATCTCTTGGTTTCTCTCTCTCTCTCTCTCTACTTGTTTCTTAAATTCCATATGTAAGTGAAGTCATATGATATTTTTCTTTCTCTGACTAACTTCTTTTGCTTAGCGTTATACTCTTTGGTTCCACCCATATTGTTGTAAATGGCAAGATTTCATTCTTATTTATGGCTGAACAATATTCCAGTATGTGTTGTGTGTGTGTATGTACACATTCCATATATATTCAGTGGGCTGCTTCCATATTTGGGCTATTGTAAATAATCCTGCTATAAACATAAAGGGACATGTATCCCTTTGAATTATTGTTTTTGTACTCTTTGGGTAGATATCTAGTAGTGTAATTGCTGAATCTTAAGATAGTTCTATTTTTATCTTTTTTAAGATTTTATTTATTTATTAGAGAGAGAGACCATGTGAGTGGTGTGGAGGAGCAGAGAGAGAAGTGGAAGCAACTTCCTACTGAGCAGGGAGCCCGACATCCAGCTCCATTCCAAGACCCTGAGATCATGACCTAAGCTAAAGGCAGACACTTAATTGACTGAGCCACCAAGGCACCCCTACTTTTAACTTTTTGAGGAACCTCCATAGTGTTATCCACAGTGACTGCACCCGTTTGCATTTTCCTGAACAGTGGAGCAAGGTTCCCTTTTCTCTGCATTCTTAACAACACCTGTTGTTTCTTGTGTTATTGATTTTAGCCATTCAGACAGGTGTTAGGTGATATTGCATGGTAGTTTTGATTTGCATGTCCCTGATGGTGAGTGATGTTGAGCATATTTTCTTGGGTCTGCTGGCCATCTGGATGTCTTCTTTGGAGAAATCTCTGTTCACGTCTTGTGCCCACTTTTTAATTGGATTATTTGGGTGGGAGTTAAGTTTTATAAGTTCTTTATATATTTTGGATACTAACCCTTTATCAGATAATGTCATTTGCAAATATCTTCTCCCATTCCATAGGTTGGCTTTTAGTTTAGCTGTTTCCTTCACTGTGCAGAAATTTTTTATCTTAATGTATGCACAGTTTATTTTTGCTGTTGTTTCTCTTGCCTTAGGGGACTTATGTAGGGAAAAAGTTGCAACAGCTGATGTCAGAGAAATTACTGTCTGTGCTCATTTTTTTATTCTGTGTATGGTGTAAGAAAGAGGTCCAGTTTCATTCTTTTGCATGTTGTTGTCCACTTCTCCCAACAGTTTGTTGAAGAGAAATTTTCCTCATTGGATATTCTTTCTCTGCTTTGTTAGAGATTAATTGACCAATAATTGAGGGTTTATTTCTGGATTTCCTCTTCTTTTTAAATTTTATTTTATTTAAGATAATACTCATTTATCTGATAGAGAGAGAGAATGAGCACAAGGAGGGGGAGTGGCAGGCAAGGGAGAGAGAGAAGCCGACTCCCCGCCAAACAGGGAGCTCAACATGGGCCTCAATCCCAGGACCCTGGGACTGTGACCTGAGCTGAAGGCAGACACTCTACCAACAGAGCCACCCAGGCACCCAGTTTTCTATTCTTTTCCATTCATACATCTATTTTGGTGCCAGCACCATACTGTCTTGATTACTGTAGCTTTGGAAAATAACTTGAAATCCAGAATTTTGATGCCTTTTGCATTGCTTTTCTCTTTCAAGATGTTTTAGCTATTCTGGGTCTTTTGTGGTTCCATACAAATTTTAGGATTGTTTGTTCTAGTTCTGTGAAAAATGCTGTTGATATTTTGATAGGGATTACATTAAATGTGTAGATTGCTTTGGGTAGTATAGACATTTTAAAAAAATGTTTGTTCTTCCAATACATGAGCATGGAATGTGCTTCCATTTTTTTTTTTTTAATGTCCTCTTCAATTTCTTTCATCAGTGTTGCATAGTTTTAGAGACAGGTAATTCATCTTTTTGGTTAGGTTTACTTCTAGGTTCCTTATTTCTGGTGCAATTATAAATGGTGCAATTATAAATTTATCTTTCTGCTGCTTCATTAGTATCATTTAGAAGAACAACAGATTTCTTTCTGTACATTGATTTTGTGTTTTGTGGCTTTCCTGAATTTGTTATCAGTTCTAATAGTTTTTTGGTGGTGTATTTCAGGTTTTCTATATAGAGTATCATGCCATCTGTAAATAGTGGAAGTTTTACTATTTTCTTACTGATTTGGATGCAGTTTATTTCTTTTTGTTGTCTGACTGCTGAGGCTAGGACTTCCAGTACTACGTTGAAAAAAAGTGGTGAGAGTGGACATACTTGTCTTTTTCCTGACCTTAGGGGCAAAAGGTCTATGTTTTTCCCCCATTAAGAATAAGTTTAGCTGTGGGTTTTTCATAGAAGGCCTTTATTATGTTGAGAAATGTTCCTTCTAACCCTACTTTGTTGAGAGTTTTTATCACAAATGAATGTTGTACTTTTGTCAGATGCTTTTTCTGTGGAGGCCAAGAAAATTAAGGCCATCCCACCTCAGGTTTAGCTTTAGCATAAGTACATCCATCTTGGCAAAGAAAAGCTGGCACCTTGCACCCCCTCTCCATCTGCTCCCCTCCTCTCCGTAGTATGTGTGACATTCCTCGGCCACCCCTGGCTGCCCTGGGGGAAAAGCAAATAGTTAACTTGCAAAGATCACAATCCTGCAAGACAGGAGTCTCCCTTGGTTTACCAATGTCCTAGAGATTTACAACAAAGAAGCTATCTTAACAATAGCACAATTTCCAGAGGTAAATAACTCAGTTCCTCAAGCCCTAAATAAAGTTAAATTTCTCCTAACCTAAATCTCACTAACAAGGACACTTGATAGGAGAAATGTGAAACTTTATCTCTAAACCTCCAAGATAGTGTCAGCGATCATTCCCAAGCATATGACCCACTGATACACGTCTAAAGGGTCTCACGAGAAGATTTTTATTATTGGTAATGAATAACCTTTTCCCCAGACAACAGCTAGCCCCTCAAGGTCCTGGAGACCTGCTTCCAAAATTCCTTAGAGACTTACATCACCCATAACCCCCTTTGTCCTCACCCACCGCAGAGTCCACCCCTCCTCTGCCTTTAAAAACTCTGACTGTAATCTGGTTCAGGGTCCAAGTCCCTACTCCGCTGTGTCTGGTATACTTGGGCCCAAGCTTAAGCATGTCACCTGGGGGCCCAAGTCCCTACTTCGCTGTGTCTGGTACACTCGGGCCCAAGCTTAAGCTTGTCAAATAAACCCTCCTGTGATTGCATCGGTGCTTAGCTCCTTGGTGGTCTCTCAGATGCGAAAACTCAGGCACAACATTTTCTTCATCTATTGAAATGATCATATGGTTCTGATCTTTTCTCTTATCGATGTCATGGATCACACTGATTAATTTGTGAATATTGAACTACCTTGGAATAAATCCCACTTGATCATCATGAATGCTTTTTAAAAATGTATTGTTGGATTAAGTTTACTAGCATTTTGTTGAGGATTTTTACATCAGGGAAATTGGCTTATAGTTCTCTTTTTTGTGATATTTTTCTGGTTTTGCTATTAGGGTACTGCTGGCCTCACAGGAAGAATTTGGAAGTTTTCTTTTCTGTTTTTTGGGAATAGTTTGAGAAGAATAGGTATTAACCCTTCTTTAAATATTTGGTACAATTTGCTTGAGACACTATCTGTCCCTTCACTTTTATTTGCTGGAAATTTTTTGATTATTGATTCAGTTTCTTTGCTGCTGATTGGTCCTTTCAATTTTCTCTTTCTTCCTGCTTTTGTTTTGGCAGGTTATATATTTCTAGGGATTTATCCTTTTTTTCTAGTATGTCCATTTGTTGGCACATAGTTTTTCATAGAATTCTATTATGGTTATTTGCATTTCTGTGGTATTGTTTTTGTTATTTCTCCTCTCTCATTTGTGATTTTATTTGAATCCTTTCTCTTTCTTTCTTTCTTTTTGTTGATAAGTCTCCCTAGAGGTTTTATTGATTTTTTCAAAGAACCCGTTCCTGGTTTCATTGATCTGTTCTAATGTACTTTTTCATTTCTATATCATTTATTTCTGCTCTAATTTTTATTATTTCCTTACATCTGCTGGTTTTAGGTTTTGTTTATTTTTCTTTTTTTAGATCTTTTAGGTTGAGGTTAGGTTGTTTGAGACTTTTCTTTCTTCTCGAAGCCTGTACTGCTATAAACTTCCCCCTTAGAACTGCTTTTACTGTCTTCCAAAGGTTTGGAGCTATGTGTTTTCATTTCATTTGTTTCCATGTATTTTTTAGTTTTTTTAATTTCCTGGTTGACCCATTCACTGAATAGGAGTATGTTATTTAATTTCCACATATTTGTGGTCTTCCCAGATTTTTTCTTGTGGTTGACTTTTAGTTTCACAAAGTTGTGGCCAGAAAAGATGCATGGTATGACCTCAATTTTGAATTTGTTGCAGTTTGTTTTGTGGATTAATATGTGATCTATTCTAGAGAGTGTTCCATTTGCACTTGAAAAGAATGTGTATTCTGCTGTTTTTGGATAGAATCTTCTGACTATATCTGTTAAATCCATCTGTTCTAGTATGTCATTCAAAGCCATTGTTTCCTTGTTAATTTTCTATTTAAATGATTTATAAATAAGTAATGATTTGTAAGTGGGTGTTAAATCCCCTACTATTATTGTATTATTATCAATTAGTTCCTTTATGTTTATTATTAACTGTTTTATGCATTTGAGTGCTATCATGTTGGGTGCATAAATATTTGTAATTGTTCTATCTTCTTGCTGGATTGTCCCCTTATTATTATATGTGTTCTTCTTTGTCTCTTGTTACAGTCTTTGTTTTAAAGCCTCTTATTTTTTTTCTAAATAAATATTGCTACTCCAGCTATCTTTTGACATCTATTTGCATGATAAATATTTTTCCATCCCCTTGCTTTCCATCTGTAGGTGTCTTTAGGTCTAAAATGAGTCTCTCGTAAGTAGCATATAAATAGGTCCTTTTTTTTTTTTTAATCTATTCTTTCACCCTATGTCTTTTGGTTGGAGTACTTAAAGAGTAAGGTGATATAGTTTCACCTCAGATAAGAACAATGGGGTAGAACCTGGAGGTCAGAGCTCAATCTGAATCCATCCTTTTGTAGAAATTACTTTTCCCTCTTGACACACCATATTGAAAATTAGGTTATTCCTAGACTAAATATTGCAATTTTGGCAAATGTATTGGTGGATGATTTGAGGAAACTGTTGAAGATTTTTTTCTGCCTTTTTGACATTGTTGTTGAAGTATAACCTACATTTAGAAACGTACACAAACCCTAAGTGGAAGAATGGATTTGTAACTGAATACACCTGTAAGTAGCACTGAGACTGAGGAACAGAACATTACTAAGCATCCCAGAAAACTTCAATATGCAATCATCTATTTATTTTTCCCCTAGGGTAATCACTATTCTCATAGATTAGCTTTAGATGTTTTTAAACTGTACATCAACATAACCATATACTTTTTATATTTGACTCCTTTTGCTCAAAATAATAAATCTGAGATTCATTCATGTTGCAAGTAGTTGTACATTATTCATTTTAATTTCTGTACAATATTCTACTGTTTGTATTTTTATTTATACAACTCTTGCTGGGATTTTTATTTTCTCAGTTTTGGGGTCTCTTATGAATAATGCCACTATAAAAACATGTATTTTGGTGTGCACCTTTCTGTTAATAACATACCTAGAAGTAGAATGGGTAGATGATAGATTATGTTCAGTTTAGGCTTCTATTACCAAGTAATTTCCCAGAAAAGTTTAACAATTTATATACACACTGCTGGTGTGTAATGAGAGTCCCTATTCCTCCAATTTCCTGATAGCACTTTCTATGATGCCTTTTAAATTTTAGAATTTTCTTTGGGTGTTTAGTAGAATTTCATTGTAGTTTGAACTTGTAGTTCCCTGATAACAAGTGAAGTGGGATATATATATATGATATATATATATATAAAAATCAGTATGAAAAAAAGGCTTGAACAGGCACTTTACAAAAAAGGATGTGTAAGTAGCATATATATATATATATGCTATATATATATATGCTACTTACACATCCTTTTTTGTATATATATATATAAATATATATATATATATATTTTTCATACTGATTTTTAACTAATTTTTTTCATACTGATTTTTAACTAATTTTTTTCATACTGATTTTTAACTAATTTTTAAAAGGGGTGTGTGTGTGTGTGTGTGTGTGTGTGTGTGTTGCTATCTTCTGAGAACTCGATCCTTGTCAAATATATGTGCTGCAAATGTCTTACTTAGTCCATTCTGTAAGTTGTCTTTTCACTCCTTTGATCTTTTGATGGAAAGATGTTTATAATATTCAAAACAGGGTGGTATTTATTTCTTTGCCTTTTATTAAGTACTTAAGTACTTTAAAAATTTTTAATGATATTATTATGCCTAACCCAAGTTCAGAAGACAGTCTATGTTTTCTTCAAAAGTCTGATTAATTTATTTCTCACAGTGAGATCAGGAAAATTTTTGAAATTGAGTTATTGTTGTCATATGAAGGAAGATCAAGGTTTCTTTTTCTTTAAAAAAGAAGATTTTATTTATTTACTTGAGAAAGGGAGGAAGAGAATGTACAAGTGGTGGGGAAGGGCAGAGGGAGAGGGAGAAGCAGACTCCCCACTGAGCAGGGAGCCCAATGCAGGGCTCAATCCCAGGACCTTGAAATTATGACCTGAGCCAAAGGCAGATGCTGGAATGACTGAGTCACCCAGCCACTCCAAGATTGAGGTTTCTATATTTCCTATGTACCAACTTACCTCACACCATTTATTTAAAGTACTGTCCTTTGTCCATTGTACTATGGTATTACCTCAGTCATAAACCAGTTGACCACATACACGTGTATCTTTATCGTGTTTCATTGGTTAGGTTGTGCATTCTTGTTAAATCACTACACTCTCCTGATAATTATTACACTATTATTATTGTACTAATATTATTACAATAGAATTAATAATAGAATTAAATTATTAATAGATAATTACTATATTAATTGACTATATTAATAGATAGTAATTATGAATAGAATTATCGCTTCTCGGCCTTTTGGCTAAGATCAAGTGTAGTAATTATGAATAGAATTAAATAATAGAATATTATTACAATAGAATATTGTTACAATAGATATTATAAATATCTATTTATAATATGTAGTATTATAAGATGTATCATAAGATGCTATTTATGTTATATTATATTATGTTTTATATTATATAATATTGTATTATAAAATATAATATTATAATTATAATATTATAAGATGTTATTTATAGATGTAATAAATATTATTACAATAGAACTCACGGTTTATAATGTCTAGCTTTATTTTTAAGAGTTTCTTGTCTATTTTTGACCATGCTAAATTCTGTAAGAGTTTAGAATCTACTTTCCAATTTACATGGACATTATATCACCTCCCCACCTTCCAGCTCCCAATTCACAGACATACCCTTCCAGGAACTTGAGATTGAATTCAAGCTCTAGATCTATTAAGGGAGAGTTTTGTTTTTTTTTTTTTTAACTTGAGTCTTTCAGTCTATAAACCTAGTCTTTGAGATCTTTTTATAGAGGATTAAAAAATCAAGCAATATATGAGTAATAGGAGCATAACATATGATATTATTGATCAAGAGAGAAATTTGTCTTAGAAGAAGAAGATTGATGAAATTAAATAATCAGGGGTGTCTGGGTGGCTCAGTCAGTTAAGTGTTTGCCTTCAGCTCAGGTCATGATCCCAGGGTTCTGGGATCAAGTCCTGCATCAGGCTCATTGCTCAGCAGGGAACCTGCTTTTCCTTCTGCTTGCCACACCCCTTGCTTGTTTTCCCTATCTCTCTCCCTTTCACTCTCTGACAAATAAATAAAATCTTTTCTTTTTAAAAAGCAGATTAAATAATCAGTGTTCTTTATAATATGTTAATAGAAATTGGCCAGTGAATTCAAGAAAAAATAGGAAGATGACAAAGAAACTGCAAAAACATTGGATTCTTGTGACCATTGAAATAAAATGAGCCAAACCATAGTACAGTTTACCTGAAGGGAGTGGATATAGCTGTGAATTTATTATTGCTATTTTTAAATGAATTAATAAATATTAAAAATTATCATCTAAAATGCCTAATACAGTAAACATGGAGAAATAAAATCTCCAAAACCACTTTGATATCTTCAGAAACTTTTAGGAGTTGTAAAAGGCTCTTGAAACCAAAATTTGAGAACTACTACTGTCTTAGTCTCTTCAGAGAGAGAGATAGTGAGAGGAATTCCCAGAAACTGCTAGCCCAGAATCCATAGAAGATTGCAAGTTTATATTACTAAGAAGAATCCTTGGACAAATCACACTAGTTTGATAATTTTAGTTGAAAAGAGAAGAATGAAATTCACTGAAATCAGAAAGAATTATAGAAGAAATCTAGTGGAGAGACTTTCTTTGCTTTGTTAGCCTCAAGATGAAAGAAATAATAACAGAGGCTTTTACATTACCCAATCTGAGATTTCTTAATGAAAATTTGAGAAAAAAGTTAATTTTCTTGCTTTAGAACATGCTAAGTACTCTATAGGCAAGGAGAATGACCACTTCTCATAGCCTTATATAAATAATTAAGCCAATTGAGACTCTCATTTTTGTGATCAAGAATAATCATTATAGATTATGTCTAATCAAATTGGTGTGGTCACTAAGAAAAAAAAATATTTACAGCTTGGGAGTAAAGCAAAAGTGTGGACAGTGTATCCTTTCAAATTTATACTGGAGCTTCCACAACAAATTATTTTATCTAGAATAATGTACCTGTGGTTGATGTTGCTATTAAATAAAGGCTCACACAATCATAAATTGCATGTTAATTTGTAGGTTTTATCCAATAGAATTGCAAATATTTCTGTCTAGTAGAAAAATAACCCCAAAGGTTATATATTGTCCTTTAGGTCATTAATCATCCCCCCCCCGAATAAAGTATTTCAGAATGCCTTTCATGGCAAATCATTTTTCTAATTTTCATTTGACCCATGTCTGCTATCTGAACCCATGTTCTCTCCTTCATTAATGAGGTAAGTAAAATCCTTGCCCTGTGTTCATTCTATATGTATATAGAATCTTTTTAAAATTATATTTATCTTAACACCTATAAATGCAGTGGTATATTGGAGCACTGGCTCTAAAGAGCTGATTGCATTTTTTTCCAATTTCTCACTCATATCTGCAAGGTCACTTGCAAGAAAATCAGCCATGGTGGGAAGATTTACACCAAAATAATTTGTATAAACCAAAAATTGTGACTTTTTATTATTCTTGAAGAGCCAATTTACTTATACGCTATGCATGTAACTGAAAACCACATTATTTAATTTGATTGTTTTAAATTTTAAAAATGTTATTCTTGGATATGTTTTGTTTTTCTTTTTTTCACCAAAAATATTTCTTAGAGTTATCTATATTGTTACATCTAGCTGTAGTTCACCCTCTTACATTGATGTATTATATCTATATGTGAATATTCCATTTATCCATTCCCTTGTTAATGACCTTTTGTGTTGCTTCCAGTTTATGTCATTACAAACATTATTGTTTTCATAGCTATAATCACAAATGTAAATTTTTATGAAATGCCAATTTGAATCTTATCCATTTACTTACTAGGTTTTCTTTATTTTAAACCAATTTATGTGATACATACACACATAAATTAGAAACACAATACACACACGTGTGTGCACGCACACACACACACACCATCTATAAGCTCTATTTGTTTCAAAGAATTTTCTTCTACTCTGTGGCTTGCATTTTCATTTTCTTAGCAGGGGCTGTGGAAGAATTCCAATTCTTAATTTTAATATAGTCCAGCTTATAATTTTTCCCATTAAGTTTAAAAATTCTTTTTGTGTCTTTGTCTATCCTGAAGTCAAAAATATATTTAGATTTTACTAAATCTCATAAAATTCATATTGTTTTTTGCTTCAACATTATTTTAGACATATTTAGAAAACTCACCATAATTTAATGTTTTTTCAAAAATCTGCAGTAGGATTAAGTTTCATTTTGTTCCCACATAGGTAACTTTTCAATAACCTTTATTCAGAACACTATTACTTTCCTATTACCCTGCAGTAATACATTCAAGGGTCCACAGATAAGTGAGTTTGTATCTGAGCTCTTTATTTTGCACCATTTGTCTAGCTCTCTGTTCTTATGCCAATGCCATATTGTCATGTTTGTTGTAGTTTTATAATTAGTCTTGACATTCAGTAAAGCAAGTCTTCTCATCTTATCCTTTTTCTCAAAGACTATTTTGGCTCTTCTTGGTCACTTATATTTCAAAATAAATTTAAGGTTTGTCTTGTCAAGTTCCCCAATTTACCTTCTGGATTTTGATTAAAATTGAGCTAAATCTAAATTTGGGGGAAAGTATCAAATTCAAAATATTGTCTTCTAACTAACTAATCTGATAAATCTCACATTTTATAGAACTGACAGCTTTATGGGTTTCTATATAGAACTCTTTCACATCATTTGTTACTTTTATTCCCAGGTTTGTGCTAATTTTGTCTCACTACAAATGGTATATATTTTTACACTTTATTTTGTATTTGTTGTTAGTTTCCAGGATAAAACTGTATCTCTTCAGAAGTTTTCTTCATATTATCTTCAACAAAAATAAATGTATACAATATTGTGGCTCCTAGGTTTTCCTAGAGAGAAATTTAGAGGTTAACAACATATATATTTTAAATGATTTTTTAAATTATTGTAGATTATTTTTCACAAAACAATCAAATTCTAGCATTATTACTTAAATAGTGTGATAAGAAAAATTAACAGCATATGCTACACAGGCTAAATGGCTTAGGTAGTCTTCATTTATGTGCAATAAAGCTGAAAGAATTTCAAGAAAATAACTTTCATTGTTGCTGTTTTGCTATTTAAAAATCTACCATTTTTTCCTTTTTGAGGATAATTTACAAATATAACATACTCAAACTACAAATAATGTATCCTGACTAAAATATCCTTTAGCAGTGCTGTTCTAATGTTGGTTTATTATTTTTTTTTAAACCTTACTTTCTAATTTGAAGGTCTATTTAAAAAGTATATAATTGTTGTGTCCTTGAAACCGAAGTTGAAAAACACATACTTTATAGATTCCTTTTTTTCCATTTTGTTTTATTTTATTTCTTTTCATTGTTCCAAAATTCATTGTTTATGCACCACACCCAGTGCTCCATGCAATACATGCTCTCCATAATACCCACCACCAGGCTCATCCAAACCCCAACCCCACCCCCCGAAACCTTCAGTTTGTTTCTCAGAGTCCACAGTCTTTCATGGTTCCTCTCCCCCATACTTTATATATTCTGTATTGTTGTGACATTCAACAACAATTTCTTTAAAATATCATTGTATAATGAATCAAATACAATGGCATAATAGAGTCCTTCAGTTCAACCAGCATATATATATAACTGACTTATAAAGAGCAGACTAGATTTCAATCTCTTAATTCAAAGAGGAGGCAACTGAGGCCCAGAAGAATGAGTTTACCAAGATGAAAAAGTTCAATCTATGTAGGAAGCAGTGATATTTTTTTGAAGGTTGATAACATCAACAAGGGGGCTAAAGAGAGACGGGCATTCCAGGAAAAGAGACCAGTCATAACAAATGTCTGCACATAGAACAGCACAGGAGAACAGCTGGGAGAATATGAAATAGTTTAGCTTGAATAGAATACAGGTAACATAAGGGAAGTGGAAAGAAATAGTGTAGGTTGAACAGAGATCATAAAAAAGCTTTGAATACAGAGCTAAAGAATCTAACTTTATTTTAACTCATGACTGAAAATTTATACAAAGAGGTATGTAACATTTAATTACCTTTCATAGTTTTCGGATTTAGGTGACCATTTTTTTTTTCCAAGTTTGAATTAAGCATTAGAAAATGAAAGTTGGGGTGTCTGGCTTGCTCAGTAGGTAAAGCCTGTGACTCTTGATCTCGGGATTGTGAATTTGAGCTCCACATTGGGTATAGAGCTTACTTTAAAAAAGAAATAGAAGAAGTGGAACTTTTGAAATAATTATATTTTATAAATTAGAAAAAGATTTATTGTCTCTGTTATTTGTAATGGGTATACTAAGGAGGGAAGTTTTTGCTTTTGTTTTTATTAAGTTCTTGATGATGTAGAATAATGGAGCTCATTTTTCTATTGCTGGCAGGGAAGGTCTGGGTGCCGAAAAATGAACGAATAAAAAGCAGTTAAATATCAGGTAAAGATGAGTGTAATCACAGAGTGATATGAAGAGAATGGCTTAGGAGGTACTATTTATTGAATATTTATGGGATACCTCGCTGTCTTTACAGATATAGTTAAACTAAGATCTTAAAAACATGAAGGGCCAGCCAGGAAATGATTTGAAAGCAGAACCTTCCAGGAATGGGAAGGAACTAGAACAAAGGCCACAGCATAGAAATGGGCTTGTTGTCTTTGAGGCCCAGAAGGAAGGAACAAGAGATGTAGTGGCATAACAGAAGGCTAGATCTTAGAATACCTCTTAGGCTACTGTTGAAGATTGAGGCTTTATTTGAAATCTGTTATAATGCATTGAAGATTATGATTTAGTACCACCTAATTATGTTTTCTAAGGATCACCCTGGAATGCTCTTGCAGGACTGACTGTATGGTAGCAAGGGTAAAAGGAGGGAGTCTATTTATTCCATTAATTTCAGGATATCCTTTCAAGGTTAAGTCAATAGCACTTGACTGAATGTTAGAAGCCATAGAAAAATAGAAATCAGGGAAGATTCATAGGATTTTCAGTCAAGTCATTAAGTTGATGTGTATTTGCTTTTTTTTTTTTTTTGAGATGAGAAAAACTAGAGATGAATACTTTCTGAAAAAAATATTCAAATGTTATTACTTGTACATAAAACTTGAGATGCTTACAAGATGTTAAAGAGATTTCAAGTAGCTGGAAGCTCAGAAAAGTCTTGGCAAGGGATATGAATTTGGGAGTTATTGGCATATGGGTGGCATTTAAATCCATGGCCATGGCTGAGATTACTGAAAGTAAACATTATTTTCATGTCTATTTACATATTTCCTTACCTCATTGTCAGTATTTCCACACAGTTAAAGTACCTATCTTCCACTAGTGCTCATCCCAGTTCATTTAGGTGCCTAATTGTTGATTACCACTGAATTTCACAAAATTGCTAGGGGACAGCTACAAAACAAGTTTAGTTAAAAGGTTTTTGTTGAAATCTCTGAGCTCTAATAAACATTACATGCTTACTGGTGTACTAATAAAGGTCTAGTTTTACTAAAATAATCTAATTTTCTTTCCCCAGGAAGAGTTTAATAAACATTTGAATTAAATTGGTAGCTTAAAATACTCAGTATAATCAGGACAGCAATAGGAAATGTAATTGTGACTCACAGGAGTAAAAGTGAACAGTGATCAGTGATCAGGAAGAAGAAAATTTGTAGAGAAGATGAGAGATCTCTGGTGCTGAATAAATGATCCCCATGAGGTCAGGAGTCAGAATTCTAAAATTAAGATTTACAGCACATTAAGGTTAATGGCATTTTCTTCTCTTACTTGTCTAGATTCAGAGATGAAATGAATGGAAGGTGAGTAAATGATGCTGGGTAGATTTCCTTCCCTTCCTTTGGGAAGGAAAAAAAAAAAATCTGTAAATAAAACCTTCCAAATTCAACTCTCTGTTGAACTAGATTTTAGTTGCTACTACATAGAAGTTTATAGACAATTGTATTGATAGGTGAGTTATCACATGTCCAACACTAAAGATTTAGCATAATAAAGACATCCTAATTTGGATTCAGGAAAATTTGGAATGTGGAAATTTTGAATGAGTTTCTCAAGGCATAAATGCTGTTTTATTACAAGTGACACAGGCTGTGAACAGATGTAGAGGACTGCAATAGACTTTCTGTCATTCTTGGAAAGTTCCAGAAGTGTATACTCTATAGAAATACTTCAGGAATTTTAGGACTGAGGACATTTAGGATAGGAATATTTAAGATTTTAGGAAAGAAACAAGTAAACAATAGGGTTGGAATAGAATATACTAGGGGTAGTTGCTGAATAAACGTTATCTATGTTGGCAAGACTTTACAATGTGTGAGAATCATTTCTTGAGTGCTCCCTATACGTTAGTTACTGTATTAACTGCCATGCTTTACGTCAGGCAATCAATTCAAAATCCTATAGAATAGGGAATATAATAATGTTTATTTTAGCGATGAAGAAAACTGAGGCTCAGAAATCATACAATTATTAAATAATTAAGCTTGAACTTGAACCCAGGCCTTAATTCCAAACCCTATGTTCTTAACCTTTGTATATTCTGATAAAATGGGTATTTGAGTATGTCTAGGGTAAAAGGCATGCAGAAAATTTGGTTAAGTAATACCTGACTAATGCTTTTTATTTTTCTAATCTATCATTCCTTGAGTACCCTTTACTTAAAAGACAAAAGGGAGATTATCCAAGTAGACCTAATCTAATCACATTAGCCCTTAAATGTGGAAGCAGAAGGGGAAGTCAGGGAGATGTGAAATGTTAAGAACTTGACCATGCTGGCTTTCAAGACAAAAAGAACAGTATTAGAATAAATGCAATTGGCATTAAGGAGCAGAAGAAAGCCCCACCCTGGTACCCCTGTGCACCCAACTGACAAAGAGTGAGGTAGTGAGGACTTTAGTCTAACCCATACAAGAGCTGCACTCTGCCTACAACATACATTAGCATGAAAGCAAATTCTTGTGCAGATGCTCTAGAAAGAGCATCTTGTAATTTTGGCCTGGTGAGACCCCAAGCAGAAGACCCTGTTGAGCTTGCCTGGAGATTGGGCCTACAGAAATTGTGAGATAATAAATGGGTGTTGTTCTAAGTTGTGATAATGGGTATACCATGTAAGAAATGAATACAATGAAACAAGATGGGATTGGGAGGGAGACAAACCATAAATGACTCTTAATCTCACAAAACAAACTGGGGGTTGCTGGGGGGAGGTGGGGTTGGGAGAGGGGGAGGGGGTTATGGACATTGGGGAGGGTATGTGCTATCGTGAGTGCTGTGAAGTGTGTAAACCTGGCGTTTCACAGACCTGTACACCTGGGGATAAAAATACATTATATGTTAACAAAACCAAAAGACAGCTGACAGAATGGGAGAAGATATTTGCAAACGACATATCAGATAAAGGGCTAGTATCCAAAATCTATAAGGAACTTAGCAAACTCAACATCCAAAGAACAAACAATCCAATCAAGAAATGGGCAGAGGACATGAACAGACATTTCTGCAAAGAAGACATCCAGATGGCCAACAGACACATGAAAAAGTGCTCCACGTCACTCGGCATCAGGGAAATACAAATCAAAACCACAATGAGATATCACCTCACACCAGTCAGAATGGCTAAAATTAACAAGTCAGGAAATGACAGATGCTGGAGAGGATGTGGAGAAAGGGGAACCCTCCTCCACTGTTGGTGGGAATGCAAGCTGGTCCAACCACTCTGGAAAACAGCATGGAGGTTCCTCAAAATGTTGAAAATAGAACTACCCTATGACCCAGCAATTGCACTACTGGGTATTTACCCTAAAGATACTAACATAGTGATCCGAAGGGGCACGTGTACCCGAATGTTTATAGCAGCAATGTCTACAATAGCCAGACTATGGAAAGAACCTAGATGTCCATCAACAGATGAATGGATCAAGAAGATGTGGTATATATACACAATGGAATACTATGCAGCCATCAAAAGAAATGAAATCTTGCCATTTGCGACGACGTGGATGGAACTAGAGCGTATCATGCTTAGTGAAATAAGTCAATCGGAGAAAGACAACTATCATATGATCTCCCTGATATGAGGACATGGAGAAGCAACATGGGGGGGGAGGGGGATAGGAGAAGAATAAATGAAACAAGATGGGATTGGGAGGGAGACAAACCATAAATGACTCTTAATCTCACAAAACAAACTGGGGGTTGCTGGGGGGAGGTGGGATTGGGAGAGGGGGAGCGGGCTATGGACATTGGGGAGGGGAGGCGAACCATAAGAGACTATGGACTCTGAAAAACAACCTGAGGGTTTTGAAGGGTCAGGGGTGGGAGGTTGGGGGAACAGGTGGTGGGTGATGGGGAGGGCACGTTTTGCATGGAGCACTGGGTGTTGTGCAAAAAGAATGAATACTGTTACGCTGAAAAAATTAATAAAAGGGGGAAAAAAAAAAAAAAAAAAAAAAATCTTAAAAAAAAAAAAAAAAAAAAAAAAATACATTATATGTTTATAAAAAAAAAAAATTGGAAGGGGAGGCGAACCATAAGAGACTATGGACTCTGAAAAACAACCTGAGGGTTTTGAAGGGTCAGGGGTGGGAGGTTGGGGGAACAGGTGGTGGGTAATAGGGAGGGCACGTTTTGCATGGAGCACTGGGTGTTGTGCAAAAACAATGAATACTGTTATGCCGAAAAAAATAAATAAATTAAAAAAGTGAAAAAAAAAAGATAAAAAAAAAAGAAATGAATACAATGAGACATAGTTAATATGCAGAACCCTAGTTTGCTTCTTTCTTTTGAGCCAATGAGGCAATTAAATGGCTTTCTCTAGAGAATCAGGAATCAGATCGGCTCTTAAGAGATTTTCGACTCCATGCAGTAAAGTTGGCAAAATGAAGTTTTATTTTCAGTGCTTTTATTTATTTTTTAAAGACTTTATTTATTTATTTGAGAAAGCGAGTTAGTGAGAGAGAGAGAGAGAGCAAGAGAGAGCATGAGCAGGGCATAGAGAGAAAAGCAGGCTCCCCACTGAGCAAGGAGCCTGACATGGAGCTTGATCCCAGGACTCTGAGATAATGACCTGAGCCAAAGGCAGATGATTAACCAACTGAGCTACCCAAGCACCCCTATTTTCAGTGCTATTAACGATCCTTGGTACTTATATCAAATTTGAAATCTTGTCTCCAACATCTAAATGCTAGCAAACCTTAGTTGAATATTATGACATTTCTATTGAATGAGGATAGTGTTGTCAGGTGGGTCCCAAAGATGGCATTTTACAACTCTTGTTTTAATATTAGTTGACAAAACATAGACACGCCTGATAAAACCACAAGAAATTTCTCACTTCAGAACTGGGCGCTGTGTACTAAGTAACACTGAGTATAAAGAAATATTAACATGAAAAGAATAAACTGGGCAATTGTCCTTTGGGGACAAACCACACTGAAATCTGCTTTTAAAATTAAATGATTTTTGTCCATGTCTCCATAATTTAATATAAATCCAGCACAAACACACACACACACGCAGCTTGAAATGTTTTAAGTTAATTATCCTTTTTACAAATATGTATATGCTATTTAATCTTGATATGTTCTTAATGAAATGCTAATGTAAAAAGAAAGAAAGATTTGCCTGAGTGGCTTTCTTTAATAAAAATTAAATGAATTTCATAAGAATGTTAATATAGCCCAGTCATCCAGTCTCCAACATCATTTTTACTGCACCATGGATGCTTCAGAAACAGATCCTGACAAGGGACCTCCAATTAGATGAGCAAGAAATAAGCTCAAGTGAAAATGTTAGTTTTAACATGAATGAGCCCTGAGAAATTATGACTCTAAAAACTTCAGTTTTAATGACACCACTTTGTCTCTTGTAGGCATGCATTAACAATGAATCCCCTCTTCATCTTTCTTGCTTCATAAACTTTTATACCCAGTGTAGCCTAGTGACTTTCCTGGGGAGGATGACTCCAATAATTGAAAACTGAGGTCCAGACCATTCAAGTCAGAGCCCAGGAACATCCATTTCTCTCATATTCATAAAAAACACACCCAGTTCAAGGAAGTATTAATTTACTCTGCCCACTTGCCAAGAGGATTCTGCTTTAGGATTAGAGAAGGGGAAAGAGGGAAATAGTCTGTTTCTCAGTTTTGTTTAAAAAGGTGTGGATGTAAAGCAAACTCAGACTTCTCAACAAATTAATCTGAAAATATTTCACACTCATATAGCCCTTGCTCCACTGGATAGCCACCAGATGTAAGAACGACTCAGTCATCTGTATGTCTTCACCCCAAAGCAAATAGATGGCAACTAATAATATTTATGATCACGATGACTAATGACATTTTTCATTGTTGGTATGTTGGGGGCATATATAGAATGTGCTTTATTCCATTTAATCTTGATGACAACGCCCTGTAGTAGATACTAGTCTTAAACTTAGATATTGAATTTATAAATGTTTTACCTAAGAAAATCAGCACACTTAAGAGCTCAGATGTTTGATAAATTTGGTGAATAAATGACTGTTGTTCTCCTCTCTATAGGATTCCTCTACTAAACTCCATTGTGATTGGACTGTCATTGGGATCTGTGGAATATGTATTTCTTCTAAAGCAGAAAAACAATGTCAGTAATGAAATTTTTATTATATTTTTTCCTAGGCTAATCCTATTACTAGGGCCCATGAGATTACTTTTATGTACTTTTATATAGGCTTTCCAATTATCTCTCCTTTCTTTTATCTACTCAATTTTTGCTTGCTTGGCTCCTAACTCCATTAATGATTAAATAGATTCTCTTTCACTACTTCACCTATATTTCCATCCTGCTTATGTATCTATCTTCATGACTCCTCATTTCTTTGTGTGTTATGCTGAAATCTCAACAGATTTCTTTAAATTCTTCACTCATCAAATGGGAATCAAATATAATCGTCAAAACTACTTGTGTCATGTTATCATAAATACAATAAAACATAAGGACCCTAAAATGAGACACTATTTATTTTCCTATTTTATATCCCCAATTTTCTTATTTTTATATATGTGTTAGTAATTTGACAAACATTAATATAATAGGATATTAAATCTTGAAAATGTGATATGTAAATTATATGATTTAGCTTAATATTAGCTTGAGGCATTTACTCATGTAAAATATTGGTAGAATGACAATTTTCACCATATATTATCCTAAATTTATAGTATTAACAGTTTGTGTCTAAGGTTTCCCTGGCAGCATTTAATTTAAAAAGTTTTAATAAATAAAATTATCAAAAATATTAAAAAGATAAAAATAATACTATAATAAAATGTATATTTCATTCAGCTTCAATAAGTATGAACTTATGTCTGTCTGCTTCATGTGTCCCTCTCTCCAAAATCTTTTTTATTTTTTATTTTTTTTTAATGCTGGAGGATTTTCACGTAATCCCAGATACTATGTTATTTCATATTTTCATACATTTCATTCTTTCATGAAGACGTATATACTGATATGGACTTTTGTTTTTTTGTTAACCAATGTGACATTATCAGTCTTTAAAAGTATTAACATTGATTACCTAACACCATCTAGCATCAAGCTCTTACATAAATTGTTCTAGATGACTCGAAGAGTTTATTTTAGACTTGCTTGGTTCAAATCAATTTCCAAATAAGTTCCAAACATTCATATGCTTATTATGTTTTTCAAGTCTCTTTTAATCTATCTATATTAGTGCTCCTCCCTTTAGCTTTTACATTTTTATTTGTTGGGGAAATAAAAGTTTTATGGAATCTTTCATATTTTGTGTTTGATTGCTTCTTGATTGGATTTTTTAACTCTATCCCCTTGATTTATGATAGATTTGTAGTTAGATCCAGCGTCTCTGTTAGACTCAGGTTCTGATTTTTAGGCTAGGATAATTCACATTGGGCCATGTGCACCTCCTTGTATCACTTCATGAAGCACTTAATGGTCCTGTTGTCCCCATTTGTGATGCTGAGACTGAACTGTGTTCAGGAGGTGTGATCCTGCCTTGCTGATCAGGCAGTGTTACATGGAAAGTATAAGTGTTCATGTTTCTTTTTATTGCTGTCCAGTGCTAAGTCATTTTCAAGAGGTGCCACATTTTAATATGCATAACGTTTCTGTTCTCCAACTCATCACTTTCAGCTCTGTTATTAAACACAACTTGGGTAAAATCTGTCAAAATATACTTTAGAAGTCATGGAACTTAGGAAGAGATAGGATTTATTTATTTATTATTTGTTTATTTATGCTTCCTTTTTCAAAAAAATTTATTTTTTCAGTGTTCCAAAATTCATTCTTTATCCACCACACCCAGTGCTGCATGCAATATGTGCCCTCCTTAATACCCACCACCAGACTCAGCTCACCCCCACTCCTCTCCCCTCCAAAACCCTCAGTTTGTTTCTCAGAGTCCATAGTCTCTCATGGTTTGTCTCCCCCTCCAATTTCCCCCAATTCACTTTTCCTTTCCTTCTCCTAAAGGAGATAGGATTCAGATTAGTGTCCTAGGATACAGAAATGGTTCAAGACACATGAAAAGCAAATAAAGAATGAAAATCAATAATTCAGTAGAAGCAAGGAAAAAAGCCACAAGTATGAACCCCAATAGTCTCTAGAAGCACTGGAACTAATTACACTTCCCAAGATACATGAGATTAGAATTTGAATGGAATAATTAAATCTTAAATCTTAAAGGCAAAAATGAGATCAGCACAATGGAGAGGTCCAACAACTGATTCATTCATCAAAAAAAATTATCTAAAGGGTTATTACCCAGTAAAACAGTGTAAGTCCTATTATGGACTGAATGTTTGTGTCTTCACACCACCATGACCACCAAACTTATCTTAGAATCCAAAGATCCAGTGTGATGGTATTAAGAAGTGAGAACTTTGGGAGGTGGTTAAGTCTTGAGGAAAAACCCTCATGAATAGAATTAGTGCCTTTCTAAGTGATCGACAGAACTTTCCCACTCCTTTTGGTATGTGAGTATGCAATGAGATCATTGTCTCTGAACCAGGACCTTGGCCCCACCAGACAATGCTTTCTTGCCATCTTGATCTTGGAGTTCCCAGCCTCCAGATCAGTGTTGTTTAAATCACCTATTCTATGGTATTTTTGTTAGAGTGGCTGAAATGGACTAAGACAAAGTGCTCCCCACTTTTTTCTTTTCCTAAACTAGATGTAATTTCTAAACTTAAAGTTATGCAGCATGTTTGAAGAAAATAATTTTAGGTTACTGCAGACAAACCACAGTAGAAGTGAACATGCATGCAAAGAAATTTGTGTCCCCAGGAGGAAGAAAAAAGCATAGTGTTGTGTCTGCTTGAGGGATTCTTCTTGTTAAGGTGTGATCCGTGAGTTTATGAATATGTTATTCTTCTTTTATTTAAACTTAAAAAGATTAGAGATAAGTAAAACTAGCAAGAGATATATATTTGTCATCACACTGAAGTGTAAGTATGCTTTTATAAATGAAAATATCTGGGATTCTGTAAAGTTACATTCATCTTCAGGATGGTATTGTGAGTTTAATGGATGAGAAAACTGTGCACAGTGTAGATAGAAGGTCTTGTCACCATCAGAATTGACTTGAAAGCAAAGATTCTTGACTCCATTTCCAGTGCTTTCATTATGCCACCAATAAACTGGAAAACAATGACAGGTAAATTATCAGAAGAAACAGAAAGTGTCCATAATGTAAATTAAGAAACAAAAAATTAAGATATAAAACATTAAAATAAATAAATAATAAAAATATCAAGTATTCTAAGTATAAAGTATATATAAAGTATTAAATGTAAAGTTTTGAAGTATGTGTGAAAATAAAATTTTCTGCTTTTTTAAATTTTTTACCTAAAAATAACTATTAGCTATAATTTTTATGGCTGTAAAAAAATACAAGCCATGAACATCAAAAACTACATTATTTTTCTTTTGCAAACTGCAAAAATGTGATATAAAATATCCCATAAAGTTTTTATACTTTAGTAAAAAGGAAAATAATTTTAATTAGCAGCCATATTTATTAAATATAATTTAAATATATGTCATAACAGTTTTAGAAAACAATTGAATTTTATATTATATATTTAAAATTCAAATCATAGTAGAGTATCTCTATCTCTGTTTTGATAGGCATCTGTTGGAACTATCTCATATTTTTTCCTATGTAAAATAGGACAGTGTTCTCCAAGACCCATGTGCCTTTCTGTATTGACAGAAATTTTCATTCCTCTGTATGTACCTCATTCTCCAAGGAACATCTGTCAATTGCAATCTGACTTGAAGAAGTTGGAGTACATGCTTTCTTTTTGATTTGGTACATTATAAGAAGGCAGACTGAATTGCACTTGAGTAATAATTTGGAATGAGGCCCTAAATAAGACTTTTTTTGAGTTAGCTTATGGCTGTTCCAAGATTCAGATAAAACTGTCCAGTAGAGTGGGTGATAAATTCTCTGGTTTTCTAATCTCAGATAGAATTAGTAAGAGGACTCTTAAGCAATTTATCAACAATTTCTCTACATGCAATATGATATCCTTGGTATTGTGGGAAAAGAAAAGCACCATAATACAGAATTCCTGTCCTAAAGAAGTTTATACTTTATGGGAGAAGACAGGTGTTTAAGTATATACACAGCAATGTGAATTAAACCACAGCTTGCTACAATTCCTGTCATGACAATTTGCCCAGTGATAAAAAGAGATAATAAAATCTAGGAACAGAGAAATTTCTAAGGCATAAAACAACTTTTATTAAACGCTGCCCCAACACCAAAACATAAAATAAGATATTTTTTATTTATCCAGGTGAAATCTGAAAAGCCACTTTCTAGCATGGTGATATACACTTAGAAGTTTGCTAGGCTTATGTCATAACATTAAGTCTTCACAACATCTCTGAAATTAGTGGTATGAACTCTATTTCATTGATAGGGGCAATTAGAAGTGCCAAAGCCTTGCTGTTTCTACAAGTTCCCTCTGAGGGCGAGCCAAAATAAGAACCCAGATAATTTAGACTTGAACATTTGTATTCATTCTACTGAGCCATTCAATATTATTACTAAACGTTTTAATTTAAATGGATAGATCTCATTTAGGTGCATTTTAGAAGTTCTGCTAATACCCATCCTGGATGTCTCTTTAAAGCCTATCCACATAGACTCTTTAGGAAATTTTAAGAGAAAGTATTCAAGATTATCCTCCAATTTTTAAAAAGTAAAAAGAGGAGTATGGAACTTAGAAAGATTTTCCTCTTTGGGACCAATCTTTTTTCTACGTCATTCTGGAAGAAAATCACTTTCCCAGGAAGTAAGATGTGACCTCAATGGAAGTGGTGTTTTGCTGGATGATACATGCAATCAGCGGATGATATTATGGGTTAATATTAATGAAGGGATGAAACATACACAGAAACTTTGCGGCCTAATGCCTATCTTCTGCCTCACGGAACACTCTTTAAAGTCTCAACGTTGGCTTAAGCCTGGCTTCCTCCCACCCTTCCTGCCTGCTTGCCCATCTGGAATCTCCCCTTCATTCTCCTCCTTCTTTCTTTTTCTCTCACTATTTTTTTTCACTTCCTCACTCATTTCTCTTATTCTTTATTTTCCTCATCCCTTCCATCTCTTTTCTCTCTCCTTTCTCTCTTTCTCCACTCTGTCTCTTGCTCTCTTTGTCCCTTTTCTGTCTCCTCACTTTATTCCCCTTTTTAAATTTTTAAAAATTATTTTTATTGACATATAATGTATTATTTGCCCCGGGATACAGGTCTGTGAATCATCCGGCTTATGCATTTCGCAGCACTCACCATAGCACATACCCTCCCCAATGTCCATAACCCAACTACCCTATCCTTACCCCTGCACCCCTCCAGCAACCCTCAGTTTGTTTGTGAGATTAAGAGACTCTTACAGTTTGTCTCCCTCCAGATCCCAACTTTATTCCCCTTTTAAGTGAAAGTATCTCTCTCTCTCTCTGTCTTTTAATGTTACACAGTAAAAAAGTAATTGTATCTCCCAAAGTATTTATTCCTCTGCTATTCCCATTTCTTTCTTGGACCACTTTTTAAATGTATTTATTTATTTGCTTATTTATTCACAGTCATGAGCAAGCATTGTAAATCAATAATGAAGAGATAGCATATCTATACTTGTTGGAAATAATCAAGTTAGGTCTTCATCTCTATAATGACCCCTTGTTTCCTGCTGGTCTCCCCAGCCCAAAATATTTCCCCTTCCTCATAACTACTCCTCCCTGGATTCTTTGATATAACAAAAATCAGATCCTCAGAGAATGGCTTGCTTGGGCCACTTTTGAATGTTCCTGTGGGGGAACATTGGATGGAAACAGCTGCATTCAAAAGAAAAGTTTCTGACAAGGCACATATGAAAAAAAAAATTACAGCAATCACTTTCACAACTCTGGTTTAGCCAAAATTTGTTTGTGTTGCTGATTGTTCTATAGTAAAAACTGCCATCAATGAACAATGCTTTCCATTCTTAGTACATTTAGAAATTATGTAAATTAAAAGAGGAGACAAGAATATTCTGATGCGCTTGAGTATATCTCTGTGTAATGACCACAGTTGTCCCATTTATCTCTTCAAACTGTCAGTATCAGAGGCTTCCAATGGAGAGACCAGATTAAAAAGGCAAATGAATCATAAATAAGCTTGCTCATCCTTTCTGCAGATGACTGTCTAGTTTTTGCTTTAGCTTTATTTGAAATATACATGTCTGGTGGAAGCTAATATGGGACTTGGAAGGGATAATGAATAGGGAATGCATCCATTCATAATGGTAAGAGAGACTTTAAGTGTTGAGGCTTTTAAATTTCATTTGGGATCTGACATATTGGATTATCTGTATTTGGATTTAGATCTATCAAAATTTCCATGAAAATGGCATGGGAAAAAGATAGTGACTTGAAATGCAAATACACATTCTTCAAGTCAAGAAGTAAATATTTCTTGTATTGGCATCAAGTTTTATCTGCTGTAAATGTGTATTTTTGTTACTAGTTTAATCTTGTCAAATTTATATCATTAAGTAGATCATTAAACAGAGAAATATGGTGAGGTTTATTGTATGGTGGATAGTGTTTATTGCCTACCCGACAGCTATCATATTTCTCTGATACCCCTGTCCATAAATGTTTGCATGCAATTCCTGAGATGCTGAAGCTAGATCGGGGCAGTCCTCAAGCTCATGCTTACGTGACAGAATGAAAAAATAGAAGGTTTTAGGAGCCTTGATGAACTTCTGAATTAACTTTGGAATTATTCAAACTCTGCATTTTAGTTGGGCAAGATCAGAGACTGGTAGACCCCTGTTAGAGATGATGGTTTTTCTACTTACTGAGAATCTGTTCTTGTGGTTCCAGAGAAGAGTTTTACTTCTGCAGCAGTAACAAGAAACAAATAGCTGCATTTTGACAGCTCGTGTAGCAGTGATGTTTGAAGACACATATCACATTCACTTGGAATGATGTCTCAGGCCTTTGTTTTTTGAAGATTTTATTTATTAATTTGACAGAGAGAGAGAGAGAGCGAGAATGAGCGAGCGCACAAACAGGGGGAGTAGAAGGCAGAGAGAGAGGAAGAAACAGGCTCCTCACCAAGCGGGGTGGGTGATGCAGGGGCTTGATTCCAGGGTCTCCAGGATCTTGACCTAAGCCAAAGCAGATGCTTAATGGCTTAACTGCTTAACTGTCTGAAACACCCAGGTACCCCGGGTTTTGTTATTATACAGAAAACTATGTAATAATCCTAACTTCTTGGAGATACTGGCAGAATCAAGACCCTGTTTCCTATACCAATGCCCTCAATAACCCATTCTTATATGAACTTCTACTCATTCTCTGACCCACTTTTCCTGAGCCTTCACTCCTGGTTTCTCAGAGAGCTTTGAAAATAATCTATACCTGCACCAATGTCCTTGTATCAAGCTCTGCTTTTAAGTAGATCTCTTGCTAATACACCGATTGTCAAATATATCTAGTATCATAATTTTAGAAATTTAAATTGTATACTTTCCAAATGATCAGAAATAATCAAACTAAGAAAGTTTTGATTTTGCTTGGTTAAACCAACTGGTTGTAAATGGACTGCTGTTAAGGTGTACAAATCTTATATCTGACTGATGAAGGAAGATGGGTATGGCTAAGGTGGAAACCAGTGCCCAGAATGCTAATGCCAAGGTGAAGCTCACAATTTGGAGTAAAATTAGATCTCAGAAATCTGAATCTCAAACATAATTAATTGAAAACCTAGTTAGAGTTTTCCTGTGTGACTCAAAGATAAATGTAATTTTAGTTTAGCCATGATTTTATGAGTTTGAAAGTGTTTCTTACATTCTGCTCATTGCACTCCTACCACCAACCTTCCCCCTTCATGACCCCTTCCCACAATTTATGGAAAATCTTCTGTATGGAGTCATATCAACCAAGCTCAGTTTAAATGACTATCATCATAGGGTATACGTAATTACTATATACGGACATTAGAAAAGCCTTAAAATAATGAGACAAAATTTCAGTAGGGGATGATTTAGTTGATTTTATATTTTAAATGGTTTTTTTGGGGGGGGGACCAATAAATGGATAAGCAAATAAGGTATATAATTTTAAAATGAAAAGGTATTAAAGTCCAAATTTACATTTTTATCTACTGTATTTTATAAATATAATTTAGACGTTGAATATATAAGAGACATGTAAGCAATTGCAGGAAAATACCTGTGGTCATAATGTACTCTTCTCCCTCCTGGTATCTTTTCATAGAATCATCAAAACTTTACTATATATGTACTCTCTACTAAAAGCGTATGTTTATTGGAGGCAGGTGCAATGTCTGATTTATCTTTACTGCACCCACTGTATATTACCATAGTGCTTTACATAAATACTTCATACTTCACCTCCCCCTCACAGACACTTTCCTGAATTTCAGAATCATATTACCAACTGCCTACTTTACATCTGCACTTGGATGCCTCATGGCAATTCAAGCTAACCATGCCCATATTCAAACACTCGATTTCACCCTGAATGAAATGTATTCTTTCCATTGTCCTCGCATTTTAGTAAATGTAAATGCCATATGTTGGTTTCTCCGGCAAAAGTCTTAGGTATTCTTTGGGTGTTGAGTTTGCTAAGTTCCTTATAGATTTTGGATACTAGCCCTTTATCTGATATGTCGTTTGCAAATATCTTCTCCCATTCTGTCAGCTGTCTTTTGGTTTTGTTAACTGTTTCCTTTGCTGTGCAAAAGCTTTTGATCTTGATGAAATCCCAATAGTTCATTTTTGCCCTTGCTTCCCTTGCCTTTGCCGTTGTTCCTAGGAAGATGTTGCTGCGGCTGAGGTCGAAGAGGTTGCTGCCTGCATTCTCCTCAAGGATTTTGATGGATTCCTTTCTCACATTGAGGTCCTTCATCCATTTGGAGTCTATTTTCGTGTGTGGTGTAAGGAAGTGGTCCAATTTCATTTTTCTGCATGTGGCTGTCCAATTTTCCCAGCACCATTTATTGAAGAGGCTGTCTTTTTTCCATTGGACATTCTTTCCTGCTTTGTCGAAGATGAGTTGGCCATAGAGTTGAGGGTCGATTTCTGGGCTCTCTATTCTGTTCCACTGATCTATGTGTCTGTTTTTGTGCCAGTACCATGCTGTCTTGATGATGACAGCTTTGTAATAGAGCTTGAAGTCCGGAATTGTGATGCCACCAACTTTGGCTTTGTTCTTCAATATTCCTTTGGCTATTCGAGGTCTTTTCTGGTTCCATATAAATTTTAGGATTATTTGTTCCATTTCTTTGAAAAAAAACAATCCAATCAAGAAATGGGCAGAGGACATGAACAGACATTTCTGCAAAGAAGACATCCAGATGGCCAACAGACACATGAAAAAGTGCTCCACGTCACTCGGCATCAGGGAAATACAAATCAAAACCACAATGAGATATCACCTCACACCAGTCAGAATGGCTAAAATTAACAAGTCAGGAAATGACAGATGCTGGCGAGGATGTGGAGAAAGGGGAACCCTCCTCCACTGTTGGTGGGAATGCAAGCTGGTCCAACCACTCTGGAAAACAGCATGGAGGTTCCTCAAAATGTTGAAAATAGAACTACCCTATGACCCAGCAATTGCACTACTGGGTATTTACCCTAAAGATACAAACATAGTGATCCGAAGGGGCACGTGTACCCGAATGTTTATAGCAGCAATGTCTACAATAGCCAGACTATGGAAAGAACCTAGATGTCCATCAACAGATGAATGGATCAAGAAGATGTGGTATATATACACAATGGAATACTATGCAGCCATCAAAAGAAATGAAATCTTGCCATTTGCGATGACGTGGATGGAACTAGAGCGTATCATGCTTAGTGAAATAAGTCAATCGGAGAAAGACAACTATCATATGATCTCCCTGATATGAGGACATGGAGAAGCAACATGGGGGGGTAGGGGGATAGGAGAAGAATAAATGAAACAAGATGGGATTGGGAGGGAGACAAACCATAAATGACTCTTAATCTCACAAAACAAACTGGGGGTTGCTGGGGGGAGGTGGGATTGGGAGAGGGGGAGCGGGCTATGGACATTGGGGAGGGGAGGCGAACCATAAGAGACTATGGACTCTGAAAAACAACCTGAGGGTTTTGAAGGGTCAGGGGTGGGAGGTTGGGGGAACAGGTGGTGGGTAATGGGGAGGGCACGTTTTGCATGGAGCACTGGGTGTTGTGCAAAAAGAATGAATACTGTTACGCTGAAAAAATAAATAAAATGGAAAAAAAAAAAAGTCTTAGGTATTCATCTTTGGCAACCATCTTTCCATCACGACACACATCTATGCCATAAACAACAACAGCAACAACAACAACAAAAACAACAAAACAAAACAAAACAAAAACATCTCTATTAGCTTTTCTTTCCCTATTGATCTACTTGACCACTCCTGACCATCTCTACCCTTAACATCCTTTTCCAAATCATCTTCTGTCTCATTAAATTATTGAAGTTCTTTCGTTATTGACCTCCTTCCTACCACTTTCTTCCTCCCTTACTGTGTATTCCCCACTCAACTATCAGAGCTTCCTGGCTCACTGAGTCAAAATCTAGCTTATCATTCGTGATCTAGACCTCTATTACTTCTCTTACCTTATCTCTTGATATTCTCTTTCTTGTCTACTCTGCTCTAGGAACATTTCCTCTTTACTGTTCTTTGGATCTGCCAAGGAACCTTTTGTTCCAGGACTGTAACACTTATCATTTCTTCTGCCTGATATGGTCTTACTTTAAATATCTGATGTCTTACTCCCTGTATTAGTTTTCTAGGGATGCTGTAACATACTAAAGACTTATATAACAAAAATTCATTTTCTTGTGGGTCATTGGGCTAGAAATCCAAGATCAAAATATCAACATGATTAGTTTGTCCTGAGGACTCTCTCCCCTTGTCTTATAGATAGCTGCCTTCTTCCTTTTGTCCACACATGGCATATGTAGACCTGATGTTTTTTTAGTCTTTATATAAGGGCCTCAGTCCTATTGGAATAGGGCCCCATCCTTATGACTTCATGTAACCTTACTTATCCCCTTAAGGGCCTTATCTCCAAATAGAGTCCCATTGTGGTTACGGCTTCTACCTACAAATTTTGGGAGAACGTATTTCAGTTTATAACATTTTCTTATTCTTTTCATGCCTCACTCTACCAGCAAGGGCTTTTCTGACTAGCCTTTGAAAATTGCATTCCACTCACCATCACCCTTTTATCGACCCCCATCCATTCTTCAGAGCCTAAGTTTCACTTTCTTACATTCCAGATAGTGTGGATGCATGTATCTATTTTCTTTTAGGAGTGATGATAGCATGAGTAGTAGTTCAAGATCTGGATTAGAAGGTTGATAGAAGAGGAGGCTCATGGGAGGGGAAAGGTGCATCCTTTAGGCAATGGGAGAAAAGTAGACCATCTGGACATCTGAACTAGGCTATGGATATCACTGTTTTTTTGTTTGTTTGTCTTATAAAAGTTTTTATTTGATTATTTGATACATATAGAGAAGGTAAGAGAGAACATGAGAAGAGGTAGGAGCAGAGGGAGAAACAGACTCCCCACTGAGGAGAGAGCCCAATGTGGGGCTCAATCCCAGGACCCTGGGATCCTGACCTCAGCGGAAGACAGAGGCTTGACTGACTGAGCCACCCAAGTGCCCCTGAATATCACTATTAGACTTGGACCAAGAAAGAGCAACAGTAGGAGTTAAAATGGAGCGCAATCAGCCAGAGGTGCACCCTGGCCAACCTGAAACTGCATATCCCATCAGTTTAACTGACACCAGTAGAGTGCTTAAGGATGGGACAGTCATACTTGAAGAGTCATCAATCCTGAGAATAGCACAACACACTTAAGTCAGTTTTAGAACCCTGTTCATGTGATGGTATGTGCACAGTAAACCTCCTCATACTAACAGACACTACCTTGAAGTATAGCAGGGGCAAAAGAGAACTGAAACACTGACTATATATCTCAAAGAAACCAATCTCCTATAAGTATATCTCAAGTTATAAAATTAAACTGAGATATCCAGAATTCACATTCCTCTCCCTCAAAAAAAAAAAAATTTGGTTCTTTTTTATTCTCCTTACCCATTGTTTGTATGAGATTCAAGAAGGATCCATGAGAATATGTCACTTTTAGAGAATAAATAACTATATTTTTCTGCAAATTTGAATGTACTATGCATAATTCCCCAAAAAACTAGAAATCCTATTCCAGGAAAACTAATGCTACAGATCACATATATATTTTGAAGTATATGCAGGTTTAAGGTTGTTCAGACTCAACTTATGTCCTAAATTCACTCTTGGTTCTGTCAGATCATTGATTTGACATTGATCTGATTTGATTACACGTAGATAGATGATATCAGCTCTAATATTGAGGAAGTAGACAATGCAAAGTAATTAGTCACAAAGCTCTTTTGTAAGCCTCCAATATAATGAACTCTGGGCAAATTAGCCCGTAAGCATAATATCTCCCATTTTAATTTGATTTCTGAGCTCCAGAATTAGGAGAGCCATCAGTAAGATCCGTTGTTATTTTGCCCAATATAATTAGAGGGTCAGCAATTTGATCTTGCCTTGATGACAAAACAATTATCTATGGCATCCCCTTTCCCATTTTGGAAAAATAAAAGCCTGTGCTTACTTAGGTTTCTTTTCTAATTAAGTAGAGCTCGTCCTGGTTTCACAGGGATGGAATGAGCAAGGCAGAAATGTCAGAACTGAAGCTCAGCAAGAGTATAAAATATATCCCAGGCAGGAGGGCTCACAACCATAGCAATCATGATTCTCTAGCACCTTCACCTTATTACCCTCCTGTCTCTGTCTGTATAAACTATCAGCCTTTTTCTTTCCCTCCTGTGAGTGTCATAGCCGCTCTCCCCTCCCACCTCGCTTACGTCTGCATGTGAGCTCCCAGCTATTCAGCTCTATGTCTGGTCATTTCATAGTTCTCCATTCCCTACTACTGGACTTGGGAGTTTTCCAATGGAATTACATTTCCTAGTTTCTCCAGGAAATTATAAGAAAATAGAAATCAATGTAAAATGCTATAACAATTTTAAAATGAACAGTTGTTTTGCTCTTTCTTTCTCTTTCTTTCTTTCCTCTTTCTTTTCCTTTAACATAGCAGAAGTTTGAAATTCTGTCAACTCACTTGGTAAACCATTCCAATTTCTTATACCCTTTGATGACAAATTTCTCTTAAAAGACTATTTTGGAATTTTTGACATTCTGTTAGACCCATTTCTTACCTTAGCTATCAGTATTCAATATTGTGGCCCATAAGGCAGATGATAGTTCTTAAAGATGGCTTACATTTACCATGTTAAGTTTCTTTAGCTTTTTGCTCTCCACTTAACATTTTTTGTTTTTTCCTGACTTATAAAAATAGGAGTATGAACTATATATATGAAATGGCTGAATCTCTACTTCTATCACTAAATAGACAATGTTGCAAATTTCTTTTTTCAAATGGTCTCTTTTAAAGTTAGGCAGTGATTACAACCTGAATACACCAGAGAAAATGGGACCAAAATCCACAGTGTGCATTATAGACTATAATAGAAGAAAAAAAAAGTGCCTTTTTTTTTAAAGATTTTATTTATTTGACAGACAGAGGTCACAAGTAGGCAGTGGCAGGCAGAGAGAGAGAGAGAGGGAGAGGGGAAAGCAGGCTCCCTGCTGAGCAGGAAGCCTGATGTGGGGTTTGATCCCAGGACTCTGGGACCATGACCTGAGCCGAAGGCAGAGGCTTTAACCCACTGAGCCACCCAGGTGCCCCTTACCTACCAGTTCTTACCAAAGCCAAGTTCCTAGACCCAGAGTTCTTATGTGTCAGAAAAGCATGTGTTCAGATATCTGCTGTGGCAAATTTAGCTGTGTCGCATTGAGCAAATTGCTCAATCTTGTTGATTTTGTTTGTATCGGTATAACATGAACCATCATACCATCTTTATAAAATAGTTCTGAGGATTAATGAATTAATAAAGAAGTTTAAGCACTTTGCATGGTGCCTAGCAAATAATAAAAGCTTAATAAATGATCTTTGCTTTGTTTCTTTAGTTTTATTATCATTTCCAATTTTCTTCTGGAGAATAAATTCTCTCTGGGATTTTTGTTTTCTCTAAGGATTGTGTAAAACATATTGACAAGCTATAATTAAAAGGCAATTCTCCTCTTGCTGTGGGCAAATAAGCATTTCTAGGAAACACTCTTATAACCTTGCATTTTTTCTGGTCACTAGGTTACATAAAAAGACTTATTAGAGTGTTGCTAAGTGAGTGGTACATCTCTTCTTCCCATATGACATCAGGTCTCCCACAAAGTGCCTGTTTTGAGCTTTCAGAAGAGAGTAGAGATGATTCGTCTCTCCTATATCCATTGAGTTGTTGAAACCCTGAGATAATTGTAAAATGTAGTCGAAAATTCTTTAACACTCCTCCCATTGATAGATAACATTTGTATCTTTTCCTCTTTATCTGTACAGACTTGTTAACTGCTTTACCCAATAGAGTACAGCAGTCCTGACTCCAGGTGACTTCTAAGGCTAGCAGATATAAAGCCATGACACTTCTGCTCTTTTTCATGGATCCCTGAGCTACCTTATGAAAAGTTCAACTACAGTGAGGCAGCCATGCTGTGAGGAAGTCCAAAGAACATGGAATGGACATTTGTAGCTCCAGGGGACAGTTTCAGTTAAACTTAGAACTGCAGTAATCCCCGCCCAGGTGCCAGGTATGTGAATGATAAACCTCCAGCTGAATGTAGCCACACCCCGACCCCAGCCTTTCAGTCAAATTCCGGGGAGTCTTCCCAGCGAATTCCCCAGACAGTGTGAAACAAAGTCAAACCATCAGTTCTGCCTTGTCCAAATTCCTGACCCACAGAATCTCTGAGCATAATAAAGTGGCTTTTGTTTTATGCCACTTACTCATGGGGTAGCTTGTTATGCTGCAATTTATAACTGGAACACTCTCAGAATTTTAGGAGATCTGCTGGGGCAGAGAGGTGATTAAGGAATGATCAGTTAAGACTTTCCCAAAGAAATCTATTCAGATGAGGACAAGGAGAGCTGGGAGTACAGAGTGGGCTCAAACAGACAATTTTAAGGGAACCTGCCATATGGTAACATATAGGATTGAGAAATTAACTTCAAGAAAGTCTAGACCACAAGTTTAGGGGACTAGTGTAACAGAATTCCAATCTCCTAAAGAAGAAGTTGTGGAGGAAAATATTAAATAGAACAACACACAGATTTAAAAATAATCCATATAATCAATTACTGAGGAACCAGCAAAAATATCCACTGGACTATATCAGTTAAAACTTATCTGTGCATTTTACTGATTATTGCCAGATTTCTTAATTATAACCAAGATGTTTTATCTGTAAGGCTGGGAGGTTTGAAATGCCCCAGGATATTTTAAAAATACTAGTGTATTCCAAGAAGATAATTGCTCTTTCATGTTAAACATATATCTTCACCAAAAATTTACTTTAGTATTAAAATTTAAAAATAAAATAAAAATTTTCTCTTTCATAAAATATTCATGTGTACTTTCATATACAAGATCTATACATTATAGATTAGTCAGTCAAAAACCTATAATGGTATTTGACACAGGGCAAAATGACTCCACTTGGGAACAGTGACAATCAAGAGATTTTAAAAAGAAACCAAGCATTCCAGTTGAAAGCTAATCCAAATGTGAGAGTTTTAAAAAATTCTTTGCTTTTGGGGCACCTAGATGGCTCAGTCGGTTAAGCATCCCACTCTTGATTTTGGCTCAGGTCATGATTTCAGGGTCTTGAAATCAAGTCCTAAGAGGTTTCACACTCAGGGGGAAGCTTGCTTTGGATTTTCTCTCTCCATCTCCCTCTGCTCCTCCCTTCCAATTCCCCAACCTTGCACACATGCTCGCTCTCTCTTTCTCTCTCAAAAAACAAACAAAAAAAGGCTTTGCTTTCTTTATTGTGATTTGAGTGTTTCCTAAATGAATGCAGATGCTTTTTCTAACACATCTATGTCAAATTGTTAAAAGATACATTGTGGCATGTATGCATAAAAGCAACATACAGACATTTGTCATGCCTTACGTTATCACCAGATTTGGAACTATCTGCAGCACACAACAGTCAAGAATATGATAGTTCATGGTTCTTAGATAAGGAATTGTTTATTTTTCTTCAACTCTGTCCCATATATGCCTGTTTCTGCTTCTACATTTTGTTGGTGAGCCTCTAGGCTATTACTGGGCAACATTTTATCACTGGCTAAGATCTTGGTGGTGAAGATTAGCATCCAGATGCAGTGCTCTTTCTTGCACCTCCTGCAGGAAGCACACACACAAAGGTGGAAACTTTCAGGATGTTACCCATGTTCTTCAGCTGTAAACAGGGGTACAAATTGAGACTAGAATATCTTCTGCAGATGATCCATTCTTTGGGTCAACTTGGGAATTGTGGGGGTTGTTAAACCTTTCTTACACATCCTGGCTTAAGCCATAGTCCTTAATCAATTTTTTTGCCATAATTAAGCATAATATAAGCATAAAGGCTTATAAATTTGCAAACCATTTGATTTTTGATTGATTGATTTTGTTTTATTGAGATATCTTTGGCATATAAAATTAGAAGTTATTTAAAGTGTCCATCGGATTTTCACTTGATTTTTCTTTTTGCCTCAGTTGGAAAACAGAGGGTTGGAAGAAGGCTTGAGTACTAGGATTATTATTAATCCCTAAACAAAGGCCTGAGCATATTTTATAAGCTGCTTGGAGAAGACTTGTCCTACATCTTCAGAATAAGAAGAGATGTAAACTAAAACTCATTTGATGGCCAGGCTTTGCAGCTTTCATGTTTCATGAAAGTGCGTGCCTTGGTTCTAACTCCGGCAGTTTCCCAGAAGAAATTTCAGAGGTAACTTTGAAGTATTGTTACAGATAACATCTGTATTTGATGTTTGCAGGAAACAGAGCTTTTGAGTATATATTTGACATATTACAGAAGTACATCCCACTGATAATTTGTTTTTTTGTTGTTGCCTAAACATATAATGAAAGGCATGGCATTAATCTTCATAAGCTTTCCTAGAGTTGGCATTATAAGGTACCACAAACTGGGCATCTTAAAACTGTAAAAGTTGACTATCTTATAGTTCGGGAGGCTAAAAGCCAAAGATCAAAGTGTTAGCAGAGCCATATTCCCTCATGAAACCTGTGAGGAGAATCCTTCTTTGCTTCTTGTCGGTCTCTGGTGGTTTTCTGTCTGTCTTTGGCATCCCATGGCTTGCAGCTGTCAATCTCTGCCTTTGTTGTCCCATGATTTTCCCCCTCGGTGGGTGTGTGTATCTCTGTCTCTTCTGTTCTTATAAGGACACCATTCATATTAGATTAGAAGCCTTTTGTACTCCAGTACAACCTCATCTTAATGGGTTATGCCTGCAATGATCCTATTTCGAACTAAAGTTGTTCTGAAGTACTGGAGGTTAGGACTCCAACAGAACTTCTGAGAGTATGCAGTTCCACCCATAATGGTCTCCTAAGAGCAATTCTTAGTTTTATTTTAGTATACAGTTTAGATCACATTTTCTTCCCATTTCCTAAATTGCAACAGTTAGAGCAAATTATAGACAGGCACATTTATGTATAGTCTAGTATTTCCAAAATATATAATGATTTTAACATCTAACTATCTCAGAAGCTCCTTTCCCGCATCCTTCCTTTTTATTTTTTGTCTTTCTTTGTCCTTTATAAAAGGGCAAACGATGCAAGAATACATCCCCAAATGATTGAATTTATCTGCAAATTGCTTCCAGGTGCTCATATCACTTTCTCTCCATCTTCAGTTGAAAGAAAAAAAAAAATTCCATGTCGCTGAAGAGCAAAATCATGGGGAATTTAAATAGTTTTGGTTTTCACCTTATTTTCCTTCTGAAATATTTCTTGTTTACATTTATCTGGTTTACATTTACTTATACTTACCATATTACACCACTAGTATCATGTGAGATTTTTGTTCATTCTTGATTTTTCAGTTACCAACATAGCACGTGGCTCACAATAGGCACTAAGTAAGAGTTGTTTGACTTCAATGTGGAGTTTTCAAGTGCTTTAATTCACTTGAAGGTACCTAAAGTGTGACAGCCTCAAAAGGATCTATTGGTAAGAAAGAAGTCAGAACAGATTAATTATAAATACACAAAAGAAAGAGTTGAAATTCTGAGGACATCTGTCTATATTCTATTTCTTATTGCATATGCAAATGGTACTTTAAAGGTGTTTGAAATGACTATTACTCCATTATAAACTCAATATATGATTTTAATTTAATTGGCATTCCTCCACCTCTGTTGCTTATAAGAAAAAGTAAAAAAAAAAGATGTAGTTAACAACTGCATATATTTGCCTAGATTCGCCAAATATTGACATTTTTAAACTGTTGTTGACATCCTCCCTCTCCCCTCAATCTTTTGAAAATAAATTGAAGGGACTTTATCCCAAAATACTTTAGCAAGCATCTCATAAGAATAAGGACATTTGCAGCAGCATCCACTGAAAAGTAAGATTAATTCAATAATACCATCTAATACATAGTCCATATTTAGTTTGCACCAAAATTTCATTTATCATTACTTTAAGGTCAAATCCAGTAGAAGTTGATGTATTTGATTTGTACGCTTCATTAGTTATATTAACTCTAAGATAGCCCCTATACTTCCTTTTTTTTCCCCACAGCATATACTTTTTCATGGAGTTCATGCCACCTGCCCTACTGAGCATCCTATATTCTACATTTCCCTAGTCATTTCCTCATTACTAGATTAAGATTCAACACTTTGGGACCGAATACTATAAAAGTGATATTTGTGTGTTTAGTGTATCAATCTTGGTGGTGTGTAATATTCTATTTCACAATATTGGTAGTGTTGAATTTGATTTCTTGATTAGGGGGCTGGTCAATATAAATGATAAAAGGTGGTATTTTTGGAAGGTGGTTTGTGCATGCTCAGTTCCTCTGAAACCTTTTATCAAGTGGTTTTAGCATCTCTTGATTACCCTTACCTGGATAAACTGTTACATTGGGATTATGAAATGGTGTTTTTCTAATTCTGTAATTTCTTCAGAATTTTCCTATAAAGGGGAGGCCCCCCTTCATCTCTATTATTATCATTGCTGTCATTGCCATTATTTTTAGTATCACTATGCTAAATTCCATGTGTTATAATCTGTTTATCTTATTATTCAATATTCAGCTTAATTGAATATTGTCTCATCTTTGACTCATGGAATTCCCAGCCCACTAGCCCCTGCATCCTTGTTTTCAGGCACAGTGTTCTAAATTTTCTAAATTCATAACCATTCATTTCTCCAAGGAACCTGGTTTCTTTTTTACCAAGGAATGGTATTTTGAAACCAGTATCTGGGGTTTAGACATTCTTAGGATACTGAGATGTAATTATTTCTAAGCCCTTTGAGTGAATACAGTTAGAAAAATAGTTTTATTGAATACAAACCTATATGAATATGTCCAATTCTCAACCAAACCCACGGCATTTATTCTTACCCTCGCTACTTCACATTTGTTTGCTTTTAGCTTCTTAGTCAGTGAAAACTGTGGTTTTCAAAAATAGTATATATACTCACTTGCCTTATTCCAGACATATTAAAAATAATTTTGAATCATATGTCCAATGCTTTTACCAACAACAGACCTATAAATCAATCTCAAGACATTTTTTTAAACTTTCACTCTTAGAATTTATTCCTTGAGAAGAGTGTTAAAAAGTTATGTGAAATAATTATTTGGTCTGTGTTTGCATACTTTCAATTTGACATAAAGTAAAATTTTATAATTTCTATTTTAAGTCAATTTGAAATTTTTTCCATACTTTATTCTGTATTTTAAATTGGCAAAAAGAAGGACATGTATTAAAATTCAAACTACTTAAAAAAGATACCAGAAAATTCAGACTCCCATTCCTAGTCCCTCATTTATACCATTCACCCTGCAAAAGTAACATTTTCATTAATATCTGGTTTATCTTTCCTTTGTTTCTTTTCTTTTTGCAAAAATAAATGTGAACCTCTCTCTCTCTCTTTCTCTCTCTCTCTCACACACACACACACATAAATATACACAATACACATATCCTATTTCGCCGTCTCTCTCACACAGAATTAGCCTGCCATATACATTCTTTCATACCTGTCCTTTTTCATTTGACAGTTCATGCTGAAAAATACTGTCAGTCTGTAGAGGTCTTCTTCATTGTGCTTCAGCGTCATGGTGCTACATTATGTGAATGCACCAAAAGCTTTTCAGGCCAGTATCTTATGAATGTCATGTATATGGTCTCCATTGTTTTACTTTGTCACATCATTCCAGAATGAATAAGTAATAAGCATGTGCATGTATTGTTTCATGTTGGTGGGAGTGTAGCTTAATGACAATTTCTCCTAAGTGCAGCACATTATTCTTCTAAATTCTCCTAAGTGCAATTCTCATGTGAGATAGCTATGTTCATAATTTTGATGAAAATTCATCAAATTCCCATCAATAGTGGTTGCATAATTTTGCTGTCTTACAAGCAAAGTCAGATAGTGACTATGTTTCCGGGACTTATCTAAGAAATTTATTGTTATCATATAAAATTTCTGTTAAGCATTGTCACAGTGAAAAAGATCTTACTGAAGTTTTATTTTCCATTTCTTCTACTATGAGTAATTTAATGATCTTTTCCCATGTTTAAGGGACCTTTGTCTACATTTTTCTGTAAGATGCTTTCCTTGACAAATGAACTAATTTCATATTATAGAAAGTTACAAAAATAATAGAATACCCCAGTCTTCATCCAGTTCCCCCTAATGTTAATATCTTACATACCATAACACAACTATCAAAAAGTCAATTAAATTTTTTAAACTATACACCATATTCAAATTCCATCAGTTTATCTACTCATGTCTTTTCCTGTTCTAGTATCCTAGATACATCTATTCGATTTTGAGAGCTATTTATATATTCATGGTAGAGGTTCTTTTCCTGTGATTGAAATTGCCAATATATTCTCCCAATTTTTCATTTGCCTGTTCCCTCTCTCTAGAACATCCTTCTTTCTTTCACTTGACTCCACTTATATATGCCTGACTATTTGTAAGCTGGTTAAATTCTTGTAATTCTCTCTCATAGCTCTCTCAGAGTTTTCTCCACAGCATTTATCAATTGTCAGACTTTTATGTTTTTTACTTACTTGTTTTGTCTCTCTCCTCATTCAACTCTAAAAGCATGAATGCAGGAGTTGTGTTTAGTCACCACCATACAAACAACTGGAAGACTGCCTGCCATGTATTAACGTTTTACCATTATCATTTGAGTTTCTTAAGTAAATCATGGAGAAAGTGTACTATAGAAGAAGCCATTCAAAGAAGTGAGATTATTTAGTTTAAAACAAAGAAGATTAAATAGGAACATGATAAAAATTTTCAAATATTTAAAGAGTGATCACATACAGTAATATTTCTTGTATGTAACTCCAGAGGCCTGTCAGAACAGCAAAAATTAGCTATTTTTTTCTAAAATTAGAAAATGTTTTCCTGGTGTTTTTTCCTAAAATTAGAAGAATTAAAAAATGAAATGGAAGTGTCTTCTGAGCCATTCATTATTTTCAAAGAGAAAACAGATTTCAGAGAGGTTGAGAAGAGGTTCATGCATAAAGTTGGTTTGACTAAATAAATTCTACTAAGTGTATTTCCAAAGCTAAGATTTTATGAACCCATGAAAATAAACTTTCAGGGTAAATGTTGATATAACCATTCTCTTAGAAGAAAGAAGTAATTCAGTATTAGCCCAAATTAATGAATTCATCATGGTGAAATTTTAGCAATTAAACAGCTAAGTGGGAACCTATTGTGGGTAGTAAATATTTCTGGTCACCAAAAAATAATACTGTATTTATAACCTTTTTCCAGATTATCACATGGATCATGCTCTAATCTGATACATTTATTAAAAAGTGAAACTATTTGTATGTGTTATCAGTTCCCGTCTTTAGACTTGAGCTGGAGTTTTGCAATTTATATATGAATTAATGAAAAACAGCTAAAAACTGAGTTCTAAAACATGAAATACACATTCCTACATTGAGTATATCATCAGGTCCTTAGGCAGTACCTGAAGCACATGAATTAATACACAAGCTTGAAGAATAAGAAAATTTATATTAGTGTTCAGTCTCAAATTTCATGGAATGAATTTTGGGAAATAACATGTCTCACTGATCATGTCAATGTTACCCTGGCATACCACAGTACCCTTAAAGATGTTCCATTCATGGGCCAGACTGAATTTAATTCCTGTCTTACTCACTGACTAATGAGAAATTCAGTGCTGATATTTAATTAAGTGCTAATCTGAAGGGCATAAATGCAATAAACCCAATATTAAAGTACATGGCAGAAGGACAAAATCTGTGAAAGACAATGGAAATGAATTATTGAATTGCAAATATCAAAACCTGTGGTTCTTTTGCTTATGGTGGGCTACCAATTTGGAAAGGTCTGCCATTTTTCAGTTTTCTTTAAGGCAGACATTCTACATATCACCATGTGCTCAAAAAAATTCTGCAGTTTTATAATCTCTTCTACATTTTTTTAGGTCGTTGTATTTGCTGCAGAGGGTGAGTTTGCAAATGCACCTGCACAGTTTGATGTTTATAAAAATGGCAATTATGATGATGTACCATTGAAATAAAACTTTGCTGGATAGAAATTAAAGAGTGAAAACAATGATCTGCTAAAAACTATTATTTTGTCAGGCATTCCATTCATCAGAATTGCAATTAATTTCTTCCTCTCCATCGTCATTGTGGTTGAAACAAAGACCAGTAATCTCACATCTGGTTACAGATTTAAAAAGAGAACACTTCCTTCTTTCACAAAGCTCTGTAAGTATTGTGTTTACATTGTTCAAGGAGATAGTTAAAATTCTTTGGTGCTCAATGTTTTATATTTATTGTGATTTAGACTCTGGAAAATTTGCAATCCAAGTATGGAAGCAGTGTTTTATTAAAAATAAATGTCTTAAAACAGCCTCCCTTGCTTTTCAGTTGCTTCGAAATGTCTGCAATACTGAGATTTCAAAAATAATGTTAGTGCACTGTTAGCATTCACTTTACATTTCATATGAAGCAATAGCTATTTTTGTACACAAATAAAATCCAGAGTCTGTAAAGGTTAGCATTCATCTTGTCATCATATTTGTAGCTCAGCACTTCATTCTGGCTGAATCACCTTGCTTTATGAGTTCTGTCATGATCTCTGGTTTTCCTGCCTGTACACATTCTGCTTTTCTTGTTGACTTTCTTCCTACTCTCCCTCCAGCCATTACTACTAATGTCAGAAGACAACATGGCTTTCCATATAGTTCTTCCTGTAAATAGTTTAGAGTTTGGTTTTATGTTTATGGTGGCTCCCTGGCTCTGTTTCTTTCCAACACTTTTCAACTAGGCAACTGTATTAGTGTACTCTGGCTGCATTATAAAAGGGCCCCCGATTTGGTGACTGAAACAACATAAATGTATTTATGTAGAAGTCTGAGATCAAGGTGTCACAGGGTTGGTTTCTTCTGAGACCTCTCTCCTTGGTTTGTACATAGCCATCTTCCCCCTGTATTTTCTAATGGTCTTCTCTCTGTATATACTTATGTACAAATTTCCTCTTCTTATAAGGATGCCAGTCATATTGGATTAGGGCCCACATTAATGACCCCATTTTAACTTAATTACCTCTGTAAGACCCTACCCCCAAGACAGTCACCATTTGAGGTATTTATTCTTTAGTTAGGCATTTCTTAAGACCTTAGGCCCATTTTTTAATTGGATTGTTTGTTTTCTACTTGTTGAGTTTTAAGAGTTCATTGTATATTTTGAACAACAGTCCTGTTGTTCAGATGTGTCTTTTGCACATGCTTTCTCTTAGTTTGTGGCTTGTCTTCTCATTCTCTTGATGTTGTCTTTTGCAGAACAGAAGTTGTTAATTTAATTTAATTTTTTGAGATTTATTTATTTATTTATTTAACAGAGAGAGAGACTTCACAAGTGGGCAGAGCGGTAGGCAGAGAGAGAGGGGGAAGCAAGCTTCCCACTACAGAAAGCCCGATGCAGGGCTCGATCCCAGGACTGTAGGATCACGACCTGAGCCAAAGACAGAGGTTTAACCCACTGAGCCACTCAGGTACCCCAGAAGTAGTTAATTTTAAGGAATTTTAAGAAGTCAATTTTAATTTTAATGAAGTTTGGATTATTGATTAATTCTTTCATGGGTCATGCATTTGGTCAGATGTAATTCTTCTTTGTTCCTCTATATGTAAGGTGTTTTTTTCCTCTGGCTTCTTTCAGAATTCCTCCTTTATCTTTCATTTTCTGTAGTTTGAAAATTATGACTAGAAAAAGTTGAGTTTTGGGGTTTTTGGTTTTTGTATTTATTCCCGGTGTTGTTCTCTGAGATTCCTGGATATGTGGTTTAGTGTCTGACATTAATTTGGGGGAATTTGTCAGTCATTATTTTATCAAACTTTTTTTTTTCTTTCTGTTTTTGCTCTCTCTTCTCCTGGTATTCCCATTGTGCAACTACAAGTACCTTTGTAGTTGTCCCACAGTCCCACTTAGATATTCTATTGTTTTTTTTTCCCCCCAATACTTGTTCTCCTTGCCTTTTGATTTTCAAGAATCCTATTGATATGTCCTCCAGCTCAGATATTCTTTTCTCAGCTCTGTCCAGTCTACTAACAAGCTCTTTAATGAGATTCATATTTGTTACAGTGGTTTTGTTTGCTTGTTTGTTTTTGTTTTTTGTCTCTAGCAGGTTTTTCATTTTGTTGTTCTTTTTTTTAGGATATCCCTCTCCATTTACATAGCTCATCTGTTCCAGCATGCTATATACTTCATCATCAGAGCCCTTAGCATAATAATCATGGCTTATAATTCCTATACCCTTAATTCATCTGGTTTGATGTGTTCTCCCTCTCTTAAAACTGAGTTTTTTGTCCTGTGTTTGGCCTTGTACTTTTTTTTCCTGATAGCTGGGCAAGACGTACAGAGTGAAAGGAACTGTAAATAGGCCTTTAGTAATGTGGTGGTGAGATGTGCGGGAAGGGAAGGCTTTCTACAGTTCTATAATTAGGACTCAGTTTTTTAGTGAACGTATTCATCTGTATTAGGAACTTCATATGAGCTTCTCAGTGTTTTTCCTCCTTTTGGTGAAACAGTTTGGGTAGAGTGGCCTAGAGTTGGATATTTCCTTTCCTCTAAATCAGTGAGGCTCTTACAATACCCCAGCAGGCTATCCTCAGTTAATTAGTTTCCCCTGAAGGCAGTCCTTATTAAGAAGAATAGAATGCTCCTGTGTATTTCAAAATGGCTGCAGAAGCGAATGGGGATTTTTGTCCTGTATTCACCTTGAGAATCTCGTCAAATTCCTGGCAGTTAATCCTGGAAGTTGATAAGGGATAAGTGGATCCCTTATCCACACTGAGCTTCTGGCAGCAGTTTGCCAATTTCACTTCCAGTTTTCCTACATGGGTACTGATTCCTGAGGTGGTTTCTTCTGTGAGTTTTTCCTCAGGTAAGCCATGTCTCCCTATATTCCTCTGTCTCTCCTATCTTGGGAGCAATGGTTTACTGTGTCTTCTCCTCTCTTAAGGATCCAAGAAGAGTTGATTTTTCACTGTTCAGCCTTTTATTTGTTATTAAGGTAACTTCAAGATATCTTACATGTAAACCAAATACCAGAAATATTTAGATGGCTATTTTCTGGGTATAGAGGAAAGGAGGTGTGCCCCTATGAAACTCCTAGTGTGGTGGATGGAACCTTAACTGCACCTAACTGGTGCATGTTTGGGTTCACATTTTAAGTCATTCTGCTTCTTCTCTGCTTCTCTGACTGTAAACATTGACTAGGAATCACTACTGCCTATACATACAACTGTGGATCAAACTTGTGTCACCATACAAGCTTAACAAACTGGCTTTTATAAGTAAAACACCACTGGTAGTTAATGCAGTAATTAGCATTCACAGATTTTTCAAAATCATTGAACTAAATTTGGAAAAATTTGTATAGAGAAGCACAGAGATAACATTTTTTTAATTTATTTTATTCTTTTACTGGCTTTATTCATTTCTCCTCTTATATTGTCTTTTAAGATTGAGCCATCAATCTCTAAAATAGAAATCTGCAAAATATATTTTTACCAGAGGCAAAAGGGATTCACTTAGCATTTTATGTTAAGTTAGATAGGTTGAGAGACTTTTGAAAGCACCTTATTTGGATATTTATGAAGGCACTGTTTCCCTCAGAAAAGTGTCTTTATATATCATTTGGAGCATTTTAACCTCTCTCTTTTTCCCCATTAGATGTAAGCTTGATGACATATGTACATACGTAAGATTATTCTTCTCCAAGGCTCATTATCTCTTCCTTAATGCTTGGGAATTATGATCCTAATGGCTTTCTTGCTGCACTTAATGAATGATTTTTCATATTCTACCTGTTCCTATCCAATTCTTTAAAAAGAGAAAAAGTATTTTAGGATCGCCATAGATATACATGTAGTGATTCTCCATTAGTAGGGATTGGCAGTGCAAAGTACTCTAGTTTAAGAATATTATGTCTATCAGCCAAAGGGCACCACTCAAGCTAATGGAGTCTTCATTTCCTGTAATGACTATTCTACCCTTTACATACAAGCAAAGGACAAAATACCAGTGAACTACTTCAGAAAAAAAAAAATAGTTAAGAAAAAAAAATAATAGGAGTAATCTTTGCAGAGATTTCTAGGCATCTAAAACTTTTGATATTCTTTAAGAATTTTGTCTTTCAATATCCTTTTTTTCTGGTTCATATTAAGATGCTTATTACTTGAAGAAAATTAAACTTTAGAAGTAGACCTTGTTAAAAAAAAAAGTAGACATTGTTTTTTGTTTCTTTGTTGTTTATGGAACCCAAAAATATAAAAATGGAAAGAAGTCTAAATAAAACCTAAGAGGTTCTTTCTCTTTTTGCCCTTCCACTTGAGAAATCAGAAGACTTCTCCAAAAAACACAGGAAAGTAAATTTAGAGAATGGAAATAATAATAGACGAAACCCGTGTTTACTCAAGAGAGGCCTATTAGAAACATCATAAAACTGCCATATAAGAAATTTTCAGAAATCAATAAAAAGTTTGCCTCAGAGAAATGCAATTGTATACACACACACACACACACACACACACACACACATATATATATAATAGTTCCATGATGAATATTGATATTGAGATTACAGTTTATAAAAAACTGATAAAGGTAGCATCAGTCCATGTTTGGTTAACCGATTTCACAACAGAAATTTGAGACTTATGAAAAGTGGAATTATTTTTAAAGTTATATCCCAATGAGTCTGAGTTGAGAACTCTGAATCTGATAACTTTTCCTTGGTACATACTATAATTTGAATACAGTTTGAAAATCTTCTTAAGTATTTTACCTTATTCATTTTTAATCTTCTTTGTAAATTTAGAAATGTTTTGCATTTTCCATGTGAAGTTCATTAAAATATTTATTCTAAAAATGGTTTTGACTAAAAATATATTCTAAAAATGGTTTTGTCTAAAAATATATTCATAAAATAGTTTTAAAATATTCTTTTCCTGAAGCAAGTTTTAAAAGTTGCAGATTGACCTGGATTTTTTTTTTTTAAAGATTGTATTTATTTATTTGACAGAGAGAAATCACAAGTAGGCAGAGAGGCAGGCAGAGAGAAAGGGGGAAGCAGGCTCCCTGCTGAGTAGAGATTCCCAATGTGGGGCTTTATCCCAGAACTCTGAGACCATGACCTGAGCTGAAGGCAGAGGCTTTAACCCACTGAGCCACCCAGGCACCCCTTGACCTGGAATTTTTGATCATCAAATATTCCTAGTGATGTTCTCCATAGGATTCAGAGAGAGAGAATTGTTTGACTGGTATTTATTTCTTAATATAATAGTCATTAGCTTTTTTAAAGTCTTTACAAGATAGATATTTACTCCAAACTTTTATCTATCTATACATCCGTCCAACCAACCTCTTTTACTTCTTTATTTTTCCCAGAGCTGATAGAGAAGTTCTAAGATGATTTAAAGAAAATAAATTAGTTCAACAGAAGAAACTAGGCTAAAGGTCAGCCAGTTCGAAGCCAGAAGGGATTGTCACATTCTGAACAATGAACAGATGAGGCAAAAGAAACTTAGAAATTTTGAATCACTTCCCCAATTCCCCAGGGACTCATGATTCCCAAGTTAGAGCTCATTCCACTGACACATCCAGGTGAACTGTACATATAGCTGTAAAAAAGAAGTTGCTCTTGGGAGTGCCTGGGTGGCTCAGTGGGTTAAAGCCTCTACCTTCGGCTCAGGTCATGGTCCCAGGATCCTGGGATCAAGCCAAGCCCCGCATGGGACTCTGCTCAGCAGGGAGCATGCTTCCCCCTCCCTCTCTCTCTGCCTGCCTCTGCCTACTTGTGATCTCTGTCAAATAAATAAATAAAATCTTAAAAAAAAAGAATTTTCTCTTTTCACGTACAAATATATGTTTATGTATCTATATATTCATTAATTGTTAGTGTAATATCTTAAAGGTTGATGACCAATAATTAGAAATTACTTGACCTTAATCCAAATCCACAAAGTTATGTGCCAGTTTCAGAAGAGTGAAAATTGAAATTCTGTATGCAGAATATATAGGAATATTTTACTCAAATTGTGAACAGGGAAACAGAATATTGATAGCGCTCAACAGAGCTTTGTTGAGAATATTATAAACTGTACTATAAACTAAACCATATAAAGTATAGATATTTACTCCTTTAAAAAGTCCTTTCTATAATTATTAGTTTCAACCATATTATATTTTTCAAGTGTTTTTATTACTCTTTTTAAGTAAAGATTTATATATATATTTTTTTCTTATTCCAGAAAAGGAAAGGTCAGGAAAAAGCATAGTTGAATGCAGTTTTTAAGTAAGCATTTTCTTTTTAAATGAGACAATGAAACATCCGAACTTAGGCAAATTCTTTAACTTACTGGTAGTTTTACTTAAATGTCAAGATTCCTAAAGTGGAAATTAAAGGAAGATCAAACTAGTGTCAGAAAAAATTACCATGTATTCTGTGGAAGAAATAATGTTTGTTTGTTTGTTTGTTTGTTTTTAGTGAGCAACATGTAGGTTAAGTGTTACTTTACCTTCTTCTCTCTTTTAAATTCTTAGTAAATTAAATCCTAATGACTCAGCTTCTCTATAGTTGTGACTACTGATATATAATTTTATGGGCATATACTTTTTATGTGTCTTTGTCTCAGTTTATTTAAGCTTTTATTAAAATTCCAATTAGTTATCACAGTGTAATAGTAGTTTCAGGTATACAACACAGTGATTCAACACTTCCATATTTCACCTGGTGCTCATTCTGTTAAGTACACTCCTTAATCCATTCACATCACCTGTTTAACCCATCCTCCCACATACCTCTCCTCTGATAACTATCAATGTATTCTCATTCTCTATAGTTAAGAGTCTATTTCTTGGTTTGCCACTCTCTCTCTTTCTCTTTTTCTCTTTGCTCATTTGTTTTGTTCCTTAAATTCCACATATGAGTGGAATCATATTGTATTTGTCTTTCTCTGTCTCAATTTTTATTTCAAGTATTTTTTTGAATGTAAACATGATGCAAAAGTATTTTGTGCTGTTGAGGTCAGTGCTTAGTTGACACATAATTTCACAAAACACTGTGAGTCAGATAGAAAATGTACTGCAGTGGAGAGATCACTGGCTTTGTATGGAGACAGAACTCCTGTGAAAATCCAAGTTCTGCTATTTTCTAGTTGTAAATATGTAGGCAATGTATTTCATTTCTCTTTGTAATCTCAGTTTTCTCATCTATAAATATGAATAGAATTCTTTCTCCACCCTTACATTAGTAGTATTAAATGAGATCGCATATCTGAAATTTGTGCTCTGCACATGGACACAAATAAGTAATAGAAAGTGTGACTTTCCCTTTCCTTCTAATTTCCCCCCTCAGCCCTTCATTTTTCTCTATTTCCATGATAAGTTTCCCACTCATTCTTGGGGATAAATCTTTCCTTTATTTTTTCTCAGAGACATATATACCTGAAAGTCCAATCTCTCTTTGGTGCCATGCTCAAATAACTAAGGGGATTTTTGGTCTTCCCTACAGGTGTGAACTGAGCAGGGAGGGGTTTATTACTTGGCTGGTCTCTGTAATGTCGGCCAGAGCAGTTGAGGATCAGGGCCTGGCTGACAAAGTGTCTAAATGTGTGTTTCACTTGGACAATTAAAGTGAGAGGATACAGGCAACATTCATATCAGTTCTCAACTCTGATTTTAATGAAGAGCTAACCAAATAAAATGAGCCTGCAACATTAAAACCTTACAATCCAACAATGACTACGAAATTTGGATAGAAATCTGAACAGGATTCCTTTTAACTCATTGATTTTACATTAATAGTGTGTACTGTATGTCTTATGCATTGGCTTGTTATTTAATATCTGATATCATCCTCAATTTACAGGGTGGTAAACTTAGCTCAAAGACGTTTGACTGTGATTTGCCCCAAAATATAAATGGCCATCCTGAAATCTGAATGAACCGCTTTCTAAAAAGACTATACTTAAAATGTCAGTTGTCAATGGTGACCTCAGGTCTTTGAACGGAATGATTCCTGTTGCTTTTCATTAGCTTTAGATCCAAAGCACATGACAGGCTTGAAAATTCTTTCAAAATTCCCAGTCCTTGGAAGACTGAATTGTTTTCTGAACTATCACAATTATTCCTGCTCTTTTTTTTTTGCTTTAGTTCAAAACTGTTTTTCACTGAATGATATATGAATGTGTAGCAACTTAATCAAAATGCTTAGAATTGAAGAGAAAAAAAATCACCACCATATTTTGATCTTCTGTGAATAATATTTGACAAGTAGAAATAGTATATAAATAATAGCTAATGGAGAATGTTCAGCTTTCACATTACATCTTCCTTCTGGTGGTATAAACCGTTGTTGGGAAAAATGCCATATTTTATTCGTTATGACCCTGAAGAGAGCAAAATAAATTAAAAAAAAGAGCATTGTGGGGCTGGGGTATGATCAATATGAGAGTTCACTGAAATATTAAATATTCTGTTGATGATGGATTGATCCCTTGTCTTCTCTATTGTCAAAGTTGTTAAAGCTGCAATACTTTGAGGCAAGAGGTGACGAGAATGCAAATGCACTAGAACCTAGTAAAGAGTATGACTTATTATATGAGTTTATATATGGCACAAACGAAATCATTTTCAGAAATAAAACCAAATAGGAAAAGTATCTGATCAATGTAAATGTTATTATGTCTTATTTTTTGAACACAAAAATCTCTTGTGGTCATTCAGGTTCTGCGTTTTCTGCTGCATATTTTAATTTCCAACAAACATGAAGAGTAATTAAAATGTAAATTATATTATATCACTTTATGCTTACCTCTTTACTGTCACTTAAAACAGGGTTTCTCAGTCTCAATGCTGTCAACATTTTGAGCAGGATAATTCTCTGCTGTGAGGAACTGTCTTGTGGTGTAGGATGTTTAGTGATATTCCTGGACTCAATTCACTACCTGCCAGTAGCATCTCCCTCTCCCATCTGTGACAAAAATATGTCCATATTTCCTGCAATGCCCAAGTTGTCACCTGGTTGAGAACCATTACACTAAAGACTTCATAATGACTATAAAATAAACTGCGCACTCATTATCCTACCCTATAAGGCCCCAAAATGCTCTGTCCATATTTGCTCTCTCACAAATATGTCATAGACTTTCTTATTCTCACTACACTCCACAAACACTTCTGCCTTTTTTTTTTTAATTTCTCCAAATTCCCAAGATAATTTCCAAGGTAGGAGCCCTTAAACACTCAACTTGGACTGCTCTTCTGAAGACCTCGTCACAGGGTCTTTCTTGCCTCACATCAGTTGTCACTCCCTGGGGATCTTCCTTGTTCGCCCTATTTAAAATAGTCACCTGGCCCCTTCCATTGTATCACCTTGTTTTTATACCTTTCACAAAAGTTATTACTGTATTTTATATTTTGTTTTTTTAAATCTCCTCCCATTGGAATGTAAGGCATTTAACAAGTGCATTGGCTTGTTTAACACATTTTTTATTAAACCTAGCATTATTTTAAGTGTGAGGAATACAGTATTAAAATGCAGGATGCTTAAGGCTTAGTAAATATATAAGCTGTAAAATCAAGTAGGATTTAATTATATCAAGGCTGGAATAGATTATGATAAATATAAGAAATGAATTTCAAGTTTTAGAAACCTGTATCAAAGGTGAGAGTCATTAAAAAGTATTTAACTCCTATCTGCAATAGGATAATTAGCTTTATTATTACCCATGTGTATGATATGATAAATGAATAGGACTATGTCAAAAGAGAATGAGTGATATGAGAATGAATAAATAAGAAGCTCCCTAACTTCTTCAAGTATTAATAGCTGCCCTATCTTCTTTCTTCCCACTGTACCAATGCATCTGCCCTGTAATAATTTAACATGAGACCTGCTATTATCTATAAGATTCTTGGAGGCAGAATCATGACTTTTCATCCAGATATTTGCAGCATTTTTCAAGTCTTGGTACAAGAAGGCCACCAATAGGGGTACCTGGGTGGCTCAGAGGGTTAAGCCTCTGCCTTTGGCTCAGGTCATGATCCCAGGGTCCTGGGATCTAGCCCCACATCAGGTTGTCTGCTCAGCGGGGAGCCTGCTTCTCCCCCTCTCTCTCTGCCTGCCTCTCTGCCTACTGGTGACTTCTGTCTGTCCAATAAATAAATAAAATCTTAAAAAAAAAAAAGAAGGCCACCAATACATGTTTCTCTGTTGACAATCCAGTTTATGAATAATATTTGAGTGTTGATTACTTTATGGATCTTGGTTTGTGTATCCTATCAATACCTATTGTTCAACTTGATATCAAGCACTATTCTAGACACTATGATTTCTATTATTATGCATGTTTTACTTTTGCTCTGAGGTAGCATGAAAAAATGCTACAATCATAAGAGCCCTGTCCACTCTCGTCCCAAAACAGAATAAAGAAAATCAGTAATACTAAACTGATGGAACTTCATTGTTTGAGCTTTACTTTTCCCTAATTTGAAAGCCTGCTACTCAGTCAATGAAATTGATGATGGGGAAATTGAGAATCAATGAAAGGAAATGCATTCTCTGCATTGTGTGTAGCCAAGCAATAGAATTCTGACACAGATGAGATCAAGTCAAATAATGTGGTTGGATATGAAAATAGAAGAGATAGCTTTATCTTCATTCATAGCACTTGCAGTTATTACTCTATTGATCAAACAAAGAAGAAATTTATCTTTCGCTTCTAGGCATATTGATAAGTTGATTGTCTGCAAAGATAAATGTGTGATATGTTGATCTTCTGTGGGATTTATGTTGCAGTGTGGAAACAGGGGAAGGGTTGATGTATGGGATTGATTCTAGTACTTCCAGAAGAGATAGAGATCAGATACCTAAACTGAACCTGTGTGACAAATAGAAGGATCCAAACTATATTCTCAAAGACATTCAAAAATAACCAATGGGACAGTTATTAAAATAAAAGTGAATTGAAAATTAAAACTTTTTTTTAAAGATTTTATTTATTTGAAAGACAGAAATTACAAGTAGGTGGAGAGGCAGGCAGAGAGAGAGAGAGGAAGGGAAGCAGGCTCCCCGCTGAGCAGAGAGCCCGATGCGGGGCTCGATCCCAGGACCCTGGGATCATGACCTGAGCCGAAGGCAGAGGTTTTAACCCACTGAGCCACCCAGGCACCCAAAAATTAAAACATTTTATGGTAAATTTTGCTTATGTAAAATAGCACTGGATTGATAGAAAAAGAAGGAAAAACAATTACTGAGTACTAATCTGCCATAAACATTTGAAGAGGTCTTACTTAGTTACCATGATTCTAGTAAATAGAGGAAAATACTGATTTTTTAAAAAGATTTCTTATTTATTTATTTGACAGAGAGAGAGAGAGAATACAAGCAGGGGGAGTAGCAGGCAGAAGGAGAGGGAGGAGAAGCAGGTTCTTGCTGAGGAAGGAGCCCAATGTGGGACTGGATTCTAGGACCTTGGGATCATCACCTGAGTCAAAGGCAGACGCTTCATCAACTGAGCCACCCAGGTACCCCAAGGGAAACTACTGATTTTTTTTTTAAAGATTTTATTTATTTGACAGAGATCACAAGTAGGCAGAGTGGCAGGCAGAGAGAAAGAGAGAGGAAGGGAAGCAGGCTCCCCGCTGAGCAGAGAGCCTGATGTGGGGCTCGATCCCAGGACCCTGAGACATGACCTGAGCCGAAGGCAGAGGCTTTAACACACTGAGCCACCCAGGCGCCCCGGGAAACTACTGATTTAAAGCAAACTATGTATTAGCAAATACTATATACTCTATATATTGGTGCAATTTTAATATTCAAAATAATGCATGACATAGTTTTATATCTTCTTAAAATAACTAAAGAAGGGTGACCTGCATGAGAGCAGTATGGCTCTCTGATGACAGCTTATGTTTAAGCCTCTCAACACCATTTTTCTAAAGAGAAAATTGCAGGTCCTAATAGATAAACAATTTAGTTGTGATGTGTCACAGTAAAGGAGGAGGGGAAAACATTTTATGACTCTCTAGAGTAAAATGACTGTTGCCTCCTTATCTTCCATTTAGAAGCTGCCCTGAGCCATTACTTTACCACAAAAGGATTTAATTTGAACATTTTGAATGTGCTTTTAATAGAAAGGGCTGTTTTCAAAAAGGAAATAATCACTTGAGAGTAAAATTTAATTTAAATATTATCCTGTAAGCATTCTAATATTATTTCCTATAGGACAGAATTTCATAAGAAGATTCATCTATATCCCATCCCACTGTGCATTCTAATGCCCCAAAAGCTTTATTCAGAGTAGTTAAAGCATCAGGAAACAAAAGATTGTGTATAGAGCAACAAAATAATGTTTGGTAGCAAATAGATGCACAATGTTGGAAGGGGGAAGTATTTGAAGGGAATTATCAACATACCACTTTTCTGATTTCATACTTATGCATTGAATGGACCAAATTAGTAAAAAATCCTCATGAAAAATATCCAGACATAGGTAGTCTTATAGAACTTGTGGCTTGAATTCATCAGTATAGCTACTTCAGGTGTATTTGTCTAGACAACACCTATTTATTAAACTCATTCTAGGTGCCAAGCAGTGTTTCAGATGTTTGGTATAAAGCAGAGAAAGAAATTGACTCAATTCCTTCCCTTATGGAACTTGCAGTCTAGTTGGAAAGATCTCCAGATAATCATATAATAAAAGTATACAAATATAAAATGTATTTACTTTTAAGAAAAAAAAAAAAAGCACAAAGATAGCAAATAACAGGTGACTCCTAAACTGAAAGATCAGGAAGACCTTTCCTGAGAAAGCTGAGAAGTGAAGAATCTATATAGAAAGGTACTGTGAGCTAAAGTACACATGGAACATTATCCAGATAACATCCTGGATCACAAATCAGGTCTTGATTGGTACCAAGATTGGGATCATTCCCTGCATATTTTCTTTCAGACCATAATGCTTTGAAACTCAAACTCAATCACAAGAGGAAAGTTGGAAAGAGCTCAAATACATGGAGGCTATACAGCATCCTACTAAAGAATGAATAGGTCGAACAGGAAATTAAAGAAAATTTTAAAAATTCATGGAAATGAATGAAAATGAAAACACAACTGTTCAAAATCTTTGGGATGCAGCAAAATCAGGCATAGGCGTAAGTACAGAGCAATACAAGCCTTTCTCATAAAACAAGAAAGTTTTCAAATATACAACCTAACCCTGAACCTAAAAGAGTTGGAGAAGGAACAGCAAGGAAAGCCTAAACCCAGCAGGAGAAGGGAAATAATAAAGATGAGAGCAAAAATAAGTTAAATAGAAACAAACAAACAAAAACCTAAAAACAAAACAATAACAACAACAACAACAAAAATACACTAGAACAGATCAACAAAATTAAGAGCTGCTCCTTTAAAAGAATTAATAAGACTGATAAACCCCTGGCCAGACTTATCAAAAGGAAAAGAGAAAGGACCCAAATTCATAAAATCATGAATGAAAGAGGAGAGATCACAACCAACACAAAAGAAATACAAACAATTATAAGAACATATTATGAGCAAATATACACCAGCAAATTTGACAATCTGGAAGAAATGGATGCATTCCTAGAGATATATAAACTAACAAAACTGAACCAGGAAGAAAAGAAATTCTGAACAGACCCATAACCAGTAAGGAGATTGAAGCAGTCATCAAAAATCTCCCAATAAACCAGAGCCCAGGGCCAGACAGCTTCCCAGGGAAATTCTACCAAACATTTAAAGAAGAATTAAAACCTATTCTCCTGAAACTGTTATAAAAAATAGAAATGGAAGAAAAATTCCCAAACTCATTTTATGAGGCCAGCATTAGCTTGATCCCAAAACCAGACAAAGGCCCCATCAAAAAAGAGCATTACAGACCAATAATTCTTGATGAAAATGGATGCAAAAATTCTCACCAAAATATTAGCTAATAGGATCCATTGGTGCATTAAAAGGATTATTCACCTCAACCAACTGAGATTTGTTCCTGGACTGAAAGGTTGGTTGAACATCCACAAATCAAACAATGTGATACAATACATTAATAAAAGAAAGAACAAGAACCATATGATACTCTCAATAGGTGCAGAAAAAACATTTCACCAAGTATAGCATCCTTCCTTGGTTAAAACTCTTCACAGTGTAGAGATAGAAGGAACATACCTCAGTATCATAAAAGCCATCTATGAAAAACCCACAGCGGACATCATTCTCAAGGGGGAGACACTGAGAGCTTTTCCGCTAAGGTCAGGAATATGACAGGGATGTCCACTATCACCACTGTTGTTCAATATAGTACTAGAAATATGAGCCTCAGCAATCAGACAACAAAAAGAAATAAAAGGCTTCTGAATCAGCGAAGAAGAAGTGAAACTCTCACTCTTTATAGATGATATGATACTTTATGTGGAAAACCCAAAAGGTTCCACCCCAAAACTCCTAGAATGCAAACAGGAATTCAATGATGTGGAAGGATATAAAAGCAATGCACCGAAATCAGTTGCATTTCTATACATCAACAAAGAGGCAAAAGAAAGAGAAATTAAGGAGTCAATCACACTTACAATTGCACCCAAAACCATAAGAACCTAGGAATAAATCTAACTAAAGAAGCAAAGAATTTGTGCTCACACAACTATAGAATAATTACGAAAGAAATTGTGGAAGACATAAAGAAATGGAAAACACCCCAATCTCATGGATTGGAAGAATAAATATTGTTAAATTGTCTATGCTACCTAGAGAAATCTACACATTCAATACAATCCCTAACAGAATGCCATCAACTTCTTTCACAAAAATGGAACAAATAGAGTCATTTATGGTTTGTCTCCCTCCCAATCCCATCTTGTTTCATTTATTCTTCTCCTATCCCCCTCCCCCCCCATGTTGCTTCTCCATGGGGGAGGTGGGATTGGGAGAGGGGGAGCGGGCTATGGACATTGGGGAGGGGAGGCGAACCATAAGAGACTATGGACTCTGAAAAACAACCTGAGGGTTTTGAAGGGTCAGGGGTGGGAGGTTGGGGGAACAGGTGGTGGGTGATGGGGAGGGCACGTTTTGCATGGAGCACTGGGTGTTGTGCAAAAAGAATGAATACTGTTACGCTGAAAAAATTAATAAAAGGGGGAAAAAAAAAAAAAAAAAAAAAAAAAAATGGAACAAATAATCCTAAAATTTGTATGGTACCAGAAAAGACCCCAATATCCAAAGGAATGTTGAAAAAGAAAAGCAGATCTGGTTGTATCACAATTCCAGACATCAAGCTCTGTTATAAAGCTGTAATCATCAAGACAGTATGGTACTGGCACAAAAACAGACACATGGAACAATGGAACAGAATAGAGAGCCCAGAAATGGATCCTCAACTCTATGTTCAACTAATCTTTGACAAAACAGGAAAAAATGGAAAAAGACAATCTCTTCAATAAATGGTATTGGGAAAATTGGACAGCCACATGCAGAAGAACGAAACTGGACCATTTCCTTACACCATATACAAAAATAGACAATGGATGAAAGATCTAAATGTGAGACAGGAATCCATTAAAATCCTTGAGGAGAACATAGAGAACAACATCTTCAACATCAGCTGCAGCAACTTCCTCCTAGACACATCCCTGAAGGCAAGGGAACCAAGGGCAAAAATGAACTAATGGGACTTCATCAAGATAAAATGCTTTTCCACAGCAAAGGAAATAGTCAACAAAACCAAAAGACAAATGACAGAATAGGAGAAGATATTTGCAAATGACAGCAGATAAAGGGCTAGTATTCAAAATCTATTAAGAACTTACAAAACTCAACACCCAAAGAACAAATAATCTAATCAAGAAATAGGCAGAAGACATGAACAAACATTTCTGCAAAGAAATACATGAAAAGAAAATACATGAAAAGAAGATACATGAAAAAGTGCTCAACATCACTTGGCATCAGGGAAACACAAATCAAAAACCACAATGAGATACCACCTCACAGCAGTCAGAAAAACTAAATTAACAAGTCAGGAAATGACAGATGTTGGCAAGGATGCAGAGAAAGTGGAACTCTCCTACACTGTTGGTGAGAATGCAAGCTGGTACAGCCAATCTGGAAAACAGTATGGAGGTTCCTCAAAACATTTAAAATAGAGCTACCCTATGACCCAGCAGTTGCAATATTGGGTATTTACACCAAATATACAAATGTAGTAATCTGAAGAGGCACCTGCACCCCAAAGTTTATAGCAGCAATGTCAAAAATAGCCAAACTATGGAAAAAGCCTAGATATCCATTGACAGATAAATGGATAAAGAAGATGTGGTGTATAAAATGGGATATTATGCAGCCATCAAAAAATGAAATCTTGCCATTTGCAATGATGTGGATGGAACTAGAGGATATTATGCTAAGCAAAATAAGTGAATCAGAAATACAATTATCATATGATCTCATTGATATGTGGCATTTGGGAAACAAGGCAGAGGATCATAGGGGAAGAGAGGAAAAAATGAAACAAGATGAAATCAGAGAGGGAAACAAGTCATAAGTGGCTCTTAATCTCAGGAAACAAACTGAGGGTTGCTACAGTGGACAGGGGTGAGAGGGTTGGGGTATCTGGGTGATGGACATTGGGGGCTTTGTGCTATGGTGAGCATTGTGAATTGTGTAAGACTGACGAATCACAGACCTTTACCCCTGAAACAAATAATACATTATGTGCTAATTAAAAAAAACTGGAGAAAAAAATCAGTTATAATTGAAAAATAAACAAACAAACAAAAAGTAGGTGTGGGGAGAAGATATAGGTCATGCACTCAAGGCAGAGGGAAAAGAAAAAGGGACTGGAAAAAAAAAAAAGAGATAAACTTCCAAAGGCCAGTAAAAAAGATAGAGACCTGACAGAGAAGTTGTAGCTGAGACCAAATGTGGCCATCAACCCCCAAATTTCAAACTCTTACAAGAACACACCTTTTTGTATAACAAAAGTGCTGCAGGCTGGCTATAACTATAGCTGGGTTCTTTTCAGGTCTCAAAGGCTCTTCTGGGATCTGTCTGGGGAATAGTTTGGCTCTCCATGGCTTTCCACTTTAATAGACAGTCAACATGGCTGTTCTCATGGTGGGAAAATGCACTCTACTTACAGTCAGAATGGTAATGGGGAAGAAAATTAGGTACTATGTGAAAAAATGATACACCTTATTAGCAACTCCTTTTTTTTTTTTAAAGATTTTATTTATTTATTGGACAGAGAGAGATCACAAGTAGATGGAGAGGCAGGCAGAGAGAGAGAGAGAGAGAGAGGGAAGCAGGCTCCCTGCTGAGCAGAGAGCCCGATGCGGAACTCGATCCCAGGACCCTGAGATCATGACCTGAGCCGAAGGCAGCAGCTTAACCCACTGAGCCACCCAGGCGCCCAGCAACTCCTTTTTTATTACAAATATTTGTCTTACTCCCTGCAAGCAAAATATACTCATTTCTTCCCCCAGGACACCCAGAAAGTTCAATCACATATCTGACTCCAAGTAGAGGATGCTATGATATATCCAAAGTTGGTATTAACTCCATAACTATTGTTCAGGGAATCTACATACTAAAATTACAACTTACTCAGAGACCTATAAGCTAAAAATATTCAACATACAGAAATACAGGGGGAATGGGAGCAACATGACCTGTGAACACTTCCATTCAGAAAAGAGGAAAAGACAGGGAGGGCAGAATATTCACAGGTCCTAATCATTTCTGAAATCATTTGGGCAAATGCTGTGATGTTTCTTTATTCCTGTAACAGGGATCGTTTCTCTTCCAAAATAGTTTGAACTTTCTTAAAACAAAAACAAAACAAACAAACAAAAAACTGAAGTACTTGAGTCAAGTCACTTCCATACGCCTTTAGCAACACCAGTGTTTTGTTTTGTTTGCGATATTTCTTTCCTGACTTTGGGTCTTTGAAAAGGGTACTTAAAGGGTACTTTGAACTTATCAGACTTCCAGACAACCCTGGGATTGATTTATTCCCTATTCTTTCTAATAGCATGGATTTACTGGTGGCCAACCTAACGTAATTAGATCTTAATTTGATCTTTGTCTAGAGTCTGGGTCTTACTTCGAGAAAAGTTTATGAATTGAAGATAAGAAAATTTGCCTCTTTCAATACTGAAACCCATTGCATGTCTTTCTTTTCTTTTTCATCTGTGACTTCAAAAAGGTCAATTATTTTCTAAACTTATTTCCTGTATCATGTGCACCTAATAACCCACAATTCATTACCCAAAACCCCATTCATTAGGTACATTTTTTCCCTTTCATTTTATCAATTGACAGTCGTATAAAATATTTCAAGACTGCAAATTTGGGGAAGCATTTTTCATTCTTCATAATAGTTGACTTGTCACTTGACACCCAGGCTTAAATCCATTGCATATATATATATATATAATTTTATGGTGTGACAACCTCTACTTTTGGATTTCAATTTATGTATTAACTTTTACTAGGTTATGTAGTATAATAACGTACCTCAAAACTTCAGTTGGCTACAACATATTTATTTCTAATTCATGTTATGTGAGAGTAGTGGGTCAGCTATGGTTCTCCAGCTATGGCTCAACTGGAGTCTGCAGGGTTCACTGGGCTCTTATTAATACCACATGTCTTCTCATTCCAGAACATAGATTAATGGGATATTCTCTGGTATGAGCTACTCTTCTCATACGGAAAGTCTGGGAAAAGAAGTTCCCGCACAGATCATCAATCATGTTAACATTTTTTCTTAGATATGACAGATTTTATAGGCAAAAATATATCACGTGGCCAAATTCAAAATTAGTGGGGAAAGGGAAGATGACAACATGAAGAAACAAATAATTATGGACAAATAGTATAATAGAATTTAGAACTCCTGCAGTAAAGAAAGAAAAGAAGAAAGGAAGGAAGAGATGGAGGTAGGAAGGAAGGTGGGAAGGAAATAAGGAATAAAGAGATAGATTAGATAGACAATAGACAGATGATAGATTTGAAATCACATAAGCCTACTTTCTAGTGTCGCTTTGTTTTGTACAAGGTATGGAATCTTGGGAAATGCTATAACATTTATAATATGTGCTTCTTATCTGCAATAAGGGGATACTAATTTCCTCTGTGCTGGATATTTGTGGACTAAAAACTAAAAAATATAAATAGAATCTGCAGCAGAATGCTTTACACATAGAGGATGTTCAATGAGTGTCATGTACAATTTAATAATAATTCATAGCAGAAACTTTGAATAGCAACAGGTTTATTCTGTATTTATTCACAGCTAACAGGATAGATTTTTAAAAATAATTTACCTAAAATTAGTTTATATGGAGAAAAAAGAAGGTTGCATATAGAATCTAGTGTTTTTGAGAACTGATTATCAGCTAACATACCAGAAGTTGTTTTTCTTTTCTGGAATTGTGATAGGGACTATAGCTTAGGAGAAATTTACTGATACATGTATAGGTTCTTTACAAAGACATGGTGATTAATTTGAAGGCTGTACCATTTCTAATCGTATTCTTAAATAACTCAGAATTGATAAGATTCTCAAGAGACAGGCAATAATAATTTCAAACGTGAAATATGGAAAAGGATATTTTATATCATGATATAAAATATGAAATCATGATATATACCATTATTCTTGTTTTAAAATTTATTGATGTTTTAAAAATATCCCAGGTTTTAAAATTCTAAATTAAATTCCTAATTTCCAATTCTTCAGTTCAAAAATCAAGCATCCTTTTTTTCATTTATGTAAAACTTAAACTAAATATGTTTTTAAGAGCTCAGAAAACTCCTGGCCAATCCCTTTTAGAGGTGAAGCTGCTCTGTTACAGAAAAACTAAATAAACAAACAAACAAAAATCTCAGTAACCTCCCCACAGAAAAAATTCCTCTCCAAGAGAAAATCTTTTATTGGGGCAGGAGAGGAGGAGGAAAGAATCAGCAATTGTTTGGTAAATATAACTAAGATTATGATTAAAGACCTAATGCTAACCTTCTTCAACATTGCAGAAAAAAAAAATCAAATCAATATTAGAGGATTCTTTTCCTAGTTCTATCAGAAACTAATTAATGTATGCAATTTAAAGACTTTAAAGTTTAATTTTAAGTTTTATTTCCATAAAAGTGCTTACTAATCTCTTGAGAATTGCAATATATCATATTTAAGTATCATAGTAGTTAGCTCTGTGAGCTGCACAAAGCTGTATAACACACAACACCAAAATCTCAGTGGGTTATAATACAGCTTCTTTGTTTTTTGTTTTTTCACCTTATATTTTGATTGCAGACTCTGCTTTCCTTCTCTCTCTTTTTAGGTTCGAGGAGAGAGGAACTGATGAGGGATAAGGAAAAGCAACATATCTCTAGGGAGCTATTAAGGATCCTACTTGAAAAATGATATATATCATATCCACTCATATTCCATTGAACAAAGCAAGTGCTATAACCAACTTGGAAGTACATGGGGGTAAAGATGAAGGGAATGGGGGGATACCATAAAGAGATAAAATACATACATTTTATTTTTAAGTATTTTAGTTATGTATTTGAGAGACAGAGAACATGAGTGAGAGGAGGGGCAGAGGGAGAGAGAGAAGCAGACCCCCTGCTGAGTGGGGAGACCATCTTGGGGCTTGATCTCAGGACCCTGGGATCATGACCTGAGCTGAAGTCAGGCACTTAACGAACTAAGCCAAAAAGGTGCACTCAAGTGCATATGTTTTAAAGAAGATTATTGATCACAGGGCGCCTGGGTGGCTCAGTGGGTTAAGCCGCTGCCTTCGGCTCAGGTCGTGATCTCGGGGTCCTGGGATCGAGTCCCGCATCGGGCTCTCTGCTCAGCGGGGAGCCTGCTTCCCTCTCTCTCTCTCTGCCTGCCTCTCTATCTACTTGTGATCTCTCTCTCTGTCAAATAAATAAATAAAATCTTAAAAAAAAAAAAGATTATTGATCACAAACCTTTGTCAGAAGTTAAACATTTTCACTTACTTAATTTCCATTTCCAGGTATTGTGCATTTTTATTATATGTGGCATGTAATTGTTTGCATGTACATTCCTATGTGGTGAGAAAGCATTATCAGGGAGGAAATAAATTTAAGTATTTCAGTAAAAAGTTTACAGTGATTTGAGATGTCACTGTGGTGTAATGGGATATGAAACTATACTGTCAGAATGATTACTTTATCCTCTGTAACGCAGAAGAAAGGAAAAAACCAATACACATTCAGAGTCTTGTGAGTCAGAGAACATATTTACACTAATTAGCGTTCCCCTCAGGCTCTGGTTTGCCTCTATGTAATGAAGTGCAAAATAAGATGTTGGACTGTGCCAGTAAGCTGTTTAGCTGAAAGATACTACATACTTGGATTGATGTGTTTCTAGTTAGTCATGTCATGTATGAAGGACTATGGTGATGGTAAGGGATTACAAGTTTATAGGATTGCAATCTAGGGTGACTTTGCCATACCTATGATGTGAAAGGTTTTGGGAAAAAATGTCCAATTTTATTTTATAATACCATTAGTTCGAGGTAGGAACTAAAGTTGAAAGAGAAATGAGTAGCCCAAATGTCTACTCAGTTCACATTCACCACAGTTTTTGAGTTTATAAGGTATTGTGACCCAGATCATCTTGGATCTTTCTGAGCTGCACCTACTACCTGTTCCATGTCCATTTACATTCAAAATCTTATGAGATTTTCTTTCGCTGAGGATTTATTGGATAACTTAAACTACTACCCAAAGCAGGTGATATAGCAACATTTGAACTTGCATTGTTCTTTTTGTTGTTGTTTTTGTTTTATTTATTTATTTTTATTTTATTTTCTAATTTAATTTTTTATTTTATTTTATTATTTTATTTTTTAATTTAATTTTATTTTTTTCAGTGTTCCAAGATTCATTGTTTATGCACCACACCCAGTGTCCCATGCAATACATGCGTCCTTAATGCCCACCACCAGGTTCACCCAACACCCCACCTACTCCCCTCCAAAACCCTCAGTTTGTTTCTCAGAGTCCACAGTCTCTCAAGGCTTTTCTCTCCCTCCGATTTCCCCCAACTCACTTCTCTCCATCTTCCAATGTCTTCTGTGTTATTCCGTATGCTCCACAATTAAGTGAAACCATATGATAATTGACTCTCTCTGCTTGACTTATTTCACTCAGCATAATCTCTTCCAGTCTCATCCATGTTGATACAAAAGTTGGGTGTTCATCCTTTCTGATGGAGGCATAATACTCCACTCTACATATGGACCATATCTTCTTTATCCATTCGTCTGTTAAAAGGCTTCTTAGCTCTTTCCACAGTTTGGTGACTGCTGCCATTGCTGCTATGGACATTGGGGTGCAGATGGCCTTTCTTTTCACTACATCTGTATCTTTGAGTATATACCCAGTAGTGCAATTTCAGTCATAACGTAGCTCTATGTTTTGTTTTAAATATTTTATTTATTTATTTGACAAAGAGAGATACAGCAAGAGAGGGAACACATGAAGGGAGAATGGGAGAGGGATGAACAGGCTTGATCCCAGTACCTTAACAACTGAGCCATCCCGACACCCCCTGAGCTTGTATTATTTTAAACATGTGTAAGATTGACATATATAACTTTAAACATAATGAACTCTATATAGGTTATATGTTGTCTATATAAATATAGAAAGTTAAAACCATGTTATGATATAAACCAAGGAACATTTTGAGACAGCTCAAGTAATATCATCATAAGATTTTAAAATAGGAAAATCACTTTAGCATTCATATATATTTAACAATAAGTGCATTAACTGCATGTACTATGCCTAATACAGGGATATGTCAGTGTTGGGAAAGCAGCTTGGAAAAAGACAGAGGATAGATGGCATTGTGGAGGCTACAGTCTTATCAGAAAAACTGTGAAAATTACTTAGGAACTGGTGATTGTAGCAAAGGAGAAGTCAAGAGCATCGTGGTAACAGGGGAGGGGAGGTACATTCAAATTCGGCAGTGATTAATCTCAGCTTAGTGCTTATTCTACAACACCCACTGTGTCTTATGACTCATTTTTAGAGTTTTCAGCTTTGTCTTGATCCGGTAAAAATATTTCCCAATCCTAATCATACTGATGACTGCCTATCATCTCTTTTTCAGCCAATCTTATTTTAATGACCCTGTAAGCCATTTTCATTTTTTGCTATTATCAAATAATATTTTAATGCACATCCTTTATGAGACTTTTTACCATATGCACAAACACATCCCTGGGGGAGAATACAATGCTGAGTATAAGAATTTACACACTTTGAATTTTAACTGATATCATCAAATTACCTTTGAAGAGTAGCTGTACCAATAAATATTCTCAAAGTTTCTCACACTCACCAATAGAGGATATCTTTAAGCATATAATTTCTGTCAGTTTTTTATGTCAAAATTGTTTCTCATTACTTTAGTATACATATCTCTGATTTCTATTCTGACCAGTCAAATCCGTTGTTTGCATTGATTTTTATTTTATTGCTTTGTGCTTTTATTGATCATAACACTTAAATATTCCTCAATTTTGGCTGTATCAACTTACCTCCCCCATTGTCATTCTAGAGAATACTGTTTCCTCACATGGATCACTGCAGCTTCCTAACAGCTATCTCTGTGTTTACTGATCAACACTACCCTTCAATCAGTTTGCCACATATAGTTAGAAGGAACTTTTACAAAATGCATATCTGGCCACAGCTTAAACCATTTCTGTGGTTTCACATGGCTTTTAAGATCAAGACCATTCTCATGAACTTAGGCAGAGACCCTATTTGAACTTGTCCCTGACTTTCTTCAAAGTTTCTCCTTAGGCCATGTCTTCTAGCCATGCAGATCTTCCTTTAGTTCCTGCAGTGTGCCATGTCCCTTTATGCCACCGTGCCTTTGGACTTATTCCAGACTTTCAGCATAGCTGTCCCACCAACTTCACCTACTTAATGTCTACTCACCCTTCAGATCTTGAACCACTCATAACATCCTAAGACAAATCATTTCTAAATTCCTCAACTAAGTACAACTCTCCCATCACATGTTCTTGTTTGCAATACCTAAATAAGTTTTGTTTATGTAATTTTTGTCTGTTTCTTTAGTATCTGTCTTCCTTGAAAGACTCTAAGTTCACTGAGGTCAGAAATGGCACCTGTTTGTGGTAGGCATTCCATTTTTTTAACTAGTATTTTATAGTGGATGGTGTATACTACATATTCACCGATTTAACAAATCAATGAATATCCCAATAAATATAACCCCTCTATATCTCCTAGCCCTTATTTTAGATCTTGATTATTTACATAATTTATTTTAAACCTTTCTATATCCTACAATAAACATGGAAGGTATTTAACACTTCTAGGTGTTCTTTTTTGGGCATATTAAACAGGTGTTAATGTAAAGTGTTTAACTGAACTTATTTTTAAGTAGTTTCTAGTTACTGCCTTTTTTTTTCCACTTTCCTCTTTAATAAAAATTATGTAATTTCTAAGTGGATGGATTTTTTTGAGCACTCTTTATTGTTAATTTCAAAATCAGTTGCTTTGTCAAATTTAATACCCAATAATCCTTGTTAATTAGAATATTCAAAAATCTTATATTCATTAAATTTGTTAATATTCCTCAGAAGATGTCATGTCTTTGCTCTGAGACATCTTTTTCTGTGGTTCGTGAGGATATTTTTCCTTCTTATCATATTTGGAGAAGGATGTTAGAAGTTTTTGCCTTTTATAAAACTTTTCTTTCTACATTCCGTATCTTGTATTACTTGTGTTCATCCAATAAATATTTGCTGAGAACTTACTAAGTATCAGCAGTGAACAAAACAGGAAAAGGAATTGTTCTCATGGAACTTATATTCTAGTGAGAAGCATACATTCCAGTATAAATTGCACTTGGCATTCTAGTATACCTCAGGTCTTGAACTTTTACAATAGTAATTCAGTTTGAAGCACCATTTTTCTCCATTAAACTTGCTTCTTCAAGTGTTAATTCTTTTGTTAAATTGATTCCTTTCTTTAAAATTGTTAGAATTCTATCAAAGTTTGGTGATTCTTGGTTGTCTGCTAATCATTGAAATTGAATATCCATGTTTCCCTCTCTTGTGTCCTAAGTATTGTGTACTAGAACTTGGCATTTTGATACAAAGGGAAGATCAAGGCAGGTAGGCTGTACCCATCATTTGTTTTACAGGTTTGGAGCCACACCATGGGTTTTTGCTAGGACAACTGCCCTCTCTCTGACTCTATTATAAAAGGTAAATCTTAGATCCCTTTAACCTACTACTGAAGTCATGGAGATTATAATTTCATTTATTTCCAATGCAATTTCCAAAGTAATAATCTTAACATTAACTGCAGGGACTTATGTAACTCTTTATACCATTACTATTTAACTTTGAACTGAGCATTTTGCCACTATCCTTTTTCCAACATCCTCTACTGTAATAATTTAGGCTGTGTTGATTCAACTTTTTTTACTGTGGATCTGATTCCCTTTTGATGATTTTTTTTTCAATATTATGAGTCTTTCTTATTTTCCAATACTATTATATATTTATTATACTCTAAATATTGTTACATAAAAAATAATACTGTGAGATAAATATGCACAGTGTGTTATGTTGCTAACATATGCAATCATTACTTTATTGGGCAATTTGCAAAATGTATGAAATTTTAAATTCCTATTACCTCTGATCACATTGTGTTTTTAGAGATTGCTCTTAAGATAGACAGGGAGATTTAAACATAATAGACATATTTGAAAGTTTTATTTCTGACAATATATTTTGCTGCATCCAAAGAGTGAAAATTTATTCCATCTTTGCAAATCATATTCCTTGAAAACACTTAAAAATAAGGCAAATATTCAGAATATATTTTAAATAATAGCTATGACCTCAACATTATTTAAATAAATTTTATGTGTGTGAAACTACAATAAAAATACATTATTTAAATATATTTCTTTTCTAGATTGTATGTAATAAATGTAATAATTTTTATTTATCAAGTAAAAATTCTGATATTTATTATCATTTTTAATATCTATCACAGCTGACATTTGGTTCAAAGTCAAGTATTAAGAAGGGTCTTAGAAAAAGTTATAACCCACTCTCTGATATATATATATATATATATATATATATATATATATATATATATATATTTGACAAATATATAGGAGCAGATGCATAAAAAAACAATGTATGAATATTGAATATCAAAACAAGGCTTAGTTGTTCATCTCTCATATACTCGTCCAAAACACTCTCAAAATGCTGAGAAAGATTTCTCCTTTATAAAATCTTTCAATTATGGGAATCAAAAAGGAGAGTCAGTATAACCCACAAAGAAAATATGTGTGTGTTCTTTTATTTACTGAATTGCAGAATTCCCTGGAGGTTATGCAATTAAACAGTTCCCTAATTAACTAAATAAGCAAAACAACCCATTTTCTATGATCTTTTCAAGGGAAAAAGTTCTGATGATGTTCTTTATACCATCTGTGCCTTCAGTTAGAGCTAACTTTATCATGTCACAATAGCTAAACATTCACAGAGGTTACACAAAAACCATTTTTTTCTAATCTGTTTATAAAGCAGGGATACACATACATAAAAATCTGACAATGAAAGAGTTTATTTAATTACTATGTAAGGCAAACTCAGCTATTTTAAAGATTGTTTTCCTTTAGGATTCCTCTAGAGGTTTACATTGATTGAACAAACAAAATATAAAGACAAACTTCTTATACTCATGACTTAACTCAAAGTTTGGGAGTTCACTCATGTTTGCTGTATTCCTATGATATTCAAGGTTGACTATAAGAATAATGTGCAATATTAGTAAATGCCTTATATCATAACAAACTTGCATTCTTTATCCTTTGAGTGCACATTTTATTGAGTAAAATATAAGAAAAGAACTTCAATATTTTACCCTTTGTAGGATGAGAAGAGAAGTCTTCAGAACTTCGTAGTACAATCCAAACAACATGAAGCATAATCAGGAAAAATCATTAAAACAATATAACCAGGGGCACCTGGGTGGCTCAGCAGGTTAAAGCCTCTGCCTTTGGCTCAGGTCATGATCCCAGGGTCCTGGGATGGAGCCCAGCATTGGGCTCTCTGCTTGGCTGGGAGCCTGCTTCCTCCTCTCTCGCTCTCTCTGCCTGCCTCTCTGCCTACTTGTGATCTCTATCTGTCAAATAAATAAATCTTAAAAAAAAACAAACAAACAGTATAACCAAGAGGGAGACAAACCATAAATGACTCTTAATCTCACAAAACAAACTGGGGGTTGCTGGGGGGATGTGGGATTGGGAGAGGGGGAGGGGTTATGGACATTGGGGAGGGTATGTGCTATCGTGAGTGCTGTGAAGTGTGTAAACCTGGCGATTCACAGACCTGTACCTCTGGGGATAAAAATACATTATATGTTTATTAAAAAAAAAAATTTGGAAGGGGAGGCGAACCATAAGAGACTATGGACTCTGAAAAACAACCTGGGGGTTTTGAAGGGTTGGGGTGGGAGGTTGGGGGAACAGGTGGTGGGTAATAGGGAGGGAACGTTTTGCATGGAGCACTGGGTGTTGTGCAAAAACAATGAATACTGTTACGCTGAAAAAATAAAATGGAAAAAAAAATGCTCTAAGTATCAAGGACTGTGTTTGGTATTTACATGTTTAAAAATAATTTGAACTGTTATTGTTTAAAGAAAACAAGCAAGAAAGAAACTAAACAGCACACACAATTCTATTAACATCTGAGTTGTGAGACATTATAAATTAATGTAAACATTTTACTCAGCATAGGTTCTGTTTCACCTAAATTTCTATTATTGACCTTGAGTAGATACTTAGTCTTTTGTTTAGGCATAGACGTGAAACATGATATCTGCTCTTCATTTACATTTTGTGTATAACAATGAACAAGATGATATTGAATGCTTATAGATAATTCAATATAGGAAACAACCTATGAATCCTAGTATGTAAAAGTGGGACAATTACAAGCATAAATAAGATCTGATTAGTATTTACTACCTTGTGAATCTCAGAAAACTCATTTAAAGTTGTTTTTATTTTATGGAAGAAGATCTGAGTGTTGAACTGTACATTTGATCAATGAAGCACTTGTTAATTAACAATGTGTAGGTGGTTAATAAAGCTTCATTCTCAAGATCAAAGTGATAATTATCTAGGACAGTGCCTAGCATACAACGGACACTTAATAGATAGTCATTCTTATTTTGTAATTAGAGTTTCCTGAAGAGAAAAGTAGAACTCAAATGATGAGTGGTCAAAGGGAAATTTTTAACATCATAGTTTTCTTATAAAAGAAGAGGCAAATATTCAGAGAACTTATCCAAAGGATAGAAGGTAGTTCTTAAGTCATGTATCAAAACAGAGTAATGAATCTTTGTTGTCAGTGACCTTGATATGTGGATTCAATGAGAAGACTGGATAAAACTGATTAATAATATTTGGTTATTAGTTCTATAACTATATAATGCAGACTATTTTCATTCTCAAACAACCATTTCCTAATATTCTTTCCTAACATAGGTGTTTTTCTGAAATTAAAACTAAGAGTATCATGACCAGTTCATTTTTTTTTATTGTTTTGTTAGTTCACCATACAGTGTATCATTAGTTTTTGATGTAGCTTTCCAAGATTCATTGTTTGCATATAACACCCAGTGCTCCATGCAATCTGTGCCCTCCTTAATACCCATCACTGCGCTCACCCATCCCTCCACCTCCTCCCTTCTAAAACTCTCCATTTGTTTCCTGGAGTCCATAGTCCCTCATGGTTCATCTTCTCCCTCCAATTCCCCCACCCCTTGATTTTCCCCTTCTTTCTTATAATGTCCTCCATACTATTCCTTATGTTCCACAAAATAAGTGAAACCATACAATAATTGATTTTCTCTGCTTGATTTATTTCACTTAGCATAATATCCTCCGGTCACATCCATGTTGATGCAAAAGCTGGGTATTCATCCTTTCTGATGGTTGAGTAATATTCCATTGTATATATGGACCACATCTTCTTTATCCATTCATCAATTGAAGGGCATCTTGGTTCTTTCCACAGTTTGGCAACTGTACCCATTGCTGCTATGAACATTGGGGTACAGATGGTCCTTCTTTTTACTACATATGTATCTTTAGGATATGCAATTGCAGGGTCATAGGGTAGCTCTATTTTTTAATTTCTTAAGGAATCTCCACACTGTTTTCCAAAGTGGCTATACCAACTGACATTCCCACCAACAGTGTAAGAGGGTTACCCTTCTCCACAGCCTCTCCAACATTTATTGTTTCTTGCCTTGTCAATTTTTGCCATTCTAACTGATGTAAGGTGCTAAGTCAATGTGATTTTTGATTTGAATTTCCCTGATGACTAATGATGATGGACATTTTTCATGTGTCTGTTAGCCATTTGTATGTCTTCTTTTGGGAAGTGTCTTTCATGTCTTCCACCCATTTTTTTGACTTAACTATTTGTTTTTTGTCTATTGAGTTTGAGAAATTTTTTATAGAGTTTAGATATCAGCCCTTTGTCTATAGGGTCATTTGCAAATATCTGCTGCTATTCTGTGGGTTGTCTCTTTGTTTTGTTGATTGTTTCCTTTGCTATGCAGAAGCTTTTTATCTTGATGAAGTCCCCAAAATTCATTTTCACTTTTGTTTCCCTTGTTTTAGAGAAAGTGTCTTGAAAAAAGTGGCTGTGGCCAATATTGAAGAGGTTACTGCCTATGTTCTCCTCTAGGATTTTGGTGGATTCCTGTCTCACATTGAGGTCTTTCATCCATTTTGAGTTTATCTTTGTGTAAAGTGTAAGAGAATGATTGAGTTTCATTCTTCTGTGTATAGCTGCCAAATTTTCCCAGCACCATTTATTGAAGAGACTGTCTTTTTTCCATTGAATATTTTTTCCTGCTTTGTTGAAGACTATTTGACCATAGAGTTGAGGGTCCATATCTGGGCTCTCTGTTCTGTTCCATTGGTCTATGTGTCCATTTTTGTGCTAGTACCATGCTCTCTTGGTGATCTCGGATTTGTAATATAGCTTGAAATCAGGCAACGTGATGTCCCCAGCTTTGATTATCTTTTTCAACATTTCCTTGGCAATTCAGGGTCTTTTCTGATTCCATATACAAATTTTAGGATTGTTTGTTCCAGCACTTTGAAAAATGTTGTTGGTATTTTGATCAGGATGGCATTGAATGTACAGATTGCTCTGGGCAGCATAGACATTCTAACAACGTTTATCAATGAGCATGGAATATTTTTCCATCTTTTTGTGTCTTTGATTTCTTTCATGAGTGTTCTGTAGTTCCTAGAGTATCGATCTTTTACATCTTTGGTTAGGTTTATTCCAATGTATGTTATGGTTCTTGGTGCTTTTGTAAATGGAATTGATGCTCTAATTTCTCTTTCTATAGTTACATTGTAAGTGTATAAGAAAGCAACTTCTCTCCATTGATTTTGTATCCTGCCACATTACTGAATTGCTGTATGAGTTATAGCAGTTTTGAGTGGAGTATTTTGGGTTTTCCACATGAAGTATCATGTCATGTGTGAAGAGAGAGAGTTTGACTTCTTCATTGCCAATTTGGATACCTTTTATTTCTCTTTGTTGTCTGATTGCTGTTGCTAGGACTTATAATACTATGTTGAACAATGGTGAGAGTGAGCATCCTTGTCATGTTCCTAATCTTAAGGGAAAGGTTCTCAGCTTTTCCCCATTGAGAATGATGTTCACTGTGGGCTTTTCATAGGTGGATTTTATGAAATTTGGGAATGTTCTCTCCATCCCTATACTCTGAAAAGTTTTAATCAGGAAAGGATGCTATATTTTGTCAAATGCTTTTTCTCCATCAATTAAAAAGACCATGGGTTCTTGTCTCTTCTCTTATTTATGTATTCTATCACAGTGATTGATTTGCCAATACTGAACCACCCTTATATCCCAGGGATAGATACCACCTGGTTGTGGTGGATAATCCTTTTAATGTACTCTTTGTTCCTATTAGCTAGGATCTTGTTGAGAATTTTGGCATACATATTCATGAGGACTATTGGTCTGAAAGTCTTCTTTTTGATGGAGTCTTTACCTGGTTTGGGGATCAAGGTAGTGCTAGTCTCATACAAAGAGTCTGGAGGTTTTCCTTATGTTTCTATTTTTTAAAACAGCTTCAGGAGAATAGGTATTATTTCTCCTTTGAATGTTTGGTAGAATTCCCCAAGGAATCCATCAGGCCCTTGACTCTTGTTTTTCGGGAGGTTGTTGATCACTGCTTCAATCTCATTACTGGTTATTGGTCTATTCAGGTTGTCAATTTCTTCCCGCTTCAGTCTTGGTAGTTTATAGGTTTCTAGGAAAGCATCCATTTCTTCCAGGTTGCTTAACTTATTGGCATATAGCTGTTGATAATAATTTCTGATAATGGTTTCTATTTCTTTGGTGTTAGTCATGATCTCTTCCCTTCCATTCATAATTTTATTAATTTGAGTCCTTTCTCTTTTCTTTTAGATAAGCCTGTCCAGTGGTTTATTGCTCTTAACTAATTCTTTCAAAGAACCAGCTTCTAGTTTAGTTGATCTGTTCTACTCTATCTCTGGTTTCTAATTCATCAATCTCTGATCTAATCTTAATTATTTCCCTTCTCGTGCATAGGTTAGGTTTAATTTGTTGTTGATTCTCCAGTTCTTTCAGGTGTAAAGACAGTTTGTGTATTCGGGGTTTTTCTATTTTTTTTTAAGTGAGTCTTGAATGGCTATGTATTTCCCCCTTAGGACAACCTTTGCCATATCCGGGTTTTGGACTGATATGTTTTTGTTCTCATTGGTTTCTATGAATTATTTAAGTTCTTCTTTGATTTCCTGGTTGACCCAAACATTCTTGTGCAGGATGGTCTTTAGCTTCGAAGTGTTTGAGTTTCTTCTGCACTTTTTCTTATGATTGAATTCCAGTTTCAAAGCATTGTCATGAGAACATGCAGGAAATAATCTGTCTTTTGGTATCAGTTGAGACCTGATTTGTGACCCTATATGTAGTCTATTCTAGAGAAAGTTCCATGTGCACTCAAGAAGAATGAGTATTCTATTGTTTTAGGGTGGAATGTTCTGTGTATATCTATGAGGTCCATCTGATCCAGTGTATCATTCAAAACTTTTGTTTCTTTGTAATTTTTCTGCTTAATTGATCTATCTATTGCTGAGAATGGAGTATTGAGGTCAACTGCTATTAACGTGTATTACCAGTATGTCTCTTTATTTTGGTTAGCAGTTGGCTTATGTAGTGGCTGCTCTCATGTTGGGAGCATAGGTATTTTTAATTGTTAGATCTTCATGTTGAATAGACCCTTTAAGAATGATACAGTGGTCTTTTGTATCTCTAACTACAGTCTTTAGCTTAAAATCTAAATAGTCTGATAGGAGAATTGCTACCCTCATTTTCTTTTGACGTCTGTTGGCATGAAAGATGGTTTTCTATCCCTTCATTTTCAGTCTGAATGTATCTTTAGGTTCAAAATGAGTCTCTTGTAGACAGCATAGGGATGGGTCCCATCTTTTTATCCAATCTGCAACCCTGTGCTGTTTTATGGGAGCATTTAGGCCATTGACGTTGAGAGTGATTATTGAAAGATATGATTTTATTGTCATCATGTTGTGCATGAAGTTCTTATTTTTTATAGACTGTCTCTGTAAATTTCTGTCCTATATCCCTCTAAGGGTCTTTCTCCTTTTATAGAAGCACCCCTTAATATTTCTTGCAGAACTGGATTAGTGGTCACATATTCTTTCATTTCTGCTGGTATTGGGAGCTCTTCATCTCTCCATCTACTCTAAATGCAGCTTTGCTAGATAAAGTATTCCTGGCTGCATGTTCTTTTCATTTAGTACCCTGAATATGTCTTGCTAGCTCTTTCTGGCTTGCCAGGTCTCTGTGGACAGGTTGACATTATTCTGATGTTCCTCCCTCTGTGCATAAGGAATCTCTTCCCCCTAAGTGCCCTTAAAATGGTTTCCTTGGTTCTAAGATTTGTGAATTTTACTATTACATGCCAAGGTGTTGGTCTCTTCTCCTAGATCTTGGGAGAAGTCCTCTCTGTCTCTAGGACACTGATGCTTGTTTTATTCCCCAGATTAGGGAAGTTTTTGCTATGATTTGCTCAAATATATCTTCTAGTCCTCCCTCTCTCTCCACCCCCTCAGGAATCCCAATATTTCTGACATTAGAACTTTTCATGGTGTTATTCATTTCTTTAATTCTGTTTTCTGGATTTTAAGCTGTTCCAGACCTCCTTCTCTTCCTTCTTTTCTATCAGTTTGTCTTCTAGATTACTAATTCATTCTTCTGCCTCATTTGCCCTAGATGTTAGAGTATCTAGTTTAAACTTGCTCTCATTGACAGCATTTTTAAGTTATTCCAGATCAGCTCTCATTTCTGCCCTTAGATGAGTGATTTTTTTTTAAGATTTTATTTATTTATTTGACAGAGAGAGAGAGATCACAAGTAGGCAGAGAGGCAGGCAGAGAGAGAGGAGGAAGCAGGCTCCCTGCGGAGCAGAGAGCCCGATGTGGGGCTCGATTCCAGGACCCTGAGATCATGACCTGAGCCGAAGGCAGCGGCTTAATCCACTGAGCCACCCAGGTGCCCCTCATTTCTGCCCTTAGAGAATCTATGTTGCCATTAATGGTTTTCTCCATTCTAGCTGTTGCCTGCATAACATCTTGCTTATATCCATACTCATTAGTTCTGTGCAGAGGTCACAGTCTCTGAATCTTTCCTGTGTTGGGGATTCCTCCTCTTAGTCATTCTGTTGAGCGGTGGTTGAGGGAGTGTAGAGAGCCCAAATTATTGACCACAACCCAAACAAGATGCACTTGTTTTATAGGGACGTTAGGGTTGTTGGTCTCTTGTTCTTCCAGCCTCTTTTCTGGGGAGGAGCCTGTCACACTGTTACTCAGGCAACCCTGTTTGGACAGAATTGCACTGCCCCCTGTGTGGGGGGGTGGGATCAGTAAAAAACAGTTTGGGGGGCCTTTTGTTCTCTGGCAGCTTTTGCTGGTGGCTTTCCATGTTTATTCTAAGAGTCAGAGCAGAAATAACTGTATCCAAACTTCTATCTCAGAACAGAGGGATCACAGTCTGTTCTCCTGTGAGCTCTTCAGGCCACACTGTCTCCATTTTTGTCTGTTCTGCTAAAAACTGCAGTGTCCTAGGTTGTATGCCCCACAGCATTACTCCTACTGGACTCTCCAAGTCCAGGCACATTGCTGCCTTTTTTGTTTCTAAAACTGCCACCTGTCCCCAGTTTGCATGCATGCCCCTGCAGTTCCAGGTTTTAGTCTGAGGATTGCCCTAAAGTCCTTTCCTCACTGCTACCTGTTTGTGAGTCTGCACCCAGTCGCCAGTGCAGGAGGCTTTTGTGCTCTTGTGGTGCAGGATCCTGAGGCTCTTACCCCCTTCTGTTTATCTTCTGACATCTGCCTGCAGAACACGGCACCTGCTTCACATCTTGAAACCAACCACTGGAGATACTCTGTTTTTAGAGATCCAGATATATCTTCTTATATCTCAGGCTGATTTTTGTGGTTATTCAGAGTGGTTTGGTAGATATCCATCTCAATTCAGGGGACCAGCTGAAATAGGTCCCCTACTCTTCTAACATCTTTTTGAAAACAAAGTATCTTAATAGCATTTTTTGGTGTGTATCTTCAGATTGTTTCATAAAATCTCCCATGACAATTATTTTGAATTTTGTAAATTGTGCCTTGTGCTTGATCCAGATCTAAGCCATAAACTCACCAAAGGTCTCTAATTCTTAAACTGCAACCCTGAGCTGTGTCTTAAATTTGATATACTCATAAGTACTTGTTGTAAACTTCTTTAATTTAGTTATCCAGTTAACAGATATTTATTAAGTGGATATTAATATCAAAACAATGTGCTAGATGCTTTTGGGATTAATAAAAAAAAAAAAAGACAGGTAGCCAGGTAAAACTTCTCCTAGTTCTTTATAGATTTGAGATCAGAAAATGATCCCCCTATACTGGTAAATATCACCATATACAATTAAAGTCTTTCAATGAATAATACAAAATTGTATAGAGATAATTAGAAAATAAAAGTAAAAAACACATCTGAAAACAGGCCTTGTTATATTTTTTTTCATGTTATCTGTGGGTGCAAAGAGTAAAGCTGGTATTTCTAAGTTCAGGTTTTATTTACTTAACTTTGTTAGTGCAATTCGCCTGCAATGCCTCATATTTCTCAGGAAGTTAAGCCAATAAAAGAAGTCTCCCCAAGATGTCCTTTGTCTTTAATTGAGAACACAGAACGTGCAAAGCAAAATCTATTGGCCAGAATATGTATAAAAGGGACAAGAGAAATATCAAATAGCAATGTTCCAAAAGTGAGAGTACTTTAACTTCGAATTTAAGATATGGTTCTTACAGAACACTAGACAGTCAGTTGCCTTTTCCCCCTACTTTCTACCCTCTTTTCACTTACTAGCTGTAAAATAATGATAATCTTTTAAATATTTTGTGCATGAATGGTTCAAAATATAATTGCTTATAGAAATGTGAAATGTCTAAGTTTTAAACAGTAATTGAGAAAAACAATACAACTTTTGTATAAATTAACAGTACTCTAATTTTATTTTCATTGTGCCTAAGTAGAACTAAGGCTTGTTTGTACCAGAAGCTGGGATAAAGCAAACTGCTTATGGGATCTTCTGAACAGCAAGACAAAAATGTTCTTTTCTCCAATTTGATCAGACACAGCTCCATGAAAGAAAGGATTTATTTTGAAAGAGGGCAATGGGTTGACTTTTTAGGAAAAAGTATTTTAGTCAAAGGGACTGTGTAGGGAGTAAAGCTATAGGATTTTAACAAAGACATGGAAAAAGGGAGAGAGAGAGACAAGAGTATAAGCTATGGGGAGATAAAAAGAGCATAAGGCAAAGCTTAAAACCCTCAATGGGAAAAAGTAGGAAAGGATTCCTTGCATGAGATTTGTGGGTTAGGGGGAAGAAGAGGAATAGGGATGACAATTTGGATAAAACTGAGTGTCCATGATTTGCCTCTTTTTCAATTAAACATAACATTTTATTTGCAGTGATTATTTTGATTTTATAATTATACACTTCAAAATAATATCTTTTGAATGCTGAGAGATTGATATATAAATTGCTGACATTTATGTGACTTTGGTATTTATGTGACTATATATATACACTTATATATACTAAATTTCACAGGTAAGAATTTTCCTCAGTTATATATGACCTCACATTGGTTACAAGTATTTTTTTATTTTATTTTATTTTATTTTTTTGCTTATCCATGTTAACACCACTGAAACAATAGCATGACTACTTTTTCCAGGTAGATTTAACACTGGAAAAAATTATGTCACTTACAGATTCATAGGTAATTTGAAAAAGAAAAAAAAAACAACTTTGATTTTGAGAAATCAGAGGGGGTCAAGATGGCGGGGAAGTAGGAGGAGGCGCCGTTTCAACCTATACCCTAAAGTGAGCTGATTACCTACCAAAGAACTGCAATCACCCATGAAATCAGCCTGAGATCAGAATTATACACGTCTGGATCTCTACAGGAGCAGAAGACGCCAGTGGCAGGTAAAGCAGAGTGGCAAAGTAGGACTGATATCTGAAGATAAACAAAAGGGGAGGGAGCCACCAGAGGCAACTGATTGGAAAGTAATACCCCAATATGAGAGTGCCCTGTGTCAGAAATCAAAATAGTTGTTTATTGTCAACTTGCTCTTTTATAACTAGCTGGAAAAAAGAACAGCTATTTTTCAATCACCAAAATGGGAGAAAAGAAAAGAGAAATAACATCTCCTTATGGTGATACAGTAATGTCCCATTTTTATTCCCTTTTGCCTTCTTCCCACCCCATCAGCTCACTACTTAGCATAATTCATGTATGAGCAAAGACACAATCCAAACTGGTGGTTTACAGGGCAGTTTTTAGAGATAATATGTTGGAACATAGTGATTGACTTAGTACTTCAGCCCTCTACTTTCATATATTTCAAAGTTTGATGCAGTTACTTTGGATCTTTCTTTAAAGCAAATGTCATGTGACAGACAAAACCAAGTACTTCCCTCTATCACTGTCTTTTTTTTTTTTTAGCCACAATTTTTTGGACTTCTTAGTTCCAGCAGGGGATAAAAAGATGAATGACTTCATACTATCCAATATTTCATAAGGACCTAACATAATTTTTACACTTGTATTTTATAGAGATGTTTCAACTATAGTTCAGTCACATAAATAGGTGTTTTTCATGCTTAATATTTTCATCCCATTGAAACATAGAATAAATTGACATTGATGTTGATGACAGGGGTCACTGGGTACAGAGAATATTAGCATTCTCAACTCTTATCTAGAAAGGAATGTAGGGAACATGTAGACTGACCCACTCATTTGAGAGATAATACATAGCAATAAAGGAGTGTAATGAAAAAAAATATATATATCAAGTAGGATTTGTTCTCCTTACTATGCTAGTTTTCTGCAAGTAAGATTTACCCCCAAATACTCCAAACCTCTGAGAATCTATTCCTATGGATAAGAACAGAGTGTCCGGATTGGTGGGTTGAGAATAGTGCAATGGGACCAAGGGTACCATCTCTTATATGTTTTCAGAGCTAGGTTGCTTTCACTGCCCAAAACAGTGGCAAAATAATGTTAGCCTCAAAGATTTAGCACTGGACAGAAATAATACATTTTATTTATTTTACATTTTTAAGACATAAGTTTTGATATCTTGAGTGGAAAACTCCATGATTGATCAAGGTTGCTCATAACTGTTCTTGCACATTTGGGATTCACTACAAGAAATGCCATTATTTGTTGTCCAGCTAAGCCAGTATCAGTTCTATCAGTAATCAAGGTATCATATTTTTCTCAATAGTCTATTTCTCTCCAAATCATTTAGACTTTGGATTGCCCTTAAATTTCAACAAGTTTCATTTTATTTTTGTTTGTGTTTGTGTGTGCATATGTGTTTGGAAGACTAAACACATTGTGTAAGAAAAAGAGTATAATGACCATGTAAGTGGACTTAAATGAATAAAAAGGTATGCTTATGTTAGCAGTGATACATAATTAGGTTTGCAAGAAAATATGAAGGTCAGTTAAATTTAAATTTCAGAAAAACAATAACAACTATATAGTATAAGTGTATTCCACCCATCCTCTACCTGAAATTTAAATTAATTTGGTACCCTTTATTTTTATTTGCTAAATCTGACAACTGTACCCATAATGATTTATTCTTTTAATAGAAAACAAAGCAGTGAAAAAATAATGACTAGTAAACAATATGTGTTATGAATTCACTTCCTCGATATTTGCTATGAAATTTCTGAAAGACAACCTTGTTTAAAATGGAACATACAGAAGAAAGAATGTTAGCTGGTAGCTGTGGATTCATAATTGAAGGATTTGCTTTATAGCAAAATGAGTAGGCAAGGAATCCTTGGAAAGATGTATGAAAATCTCTTCACTCAGACCTATATCTCTCACCTTTTGTAGTTTACTGAGGAACAGCTCTTAGTGAGTGTGATGACATCATCAGATTATTAAGGAAAACTTTCCCATGCCAATCACTTTTCAGTTTTTATGTCAGAAACACAATCATCAATGATAAAAAAGATAAATAAAAAATGAAAACTAGACAAACTAATTTGTCCTTAAGAGATCTAATTTGGTAATAAAAACAAATAATAAACAAATATCCTAAATATCATGCCCTAAAGGGATAAATATAAAGTAAACTTAAATATCATGTGGCCCACATTTCTCAAAAAGAAATTGCAAATATGAAGTTTCCCATTTTTATGAACTTGCAAATTTGGATGTTTAATAATGTAGAAGAGATAAATCAAATACTTTATACTATTAAATTAAATGTGTACATTGATTCAATATTATATAAATGCATTATTGTAAAGATAACTTTCCCCAGTCACATTTAATGAGAATAATTTTATTATTATCAATGCTATCATTATCAGAGTAAATTTCTAAATCATCTAGCAGAGTTTCTCAGAGATTGTCTTTGTTTTTATGTATTGAAATGGAGTACATATTTTTACACACAATGTGTCTATATGCACAGATTTTCTTTCTTTCTTTTTTTTTTTTTTAGATTTTCTTATAATAAACAAAAAATAGCCCTAGTGGTCAAATTTATATTCGATTAATTATTACTGGATTTTATTATTTTTTTAATATTTCACTTACCTAGGGGCAAAAAGTAACTAACTCATCCATCCCAATGGGACATCCCATTGAAAATTCCAGTAGACTACTTCTTTCCCAGGTGTAAAAGGACACAGTATTCTCAACAGCATAATATATCGATCCACAGGGAGACTTGGGGCAATGGCTGTCTTCCATACTTTCATGGTATTGGGTATCTTGGCAGGGGTCCCCAGTCTGACATATGAGGGAACAGGCCCTGCCTACAGTTGATCATTCAAATGTATTAAAGCCTGAGATAGTATTTTCCCAGTCTATCCAGCCAAAGTGATTTTACTTGTTAGTTATCTCATCTGCTGCTTTTATATTTTATTTGTCCTTTCTATCAATCTCCTGCTTGCAGGTTATGAGGACAATAGAACCTTTTTCAATGTCATGTTCTTTTGCCCAGTCTTAGATATCATGACCTTTGAAATGTGACCCCCAACCACTTTTCATTTGATGAGGGTTTTGTACAAGGTATTCACCCTCTACATCTCCTAATTTGTTTCCCAGTTTGTGTGGTGACATGGGAAAGCTTGGGTGAGGCCAGATTCAGTGTCCACAGAAACCAAAGCATATTTAGAACCCTCTCTTAGAGAGAGTGGGCCAGTATAATCAATTTGCCAATTCATTACCAGTTGGGAACTCCAGCAGATGATTTCAAACTTTTTTGGCAGGTGCCTTGGACATTGTTAAGAACATCAGACATACTATTTCTGCATCAGTCAAGTCACTGTAATTCAAAGGCTATACAGCACACTTGGCAGTATGGCATCCCACTTGGGCACTGTTGTGGCCACTCTTTCACAGCACTCAATTGGCTGAATCTGCTAATGGATCAGTTGCTAAGGCTTGTACATGTTTTAGGGCATCAGCTTCCTATTTGCCATGGGGTGTCAGTGTATCAGGAGCTGGGATATGGAAAACAGAACTGCCTCAGTCTTATACAGATGAAGCCAAATGTTTGTTCATATATCTAGACACCATGATGGTTGAATCATGATCATCCAGTCCTCCACTTCCCATTGTCCAATACATAAGTTTAGTCTCTTTAGAATAGCTCAACTGTCAATACAAAGAGTTAATGGCCAGAGCTTATAGGTGATCATGAGCCAAACAGCTCTGCATTCAGCCCAGTGATTACAGTGGTTCATTCCTGTTTTCATCCAGATGGTGTCAGTGTTAGACTGAATAGTGGCTGTAGCTCATGGGGATGGACTCCCTCCACTGGACCCATATATATAGCCATCTAGGAATTTACCGTATTCTCATTCTACAGGCCACAGGAGCCACCACAAGAATAGGGGCAGGGGAAGATGGAGGATCTTCATACACTACTGAGGCTAATAACACCCACAGTTCAAGACACAGTGGGCTGGTGGACAGGGTGCTCCTCCTTTGCAGATAGGCATGCCATTTAGGCAATGTAGAAGCTTGAACCATAACAGAGGTAGATTGATAGAACGTATTCTCAACCCACTCCTTGGCAGGCGGGGAATCTCTTACCATAATACACTGTTCTTTTGTGAGAGGCTGTACCTGAAGGAGTGCTGTAGTATACCACTAGGAGCTATTATTCTATGGTGGGCATGTCATGTTTCTGCCCTTTTCCAGAAATGGGACAAATATTTCTGGGTTGCTCTCTCCTGTTGTCTCTGCAGAGTAAGTATGCCCAACCCATACTTTTTGGAGTCACAGATACATTTAACTCAAACAATACTTTTGCTGTGGAAATTCCCAGAGCATTGATCTGCTTTCACTACTATTCTGCCTTCTCATAGGAGTCTTGTTCCTCTGATCCCCAGTCCCACATGTACCTTTCTGACACTAGGCAGTATAAAGGGATGACAGCATTATGCCAACTAAGGAATAAAAGTACTTCAAAACCCTTAAATCCTCACAAAAGCTTGGACCTCTTTTACATTCTCAGGAGTTGGAGAGTCTTACATCTTTTCAATTATCGTTTTGGGGACAATGTATATGTTATCTGGCCATATGACTCCCCAAAACTTTATAACAGTGCCTGGGCCTTGAATGTTCTGTGATTTCACTGTTCATCTCTCTTGTACATGTTCTAGCAAAGTTTGCAGTGTCCTATTGCAGAAACAAGTCTTCTATGATAACATGATTTCATCAAAGTAATGGCTCCGTTTGACTCAAATGGGAAAGAAAAACATGGGCAGATCTTGGGTTACTATCCCAGGACATATTCTGGGTCTTGGGGAAGCTGCTGAAAGATCTGCTGTTGCCCTTTCCACATGAAGGGAAACTGATCTTGTGACTCAGCAGGCAGGAGTATACTGAAAAAGGTGTTTGGTAAGTGCAGTACCACCTGGTGTACTCCTGGGACCATGGCCAAAGTATCTAAGATAGGGAATGTTGAGCAGAGCCACTTAAATGAGGGGTACTATCTTGTTCAATTCTTGGTAGTCTTTGGTCATCCACCATAAATCATGTGGCTTTCTTACTGACCATACCAGGCCATGGAAAACATGGAAGGTGAGGCATAAAATATCCACTTGGTACAGTTTTTGGATTAGTTTCTACTATTTCCTTATGTTCTCCAGTCAGTTCATGTTGGTTGAAAGTTACCACTCTTCAAAGGAGTGGTAGACTTACTGGTTCCCTGTTGGTGTTTCCCCTCAGCCCTGATTTTGGTTATTCTAACCCAGAGGCAGAATTCACCAATAAAGGTTTATAGAGTTTAACCTTGTAGGGTATCACCATTCAAATATTATATGGAGAATAGGAATTAGTTCTTCTTTAAATGTTTGGTAGAATTCCCCTGGGAAGCCGTCTGGCCCTGGGCTTTTGTTTGTTTGGAGCTTTTTGATGACCGTTTCAATCTCCTTACTGGTTATGGGCCTGTTCAGGTTTTCTATTTCTTCCTGGTTCCATTGTGGTAGTTTATATGTCTCTAGGAATGCATCCATTTCTTCCAGATTGTCAAATTTGTTGGCGTAGAGTTGCTCATAGTATGTTCTTATAATTGTATTTCTTTGGTGTTAGTTGTGATCTCTCCTCTTTCATTCATGATTTTATTTATTTGGGTCCTTTCTCTTTTCTTTTTGATGAGTCTGGCCAGGGGTTTATCAATCTTATTGATTCTTTCAAAGAACCAGCTCCTAGTTTCATTGATTTTTTCTATTGTTTTTTTGGTTTCTATTTCATTGATTTCTGCTCTGATCTTTATGATTTCTCTTCTCCTGATGGGTTTAGGGTTTCTTTCTTGTTCTTTCTCCAGCTCCTTTAGGTGTAGGGTTAGGTTGTGTACTTGAGACCTTTCTTGTTTCTTGAGAAAGGCTTGTACCGCTATATATTTTCCTCTCAGGACTGCCTTTGCTGTGTCCCACAGATTTTGAACTGTTGTGTTTTCATTATCATTTGTTTCCATGAATTTTTTCAATTCTTCTTTAATTTCCCGGTTGACCCATTCATTCTTTAGAAGAATGCTGTTTAGTCTCCATGTATTTGGGTTCTTTCCAAATTTCCTCTCGTGATTGAGTTCTAGCTTCAGAGCATTGTGGTCTGAAAATATGCAGGGAATGATCCTAATCTTTTGATACCGGTTGAGACCTGATTTGTGACCCAGGATGTGATCTATTCTGGAGAATGTTCCATGTGCACTAGAGAAGAATGTGTATTCAGTTGTTTTGGGATGAAATGTTCTGAATATATCTGTGCTGTCCATCTGGTCCACTGTGTCATTTAAGGCCTTTATTTCCTTGTTGATCTTTTGCTTGGATGATCTGTCCATTTCAGTGAGGGGAGTGTTCAAGTCCCCTACTATTATTGTATTATTATGGATGTGTTTCTTTGCTTTTGTTATTAATTGGTTGATATAGTTGGCTGCTCCCACGTTAGGGGCTTAGATATTTAAAATTGTTAGATCTTCTTGTTGGACAGACCCTTTGAGTAGGATATAGTGTCCTTCCTCATCTCTTATTATAGTCTTTGGCTTAAAATCTAATTGATCTGATATAAGGATTGCCACCCCAGCTTTCTTCTGATACCCATTAGCATGGTAAATTGTTTTCCACCCCTCACTTTAAATCTGGAGGTGTCTTCGCGTCTAAAATGAGTTTCTTGTAGGCAACATACTGATGGGTTTTGTTTTTTTATCCATTCTGATACCCTGTGTCTTTTGATTGGGGGCATTTAGCCCATTAACATTCAGGGTAACTATTGAGAGATATGAATTTAGTGCCATTATTAGTCTGTAAGGTGACTGTTACTGTATATTGTCTCTGTACCTTTCTGATCTCTTTTAGGCTCTCTCTTTGCTTAGAGGACCCCTTTCAATATTTCCTGTAGAGCCGGTTTGGTGTTTGCAAATTCTTTTAGTTTTTGTTTGTCCTGGAAGCTTTTTATCTCTCCTTCTATTTTCAATGATAGCCTAGCTGGATAGAGTATTCTTGGCTGTATGTTTTTCTCATAAAAAAGAGAAAAACCTCATATACTCATGGAGAACTCCCAGTTAGCAAAATGTTATAGTCATTTGCCCCTTGTAAGGGGCCAGAAAATTCTGAGGTTATCATATGTTTCAGTACTTTTGGTACCAACCAGAACTGTCCTCTTTTGTTCATTTCTGTGGGACTAGTGAATAGGGGGCCTCTGGCTGCTTCCAGTGACCTTCATCTGGAGGTAATTTTGGCTTGCATGCTGAACCCAGGGCATGGGAGGCACCCACCCTGCACAGGACTGTATCCTGAGGCCTCCGCTAGCGCAGACAGGGCAGGTTTGAAATGTTCAGGTTTTAAGGCTTTCCACAGGCCAACCAATGCAATGTTGGTTTGCCGTTCCATCTCTTCAGGTGGGGTCTGGGCAGCAATGAAATTGAACCGCATTTACTTCCCAGTGACTTTTTTTTTAAAGATGTTATTTATTCATTTGTCAGAGAGATAGAGGGAGAGCACAAGTAGGGGAAGCAGCAGGCAGAAGGAGAAGAAGCCTTCTGGGTGAGCAAGAAGCCTGATGTGGGACTGGATCCCAGGACCCTGGGATCATGACCTGAGCTAGAGGAAGATGCTTAATAGACTGAGCCACACAGGCATCCCGATTCCCAGTTACTTTGACCAGATCTTTTATAGCCTTTGATTTTCCTTGAGTTAATAATTATTTCCTATTTTATTAGTAGGCTGAATGTCCCATGTACCTATTACTTTTTCAACATTTTTTTCAATCTTCCTTCAGAAATCTGTAATGTCTCATTATAACTTTGAGAAACATGAGGACAAAGGTAATCTATCAGGTATTTTTAATTTTTTTTAAGGCCCCCACAGTTGTTATCCTAGGACTGTTTTACAACTGTTTTATAACAGACTATGTGCTTTCTGATCCTGTCATTTTTTTTTTTTTTTTGGCTTACGGTTTGATTTTGCTGAAACATAATCTTAAATAACTACATAAGAAAGTTTTCTAGGAATGAACAGAAACATGTAAAAACTTAACCAAACTATTTATTTGTAAGATGCAAACTGAAGTACCATCATTTCACATCATTTCAAATTAACACAGAGTTAAATATGACAACACCAAGCCACAGATGCATATATAACTGATGGGAGGATGAAAAGGTCAACTTACTTTTGAAAGTAATTTGTCATGATGTAGAAAATCTAGAATGTTGTCATTATTATACAAAAGGAGACACATACAAGAAAGAAATGCTCAGCATGTCCAAGGAGAAAGGAATAGGTAAATAACCTCTGGTACATTCTTAGGTTGGAACCTATAAAACAGTTAAAACAAGAATGCACGATTTACATGTACCAATATTGAAAAATCTAAAAATAGAAGTTTGAAAAAGCAAGTTGCTGGGGGCATCTGGGTGGTTCCATCAGTTAAGCCTCCAACTCCTGGTGTCATCTCTGGTCATGAACTCAGGATCGTGGAATGGAGCCCCATGTTGGGCTCTCTGCAGCTGGGCATCTGCTAGTTTCTCTCCCTCTGTTCCTCTTCTGCCCTGGGTATTAAGGTGGGCAAGGACTGCATGGAGGACTGGGTATTATATACAAACAATG